>NC_135995.1:5468513-5807675 GCF_053455715.1 Rhinoraja longicauda
TCCATGCGACCTTTAAATGCCTTCCATTGCATGTCCACCGTCAACCCTTTCAGCATCAATCGCCAGTCTATCTTGGACAATTCACGCCTCATACCCTCAAAGTTACCTTTCTTTAAGTTCAGAACACTTGTTTCTGAATCGACTTTGTCACTCTCCATCCAAATGAAGAACTCTACCATATTATGATCACTCTTGCCCAAGGGGCCCCGCACAACAAGACTGCTAACTAACCCTTCCTCATTACAATACCCAGTCTAGAATGGCCTGTTCTCTCGTTGGTTCCTCGACATGTTGGTTTAGAAAACCATCTCTCAAACATTCCAAGAAATCCTCTTCCTCAGCACCCCTGCCAGTTTGGTTCACCCAATCTATATGTAGATTGAAGTCACCCATTATAACTGCTGCACCTTTAGTGCATGCATTTCTAATTTCCTGCTTGATGCCATCCCCAACCTCACTACTGCTGTTAGGTGGGCTGTACACAACTCCCACTAGCGTTTTCTGCCCCTTAGTGTTTCGTAGCTCTACCCATATCGATTCCACTTCCTCCAAGCTAATGTCCTTCCTTTCCACTGCTTTAATCTCCTCTCTAACCAGTAACGTTACCCCACCTCCTTTTCCTTTCTGTCTATCCCGCCTGAATATAGAATATCCCTGGATGTTGAGCTCACAGCCTTGGTCACCCTGGAGCCATGTCTCCGTAATCCCAACTATATCATAATCATTAACAACTATCTCCACATTTAATTCATCCACCTTATTACGTATACTCCTTGCATTGAGACACAAAGCCTTCAGGCTTGTTTTTACAACTCTCTTACCCCTTATACAATTATGTTGAAAAGTGGCCCTTTTTG
The DNA here is from genome assembly GCF_053455715.1 of Rhinoraja longicauda. Taxonomy (NCBI): domain Eukaryota; kingdom Metazoa; phylum Chordata; class Chondrichthyes; order Rajiformes; family Arhynchobatidae; genus Rhinoraja; species Rhinoraja longicauda. Next base: position 5,469,371 of record NC_135995.1, read on the forward strand.
ATTTTTGCCCTGGATTTGTCTGCCTACCACTTTTACTTTTCACCTTGCTACCTGTTGCTTCTACCCTCATTTTACACCCCTCTGTCTCTCTGCTCCTGCTCCCATCCCCCTGCCACATTAGTTTAAATCCTCCCCGACAGCACTAGCAAACACTCCCCCTAGGACATTGGTTCCATTCCAGCTCAGGTACAGACCGTCCTGTTTGTACTGGTCCCACCTCTCCCAGAACTGGTTCCAATGTCCTAAAAATTTGAATCCCTCCCCCTTGCACCATTTTTCAAGCCACGTATTCATCTGAATGGATTAAAAGTGTTATATATGAATGTGCAAAGTATAAGAAGTAAAGAGGATGAGCTTGAGGCTCAGTTAGAGATTGGTAGATATGACATTGTGGGGATTACAGAGACATGGCTGCAGTAGGATCACGACTGGGAACTGAATATTCAGGGTTATAAGTCCTATAGAAAGGACAGGCAGGTGGGCAGAGGAGGTGGGGTAGCTCTGTTGGGAAGGGATGAAATTCAGTCCTTTGTGAGAGGTGACATAGGGTCTGACGATATAGAGTCACTGTGGATAGAGTTGAGGAATTGTAAAGGTAAGAAGACACTAATGGGAGTTATCTACAGACCGCCAAACAGTAGCGTAGATATAGGGTTTAAGTTGCAGCAGGAGTTAAAACTGGCATGTAACAAAGGTTTGTGGTTATGGGAGATTTCAATATGCAGGCAGACAATAGGTGCAGGATGAGGCCATTCGGCCCTTCGAGCCAGCACCACCATTCAATGTGATCATGGCTGATCATTCTCAATCAGTACCACGTTCCTGCCTTCTCCCCATACCCCCTGACTCCGCTATCGTTAAGAGCTCTATCCAGCTCTCTCTTGAATACAATCAGAGCATTGGCCTCCACTGCCTTCTGAGGCAGAGAATTCCACAGATTTACAACTCTCTGACTGAAAATGTTTTTCCTCATCTCAGTTCTAAATGGCCTACCCCTTATTCTTAAACTGTGGCCCCTTGTTCTGGACTCCCCCAACATTGGGAACATGTTTCCTGCCTCTAATGTGTCCAACCCCTTAATAATCTTATACGTTTCGATAAGACCTCCTCTCATCCTTCTAAATTCCAGTGTATACAAGCCTAGTCGATCCAGTCTTTCAACATACGACAGTCCCACCATTCTGGGAATTAACCTAGTAAATCTACGCTGCACTCCCTCAATAGCAAGAATATCCTTCCTCAAATTTGGAGACCAAAACTGCATACAGTACTCCAGGTGCGGTCTCACTAGGGCCCTGTACAACTGCAGAAGGACCTCTTTGCTCCTATACTCAACTCCTCTTGTTATGAAGGCCAACATTCCATTGGCTTTCTTCACTGCCTGCTGTACCTGCATGCTTCCTTTCAGTGACTGATGCACTAGGACACCAGATCTCGTTGTACGTCCCCTTTTCCTAACTTGACACCATTCAGATAATACTCTGCCCTCCTATTCTTACCAACAACGTGGATAACCTCACACTTATCCACATTAAACTACATCTGCCATGCATCCGCCCACTCACACAACCTGTCCAAGTCATCCTGAAACCTCATAGCATCTTCCTCACAGTTCACAGTGAGACAGGGAAAATCAGGTTGGTTCTGGACCCCAAGAAAGGGAGTTTGCAGTGTGCCTTCGAGATGGATTCTTTGAGCAGTTTGTACTCCAGCCTACCAGAGAGATGACAATTCTGGATTCAGTGTTGTCCAACAAACCAGATTTAATAAGGGAACTTGAGGAACAGCATGGAGGTAGTGACCATAATATTGAATAGTTTTAATCTGCAATTTGAGAGGGAGAAGGTTAAATCAGAAATGTCAGTGTTGCAGTTGAACAAAGGGGACTATGAAGGCATGATAGAGGAGCTGGCCAAGGTCGACTGGAAAAGGATCCTAGCAGGAATGTCGGTGGAACAGCAATGGCAGGAATTTCTGGGCATAAACCAGAAGATGCAGGATCATTTATTTCCAAAGAGGAAGAAAGATTCTAAGGGGAGTAAGCCAGAGGATTGGGGAACTTTCAAAGGACAACAGAAGGTAACAAAAAGGGCAATACGGGCTGAAAAGATGAAGTACGAGGGGAAGCTGGCCAGGAATATAAAGAAGGACAGTAAAAGCTTCTTTCAGTATGTTAAGAGAAAGAGATTAGTTGGGACAAATGTGGGTCTGTTGAAGGCAGAAACGGGTGAAATTAACAGGTACTTCGGATGGTGATTGTGGGTGATTTCAATTTTCCGTATATAGACTGGGAATCACATTCTGTTAAAGGGCTGGATGGTTTGGAGTTTGTAAAATGTGTGCAGGATAGTTTTTTGCAGCAATACGTAGAGGTGCCTACCAGAGAAGGGGCAGTGTTGGACCTCCTGTTAGGAAATGAGATGGGTCAGGTGACGGAGGTATGTGTTGAGGAGCACTTTGGGTCTAGTGATCATAATGCCATTAGTTTCAATATCATTATAGAGAAGGTCAAATCTGGACCAAGGGTTGAGATTTTGGATTGGAGAAAGGCTAATTTTGAGGAGATGAGAAAGGATTTAAAAGGAGTGAAATGGAAATTGTTGTTTTATGAAAAGGATATAATAGAGAAATGGAGGATATTTAAAGGTGAAATTTTGAGAGTACAGAGTCTTTATGTCCCTGTTCGGTGGAAAGGAAAGAATAATAACTTGAAAGAGCCGTGGTTTTCCAGGGAAATTGGACACTTGGTTCGGAAAAAGAGGGAGATATACAATAAATATAAGCGGCAGGGAGTAAATGAGGTTTTTGAGGAATATAAAGAATGTAAAAGGAATCTTAAAAAGGAAATTAGAAAAGCGAAAAAAAGATATGAGGCTGCTTTGGCAAGTAATGTAAAAGTAAACCCCAAGGGGTTCTACAGATATGTCAATAGCAAAAGGATAGTGAGGGATAAAATTGGTCCATTAGAGAGTCAGAGTGGACAGCTATGTGCTGAGCCGGAAGAAATGGGGGAGATATTAAACAATTTCTTTTCTTTGGTATTTACCGAGGAGAAGGATATTGAATTATGTGAGGTAAGCGAAACAAGTAGAGTAGTGATGGAAATTAGGAGGATTAAAGAAGAGGAGGTACGAACACTTTTGAAGAATATAAAAGTGGATAAGTCTCCAGGTCCTGATAGGATATTCCCTAGGACATTGAGGGAAGTTAGTGCAGAAATAGCAGGGGCTATGACGGAAATATTTCAAACGTCATTAGAAACAGGGATGGTGCCGGAAGATTGGCGCATTGCGCATGTTGTGCCTTTGTTTAAAAAAGGTTCTAAAAGTAAACCTAGCAATTATAGACCTATTAGTTTGACGTCTGTGGTGGGAAAATTAATGGAAAAGATACTTAGGGACAATATATATAATTATTTGGATAATCAAGGCCTGATTAGAAACAGTCAACATGGATTTGTGCCTGGAAGGTCATGTTTGACTAATCTTCTTGAATTTTTTGAAGAGGTTACCAGGGAAATTGATAAGGGCAAGGCTGTGGATGTTGTCTATATGGACTTCAGTAAGGCATTTGACAAGGTTCCACATGGAAGGTTGATTAAGAAGGTTAAATCGTTGGGTATTAATAGTGAGGTTGCAAGATGGATTCAACAATGGCTGAATGGGAGATACCAGAGGGTAATGGTTGACAATTGTATGTCAGGTTGGAGGCCAGTGTCTAGTGGAGTGCCCCAAGGATCTGTGTTGGGTCCACTGTTGTTTGTCATTTACATTAATGATCTGGATGATGGTGTGGCAAATTGGATTAGTAAATATGCAGATGATACTAAGATAGGTGGAGTAGTTGATAGTGAGGTAGATTTTCAAAGTCTACAGAGAGACTTGGGCCTTTTGGAAGGGTGGGCTGAAAGATGGCAGATGGAGTTTAATGCTGATAAGTGTGAGGTGCTGCATTTTGGTAGGACAAATCAAAATAGGACGTACAGGGTAAATGGTAGGGAATTGAGGAATGCAGTGGAACAGAGGGATCTGGGAATAACTGTGCATTGTTCCCTGAAGGTGGAATCTCATGTGGATAGGGTGGTGAAGAAGGCGTTTGGTATGCTTGCCTTTATAAATCGGAGCATCGAGTATAGAAGTTGGGATGTAATGTTGAAATTGTACAGGGCATTGGTGAGGCCGAATCTGGAGTATGGTGTGCAGTTCTGGTCGCCAAATTATAGGAAGGATGTCGACAAAATGGAGAGGGTACAGAGGAGATTTACTAGAATGTTGCCTGGGTTTCAGCACTTAGGCTACAGAGAGAGGTTGAATAGGTTGGGTCTTTATTCTTTGGAGCGTAGAAGGTTGAGGGGGGACTTGATAGAGGTTTTTAAAATTTTGAGAGGGACGGACAGAGTTGACGTGGGTAGGCTTTTCCCTTTGAGAGTGGGGAAGATTCCAACAAGGGGACATAGCTTCAGAATTGAGGGACAAAGGTTTAGGGGTAACATGAGGGGGAACTTCTTTACTCAGAGGGTTGTGGCTGTATGGAATGGGCTTCCGGTGGAAGTGGTGGAGGCTGGTTCGATTTTATTATTTAAGAGTAAATTGGATAGGTATATGGATAGGAGGGGATTGGAGGGTTATGGTCTGAGTGCAGGTAGATGAGACTAGGTCAGGGAGAATGGTCGGCGTGGACTGGTAGGGCCGGACAGGCCTGTTTCCACGCTGTAGTTGTTATATATATATATCTGTCTTTACTAAGGAAGACACAAACAATCTCCCACATGTAGCGGCACGGTAGCGGCACGGTAGCGCAGCGGTAGAGTTGCTGCTTTACAGCGAATGCAGCGCCGGAGACTCAGGTTCGATCCTGACTACGGGTGCTGCACTGTAAGGAGTTTGTACGTTCTCCCCGTGACCTGCGTGGGTTTTCTCCGAGATCTTCGGTTTCCTCCCACACTCCAAAGACGTACAGGTATGTAGGTTAATTGGCTGGGTAAATGTAAAAATTGTCCCTAGTGGGTGTAGGATAGTGTTAATGTACGGGGATCGCTGGGCGGCACGGACTTGGAGGGCCGAAAAGGCCTGTTTCCGGCTGTATATATATGATATGATATGATATGTACTAGAGGACAGAGGATCTAGGGAGACAGAGGAACTGAAAGAAATTTGCATTAGGCGAGAAATAGTATTGCGTAGACTGATGGGACTGAAGGTTGATAAATCCCCAGGGCATGATGGTCTGCATCCCAGGGTATTCAAGGAGGTGGCTCGAGAAATCGTGGACGTATTGGTGATCATTTTCCAATGTTCAATAGATTCACGATCAGTTCCTGTGGATTGGAGGGTCGCTAATGTTATCCCACTTTTCAAGAAAGGAGCGGGAGAGAAAACGGGGAATTATAGACCAGTTAGCCTGACATCGGTGGTGGGGAAAATGCTTGAGTCAATTATTAAAGAGGCAATAACGGCACATTTGACAAAAACGGCAGTAAAAGGATAAGTCCAAGTCAGCATGGATTTATGAAGGGGAAATCTTGCTTGACTAATCTTCTGGAATTCTTTGATGTGACAAGTAAAATGGATGAAGGAGAGCCAGTGGATGTAGTGTATGTAGACTTTCAGAAGGCCTTTGATAAGGGCCCACACGGGAGGTTGGTGAGCAAAATTAGAGCATGTGGTATTGGGGGTAGGGTACTGACATGGATAGAGAATTGGAAGGCAGACAGGAAGCAAAGAGTAGGAATAAACGGGTTATTTTTGGAATGGCATGCAGTTGCGAGTGGAGTGCCGCAAGGCTCAGTGTTGGGGCCGCAACTATTCACCATATAAATTAATGGTTTGGATGATGGAATTATAAGTAACACTAGCAAGTTTACAGATGACACAAAGCATGAGGTTATCCACTTTGGTGGCAAAAACAAGGAGGCAGATTATTATCTCAATGGTATCAGATTAGGTAAAGGGGAAGTGCAGCGAGACCTGGGTGTCTTCGTACACCAGGCACTGAAAGTAAGTGTGCAGGTACAGTAAGCGGTGAAGAAAGCCAATGGCATGTTGGTCTTCATAACGAGAAGATTTAAGTATAGGAGCAAAGAGGTCCTTCTGCAGTTGTATACGGCCCTGGTAAAGCCACATCTGGAGTATTGTGTGCAGTTTTGGTCTCCTAATTTGAGGAAGGACGTCCTTGCTATTGAGGCAGCGCAGCGTAGATTCACCAGGTTAATCCCTGGGATGGCGGGATTGTCATATGAGGAAAAATTGGACCTGTATTCACTGGAGTTTAGAAAGATGAGAGGGGATCTTATAGAGACGTATAAAATTATAAAAGGACTGTACAAGTTAGATACAGGAAAAATGTTCCCAATGTTGGGGGTGTCCAGAACCAGGGACTACAATCTAAGAATAAAGGAGAGGCCATTTAAAACTGAGGTGAGAAGAAGCATTTTCACCCTGAGAGTTGTGAATTTGTGGAATTCTCCGATACAGAAGGCAGTGGAGGCCAATTCACTGGATGAATTTAAAAGAGTCAGATAGAGTTCTTGGGGCTAGTGGAATCAAGGGATATGGGGAGAAGGCAGGCATAGGTTACTGATTGTGGATGATCAGCCATGATCACAGTGCATGGCGGTGCCTGCTCAAAGGGCCAAATGGCCTCCTCCTGCACCTATTTTCTATGTTTCTTTCCCCTCACTTGCCCACCTTTGTCCCACCCCACCTCTCTTTTCCAGCTTTATTCCCTTGTACTCCATCAGTCTGAAAAAAGTCCCACCCGAAACGTTGTCTGTCGATTCCCTGCACAGATGCTGCCTGACCCACTGAGTTCCTCTCACACTTTGCTTTCACTCCAAGATTCCAGCATCTGCAGTCTCTTGTGTCTCCTTTCTTAAATAACCCAGTTATTGCTTATTATTATGATAAGCATTAGTCTTTCCTTACCTCATCCAGTTCGATTTAGATTCATCCTGTGCATCAATGTATTCAGTGTCATTGTTTGCCTTACTGATCTATAAAAAAGATATTTGGTTTAAAAAAAACCCACATTGATAAAGAAAACAAACGTGAAGCTTAGTTCCCAGTTCCCTTCAACTAACTACCATTTCACCTATTTTACTTGATTACACTTTTATATCAGAGCACTCGAAAATTCCTGCGAATTAAATCACATGGCAAAGAATCTCCAAGAATATAATAAACATTTTGCAATTTCAAGGAGCTTTGTCGGGTTGTAATAGGTTTTAAATTTTTGGTAATATCACTGTGTTAATGATTTCTGATTAGTCAGAAACGTTCAATGTATTCTCAAACAAGGAGGTCGGACATCAGGGTGAAAGAGGGGCAGCAGAGCAGGAAGGAGATGGGGCACTGAGTCAGCTCAGAGATTGGGTGAGGGAGAGGGATGCCAGTCTGAGCAGTGAAGTGGGAATCACTGGAACAGAAGAGAAAGACAAAGAGCACAGACCCTTCAGTCTCTATTCACATTGACAACCAAATTAAAATGGAAACATGTAATTAAGAATCTAAGTTACAGAAATTATTTTCAGTTAGCTTCAAACTGTTTCTTTATTGGTAAGAAACTTGATGACTTTGATTAGAATATAAAATAAATCAGCTACAAAAAAATTGTAATAAAAACAGAGAGTTCAGGAGATACCCAGCAAGGCAGGCAGCATTCGTGGAGGATAAAACACAGCTCACATTTCAGGATGATGATCTTTCTTCAACAAATGTTATCAAACCTGCTGAGCATTTTCCATGATGAACTATTGGAACCACTTACCGCCCATGAATACCCACTGATAGCAGCTTCTTTTTCATTTGAAACTTCTCCTTCATAGGGTCCAAAATAAATGCCCCTGGGAATAACCTTCCCTTCATTCCAGACGCCAAGATCGGCTTTACGAATTTTGGACGTGGCAATGCTGAGGCCCTCTGGTAGAGTTAAATGAGCTGTATCGGGGCGATTGCAATCAATGACAGTGTCCTTCATGAAGATTGGTTGGCCATGCACAGGGCATTCTTCAATAAAAAATGTCTCACGGGCTTCACAAACTAAAACGGAAAATATAAAATTAAGAACTGATCAGGGTGTTGGCGTTATTGAAAATGGCTGCACTTGGTACTGAAAATGCTTGTTGATCCACAAAAGATGTTATCTTATTAAAAGTATTTCAGAATATAATACGACCATGATGTAGATGTTGTGCAGAAGATCTTGGAAAAATTACTCTTTCCAAAATTACTCTTCTGAGGAAGCATTGAAAATGTGAGAGATTAATAGTGGCCGATTTGTGAAGAATCCCTTTGTGATGTTTGTCCCCCATGAATATCTTCGGGGTAAGATGCCGCTATTAAATTCAAAATGGCTGCCGTGTTGAACTGAATGGATATTTATAAACATCAAGAGAAAAATCATGACCATGGAATATAATTTTGCATTTAGTAATAACAAGCATGATGTAATGCAGAGTATGTTTAACGGTAACAGTGCTGTAGTGCATGGAGTCAACTCCAAGAAAAGTGTTTTGAAGGATAAAAGTAACAGTCTATTATGTGAACTTATGAAGCATTTGTAACAAGGCAGATGAATTAAGACCATTGACATAGGTGCAGGAGTAAGCCATTCGGCCCTTCGAGCCAGCACCACCATTCAATGTGATCATGGCTAATCATCCACAATCAGTTCCCTGTTCTTGCCTTCTCCCCATATCCCTCGATTCCACTAGCCACAAGAGTTCTATCTAACTCTCTTTTGAACGCAGCCAGTGAATTGGCCTCCACTGCCTTCTGAGGCAGAGAATTCTACAAATTCACAACTCTCTGGGTGAAAAAGTTTCTTCTCACCTCAGTTTTAAATGGCCTCCCCTTTATTCTTAGAATGTGTCCCCTGGTTCTGGACTCCCCCAACATTGGGAACATTTTTCCTGCATCTGCCTTGTCCAGTCCCTTTATAATTTTATGTCTCTATAAGATCCCCTTTCATCATTCTAAACTCCAGTGAATATAACCATAGTCTTTCCAATCTTTCCTCATGACAGTCCCTCCATCCCAGGGATTAACCTCGTGAACCTACACTGCACTGCCTAAATAGCAAGGACGTCCTACCTCAAATTAGGAGACAAAAACGGCACACAATACTCCAAATGTGGTCTCACCAGGGCCCTATACAACTGCATAAAGACCTCTTTACTCTTATACTCAAATCCTGTTGTTATGAAGGCCACAGCCTGCTGTACCTGCACGCTTACTTTCAGTGACTGGTGTACAAGGATACCAAGGTCTTGTTGCAATTCCCCTTTACCTAATCTGACACCATTGATATAATAATCTGCTTCCTTATTTTTGCCGCCAAAGTGGATAACCTCACAGTTATCTACATTATACTGCATCTGCCATGCATCTGCCCACTCACTCAACCTGTCCAATTCACCTAGCAACCTCCTAACATTATCCTCACAGTTCCCACTGCCACCCAGCTTTGTGTCATCCGCAAACGTGCTAGTGTTACTTCTACTTCCATCATCCAAATCACTTATATTGTAAATAGTTGCGGCCCCAGCACTGAGCCTTACGGCACTCCACTCTCCACTGCCTGCCATTCTGAAAAGGACCCGTTTATTCCTACTCTTTGCTTCCTGTCTGCCAACCAATTCTCTATCCATGTCCATACCCTACCCCCAATGCCATGTGATTTAATTTTGCTCACCAACCTCCCGTGTGGTACCTAATTAAACAACGGCTTTCTGAAAGTCTAGAAACACTACATCCACTTGCTCTCCTTCATCCATTTTACTTGTCACGTCCTCAAAAAATTCCAGATGATTAGTCAAGCAGGATTTCCCCTTCATAAATCCATGCTGACTTGGACCAATCCTTTTACCACTATCCAGATGTGCCGTTATTACCTATTTAATAATTGACTCCAGCATCTTCCCCACCACCGGTGTCAGGTTAACTGGTCTATAATTCCCCGTTTCCTCTCTCGCTCCTTTCTTGAAAAGTGGGATAACATTAGCTACCCTCCAATCCACAGGAACTGATCCTGAATATATTGAACATTGGAAAATAATCACTAATGCGTCCATGATTTCTAGAGCCACCTCCTTGAGTACCCTGGGATGCAGACCATTAGGCCCTGGGGATTTATCAGCCTTCAGTCCCATCAGTCTACCCAATCCTATTTCTCGCCTAATGCAAATTTCTTTTAGTTCCTCTGACTCCCTTTATACTCTGTCCACTAGTTCATCTGGAAGATTGTTAGTGCCTTCATTAGTGAAGACAGGTCCAAAGTACCTGTTCAAATCTTCAGCCATTTCCTTGTTACCCATAATAATTTCACCCGTTTCTGCCTTCAAGGGACCCACATTTGCCTTTACTAATCTTTTTCTCTTAACATACCTAAAGAAGCTTTTACTATCCTTCTTTATATTCTTGGCCAGCTTCGCTTCCTACCTCATCTTTTCAGCCCGTATTGCCCTTTTTGCCGTCTTCTGTTGTCCTTTGAAAGTTGCCCACTCCTCTGGCTTCCCGCTACTCTTTGCTATCTTATACATCTTTTCTTTTCATTTTATTCCATCTCTAACTTCCCTTGTCAGCTACGGTTGCCTCCTACTCCCGTTAGAATCTATCTTCGCCTTTGGAATGAAATGATCCTGCATCTTCTGGATTATGCCCAGAAATTCCTGCCATTGCTGTTCCACCGTCATTCCTGCTAGGATCCCTTTCTATTTCACCTTGGCCAGCTCTTCTCTCATGCCTTCATAGTCCCCTTTGTTCAACTGCAACACCGACACTACTGATTTAACCTTCTCCCGCTCAAATTGCATATTAAAACTAATTATACTACAGTCACTACCTCCAAGCGGTTCCTTTACCTTGAGTTCCCTTATTAAATCTGGTTCAATGGACAACACGAAATCCAGAATTGCCTTCTCCCTGGTAGGCTCCAATACAAGCTGTTCAAAGAATCCATCTTGGAGGCAATCTACAAACTCCCTTTCTTGGGGTCCTGTATCATACTGATTTTCCCAGTCTGCCTGCATATTGAAATCTCTTTAACCACCCTAGCATTACCTTTGTTACATGCCAATATTAACTCCTGATGCAACTTGCACCCTATATCCAGGCTACTGTACCTTTATTACTTGCCAATTTGAACTCCTGATGCAACTTGCACCCTATAACTATGCAAAAAGAAAAGAGATTTAATAAAGTATACAATGTAGAAAAGTAAATGCATGGTTTGTATCTAAACTGCACTTTACCAAATGCAAGACAAGGTTGAGTTGGCCGGACTAATATAATTTTACATGAGTGCAACTGTGATGAACAGATTTGGCTCAGGGAATCATGTGGTGGAATAAGAGAGAAGGTTAATCAAAAATGTCAAAGAAAGAGAGCATTTCACAAAAGGGAAATCAAATATTTGTGTTGTCAAAATCAATCTTCATATAGAAAGGAAAAAAATGCTGAATTTGTGGGAAAATGAATTTGAAACTGAAATGAGTCTGAAAACGTTCTATCCAAGATGAATGCTGGTAATCCCAGCAAGTCAGAGAAGAATTATGGAAATAAAAACAGTGTTAGCATCTCACATTGAAGTTCCAACAAAGGGTCTTCCTCCTCAAACATTAGTTGTGTTTCTCTTTCCACAGATGATGCTGGATATCTTGTGCAACATGACAGAATTAACTGGTAGCTTTGCAATAAAGAATCCTTTGGGACTCCTTGTTTAAATGACAGGAACGTACATTGATCTTATGAGTGATGAAGTGAAAACAGAACATAGAGAAATATATTAAGCCATTTACTGATATATTAAGGTCAGATTGCTTAGATTAGGAAATTAAATGGAAAGTTATGACAGTTGGCAAATAGACATCTTCAAAGACACCTTAGAGCAAGGCACCTGCAATGTTTCCAAGATTATTGCTGACAAGAAGGTAGATGGCAAAATAACTCACAAAATGACACAGATATCCACAAAATGACATAGCAGGAAAAGTTAAAAGACAAGAAGATAAAGAAAGATTAACAATTCATTGTTCTTCCCACAATGTATCACAACAGTTTGATTAATATTTTTGGTAACGTCAGTTGGTCATACTGCACATAGCCCTACATTAATAATACACAAAGCAATACTCTTACATTCACATCCTTTATGATGCCCAGTTACCAGGAAAGTGCCTACATAAATTGGACATGAACCACACTTTCTTTAAACAGTCACTGTCAGTTTACCGGGGAATCAATGTCAGATTCCAATGTCTGACAAAATTCCAGAAGTTAACATCAAATGTTACGGAAAGTACCAGTGATTAATGTTAAAAGAAAAAAAATCTTCATGAGTGAACACAATTTTGTGCTCTTGAACCAAAGCCCGCATTGTTCCACCATTGCACTGGCTACCAATGCACCATGCCATCACTTCAATGCTCCTATTGAAATATGGTTGCTTTGAAGAAATAAATTGGTTCCTTTGGACATACACAGGTAATCGTCATTACGGAGCTCCTGTTCTTTTGTATAGATGATCCTCTCTTTATTTCGTAAATTATAAATTATTTTGTCTGTCTATTTGGTCGTTTCCTCGCTTGTAGATCCCAAAACTGAAAAAAGAACGCCCAAAATAACCTAATTACATTGTTTCAAGTCAGGTAAGTGGTTGAACTGTAAAATATGGAAGTTAGTTACATAATATGCAACATGTTCTATGAATTGAATTGAAATGACATGGTGGTAGTCAGATGGTCATTATATCATCTCCATCATTTAATGGAATGCACAGGAGTTACTCATTTTGAGTTTTACTTTTACAAACAGAATTACCTGTTGCTCTTTTGATTCTTTTCACCAACACTGTGGCTTCCTTCGTTTCCTCAGCGGCTCCTCCCAAATCTCTTTTGCCCTCCCCTGTAATGACCTGTAAAGAGACATTTTGGTGCAACCTGTGATTCATAAGGACACAAATAGATTGGCTCTACTTCTTCTCGATTATTTCTTCCATCGCATTATTAACTTGGATACTCAAATAAGCTACTAATAAAAGCAGTAACTGCCTTGTGTGCAATATTTCAGTGAACTCTCGTCTTTCATACTCTACTCTAAAAGGAAGTTTGATATTGTCAGCAAATATGGGAAAATGTGGGAACAATTGTTCCTCTTTCAACAATAAAAACTTATTTGCGAATGTTAGCACCTGACTCCAACAGCAGTGACGAAGATTTGTCTAAAAAGCAGTCATTTCTATCTTGTAGAAAATAAAATGCCAATGTAGAGCCACTCTGTTAATTCTCACATGTCCTTTATCCTGGGAATAATTTCTGTTCTTACCTTTACGACGGGCTTTCTTTTCGTATTCTTGCCTTTTGCATTTTTAAAAGGATGCCTAAAGATTCTGACTCCTTAGGAAAAAAAGTGCCACATCAGTGCTGCTTTGGAAAAGCACAGACTGTATCTCAATAGTTTGGCAATTCTGGATATATCTAATGTTTTAGAGTTAAAAATGGAAGCAACATATCACAAAATTTAAAATTAGGAAAAGTAAATTTACATTTCATAAATAACACATTGGGAAAAACATTTCCAATTTAACAAGTTTCCTACCACTCCAAAGATAAGAATAAAATCACCCTTGCATGATTCCATAGGCTAATGGCCAAATTGATTAGAATCAATTATAGTTGAAAAACTGCATTTAATATTTCAAACAGATTTAAATTACGTTTTGCATTTTTTGTCAGAAGTTTAGGTGTCGAATCCTCATCTGATTCGCTAGATTCGTAGACTTGGGTTTGACGCCTTCTCCTCCGATTTGTCATGAATTCTGGCTTTGGTACATCCAATCCTGTGAAAAATAAAAATGCTCATCATCTGTTATGGCCAACTTCAAGTATTTATCTTCACTGAACTTAACAGTGCAAAGTGATATAATGATAACATTGCAAAGTGATATTTCGACAGATATTTATCTGTCGAAATATCACTTTGCAATGTTATCATTATTTCCTCCAGAGTATTCATGCTATTATTCAATTGTCACGTCTATTTGACAAAGACAGCAAACAACCTTACAATTATTTTTCAGAGTTAAAGAAAAATCAACCAGCATGAAGAGTATGACGGATGAGAATGTGTATATTTCCAGGTCAGAAATCGCAATGACCACTCGTCCCTGTGGTAAGTGAAATCAATCAGAATTCTTCTTTCCATTCCTCCAGGTTTAAAGTAATGGCTTATTCTAGCTGCCTGTACTCACAGTGACACTTTGTGCCATGGTTGAGTACATGGATTGAATAATGAACAACTAGGGCAACCCACCTCTTCATTAATGGGAACATTGACCTTTGTCCAATTTCTGATTTCAGGACTGTGACAAGTTGCAACATCAAAAAGCATAACTGTGCCCCAATGTCTATGGGGTTGTGCTATCCATGGTCACCATCTTCTGAATGACATAAAGCTTTGGTATTGATTGTAAAGTTAGTTCAATTTGAAATCACTGATGGAATTTTTGAATGTTGGTAAGGAACCTCTCCTGGAGGAAATAGTCATTAAAAGCAAAACTGTACACATCCTGCTGCCAATAATCTGGGACTAATCACAAGTCTGTTGGGTGTACTCATTTCATCAAAAGTTATAAGACAAATCTTACGGTTTGACACACGTAACCTGCCTGATATATTATTATTAACTCCTGCCTGATATATTAATGCCTTGCAAAGTCAATAAATTTGCAAGGCATTAATATATCAGGCAGGAGTTTCTCCCTTGGGACCTTTCAAATTTTCCAATGACCAGTGGGCACAGCGGTTAAGTTGCTGCCTTACAGCGAATGCAGCGCCGGAGACTCGGGTTCGATCCCGACTACAGGTGGTGTCTGTACGGAATTTGTACGTTCTCCCCGTGACCTGCGTAGGTTTTCTCCAAGATCTTCAGTTTCCTCCCACACTCCAAAGATGTACAGGTATGTAGGTTAATTGGCTTGGTAAATGTAAAAATAAATTGTTCCTAGAAGTGTATAGGAAAGTGTTAATACGGGGATCGCTGGTCGGCGCGGACCCAGTGGGCCGAAAGGGCCTGTTTCCACACTGTATCTCAAAAACAAACTAAAAAAGTGTGTGTGCACATAAAAATGAGGGCAGGAACAGATACCGCAACATTTAATTCTAAACATTATCTTTCAGACATTTGTTTATTAATTGAAAGATTGAGGGCATCACAGGCAGAGCTGGCATTTCTTGTTCTTTCCAAATTGCCCCTTGTGTGACATGGTGCAGAATGTGGAGGTTGTGGTGCTCCCAAGCACCCATTGCCCTCAACCTTTATGATGTAGAGGCTGCAGGTTTGGGACATGTTGTTATAGAAGTCTTACCACAAAGACTCCAGTGCATTATGGAGATAGTAAACAGTGCTTTTCAGGTTGGAGAAACCAGTGTACTTTGGAATGAAGAGTGCCAGGCTTCTTGAGTGTTGTGGATGATCTCTTCCAGGGATGTTGAGATAATTTCAATGTCCACATTGATATCCCTTGTTTATTGGCAATCCCTTGGTGTAGAGGATCACTACTCCCATTCCAGCTCTGTCAGTTTTGAGAGAACTGATTCTTTAGGTCTTGGAGTAACCTAAAGACTCTGCTGCTGATGTCTATATGAGTGAATGGCTTATGAGGTTGGGATCATGATATTTTTGAGACTCTTTGATTTCCTGAAGAGGTCAAAAGGCCTTCCAGGTGGTCCTCCTCCATCTTGAACAGCCACAGATCAAGGATTCCCACAAATTAATTATGCTGTTACATTTTCATAAAGGGCAGCCATAAAGCATTTTGTGCATTCTGCAAGATCTGGAGCCTTGATGCCACTCTGTTCATCTGGGAGAAACCAATGCCTATGGTTTACGTAATCCTGTCAATTAATTTGCAGAATTTTACAAAGAGAGCAGTTGGTTTATGTTTATTGTTGTCACGTGTTTGCAATACTGGGAAAAGCTTTAACTTGCATGCTATCCAATCAAATCACATAATACATCACAAGTAGAAAAGGTAGAGTGAAGGGAAAGATGGCAGACTGCAAAATATATTTCTCAGTATTGTCATGCAACAGTTCCAGAGAAAATGAACTAGGTTGGAGAATCGGGACTGTATCTAGCTTATCGAAGGACCATTCAGTAGTCTGTTAACTGTGGGGAACAGTGGCTGTTGTTTCAATGAGATTGGTCCACAAAGAATTGTTGGTAATCTTACGCCCAAGAATCCTTTGAACTTTGGCACTATTGATGATGATTGGGGCATGTATTCTATCCTGAAGTCGAGAACTAGCTTTTCATCTTGTGACATTGAAGGGGATGTTGTTAATTTGACACTAAGTTACAAGGTACTCTTTCTCCTTCCTGTACTCTGTCTCCTCATTGTTCATGACCAGACAGCGGTGTCATCTGCAAACTTATAGATGCGTCATTAATGACACATTTGATTAAGCATCGACAAACTTGTGGAGCCTGTTGCAAGTAGTACCTGTCTCTGGGACATTAAGGAGAGCAGGAATTACTGTTGCACAGTGGACCAAACAGTTAGTCTCAGATTGGAGTCTGTATCTTCAATTACTCATTCCTTCACACAACAGAAATCACTGCCTGTGTTTTCCTCCAATGGGTTTTTCCAGACATATGGAAATATATTCCCATTTTCCAAGGCTCATTATGGAAATGTTTTGCAGGAGTGTGCTGTACTTGAGGGAGCAGTGACATGTTAAGAGAGGAACTTCAAGGATAAAACACAAAGTGTTGGAATAACTCAGTCTCTGGCATGCACAAGTGATGACACAGGTTTGTTTGATCCCGATCCCAATTTTTCCAAATTATGTCAAGTTTATTGTTGTATGCATGTACGATGTAGATACAATGAAAGGCTACTTTGCAGAAGCATAACAGGTTTAGAGACGGATATACATAAAACTAATTATGTAGAAATTCTGTAAGACTGCTGCGAGAAGACTGTGCAACTCTACAAGACATCAGTCAAATTACGTTGTTATGAAAAGTCTACGGTTGTGCAATAGGAATCACGGTTGCATTAGGATTGCACATATGGTTTCAAGAATATAGTTGTCAGAAAGTAGCAGATCCTGATCCTGGTGGTGAGACTTCAGGCTTCAGTATCTCCTACCTGATTGTAGCAGCAAGATGAGAGAACAGCACGGATGAATGGGAACCTTGATGACCAATGTCGCCTGCTTGAGGTGGGTTCTCATGTAGATGCTATTGATGGTGGGGAGGTGTGTGCCTGTGATGGACTGGGTCGAGTCCACCACACCATGCAGCCTCTTGCATTCCTCTGCATTGGATTGCCTTAGCAGGCCATGATGCAACCAGTCAGGATACTTTCTACAGTACATCTGCACAAGTTTGTTAAGAGTTCAGCTGGAGGTTATTGTTGCAGCACCACTCAACCAATTTCCCTCTCTCTCACATCCAGTTGCAAAGGAAGGCACAGAGAACCAGGTACTGGGCCTTACTGGTAATTTGGAGGGGATGATAGTGTTGAATGCCAAGCCGTAGTTGATGAATAGCTGTCTGACATGTATTCTCGGTGGTCTACAGCAGATGCAGAGCTAGTGAGATGGCATCTACTTTTGACCAGCTTTGACAGTTCACAAACTGAAGTGGATCCAAGTCATAGAACATAGAAAATAGATGCTGGAGGAGGTCATTTGGCCCTTCGAGCCAGCACCGCCATTCATTGTGATCATGGCTGATCATCTACAATCAGTAACCTGTGCCTGCCTTCTCCCCATATCCCTTGATTCCACTATCCCCTAGAGCTCTGTCTAACATTTGTGAGGCAAGAGTGGATTTGCACCCTAGCCAACCTTTGTAGGAACTTTATTACCGTGAATCTGAGTGCTACCAGATGGAAGTCAGTGAGGTAGATCACAGTGGCCTTCTTAAACATGGGAACGATAGATCCAATGTTGGATCAGGTGGGAACCTTGACCACAGATGCAAGAGGTTGAGGATATTCCTGAATTCTCAAAGTAGTTACTCGACACAGGTTTTTCGTACTTAGCCATGAACACTGTCTGGACTGGATGCTTGAAGTGAACTCACTTTCTTGAAGGAAAATCTGCCAATGACTTCAGAGACCAAGATCACAAGGAAGAGCCAACAGCAATTATGTTATCAAAGAACAGGAATGTTCAATATCCTCAGACATATTGTCAAAGTATACCTGTGGAGTGAAATGGTGAAAAGGAAGGATCTCACCAAGGACCTGGTCGGTCTCAGAAACCACAGATCTATTTAGTTTTCATGTGGGAAAAAAAATTTCATGTCAGCATGCATCATTAGAAAAGGGCAAAAAGGGAAAAAAAAGTGGACAAAATTTTGTGCAAACCAACAGCAAGCATGGCTTCATAATTCCGCTTCACGTTCTTATAACGGAGCTTCTCCCAGTCACTTATTTCTTCAAACTCTTCCTTGGAAAAATAGCCAGCAATGTCTTTGAACTTGTCAGCATCCTGGAAAAACAAACATTGTATCTGATTCACTTTGGTGCATAATCTGTAATCATCAGATATTAATTCCAAAACAGATTTTGAAAATATAATTAAAAAAATTTAATACAGGACAATTCCAGGATAAAGAATCACAACTTAAAATTAAAGGGTAACTTCTTCAGGATAGAAATTAGATATTTCTTCACGCAGAATATAGTGAGTTTTTTTCTACGGTTGAAAGAAATCAGCTGTTAATTACATTCCAGGAAGATCAACACATTATTGATTCCAAGAAGTAATAAACCATATCACAGTAAGAGAGGAAACTGCATTTATAGTGCAGGTCTGGCGTGATCTGCCTGAAAGGTCCAGACCCAAAATGTTGCCTGTCAAGATTCAAGATTGCAGCTTCCAGCCAACAGACATTAGTGTCTACATTTCTAGCAATGAAGACAGTGACAATCATGGACTTCCCCCACACTGAAGTCAGGAGCAGCACACAGTGGCTCCTGCAAAACCACTATTGTAAAACAAAAAAAATTGCCCGAGATATTAATCAGCAAGTCAGGCAGCATCTGTGGAGGTAGAAACGGAGTCAATATTTCAGGTTAATATTCTTTCCTCACAGCTCGGGAAAGTTGCCAGATGGAGACAGACAACTAGAAGGATGAGGGAGATGGTCTGAATGGCCTCCCAGATCAATATTAATGTCAGTGATCCACTTCAGAGCCCAGGGAGCTCATCCACTCCTCACAGGCACCAATTCCTGGGGGTGGTGATGATCTGTGAAGGAGCAGCAGCATTTTCCCCGTTCCCAGGCTCCCAAGAGGACATTTATCTGGCATCTTCTGCCCACTCTCCAAGTCAAAGCTCCCTGGAGTCTCACCTCTGAGCCCCGCATCCCAGACATGGTCTTATCTCCTTCAGCAGTACCTCGGTCTCCCTTCCTGAGCTCAGCCACTCACTTCACAGCTCACCTCGACTAAATCTCACCTCGGCAACACCCCACCTCGACTAAACCCACCTTCACTAAACCCCACCTCGACTAAATCTCACCTCGGCAACACCCCACCTCGACTAAACCCCACCTCGACGAAACCCCACCTCGGCTAAACCTGACACCTCGACTAAATCCTCGCCTTGACTAAACTTTACCTCACTAAACGTCGCCCCTCAACTAAACACACCTCACTACTATATTTCACCTCACACCTAAACCCCTCACCTCCACTAAACCTCACACCTCACGACTAATCTTCTTCTCACTCTTAAACCTCACCTCGACTAAACTTTTCCCTCGACTAAACTTTAACTCAAACCTCACTAAACCCTACCTCACTAAACCGCCTTGGCTAAACCCCACCTCACCTCAACTAAACCTCACCTCGTCTAAACCTCGCCTCAACTAAATCTCAATTAACTAAATTTCACTAAACCTTAAAACTCACTGAATCGCATCTCACTAAACTGCACAAGACTAAACTTTACCTCACTAAACCTCACCTCACTAAACCGCCTTGGCTAAACCCCCCCTCACCTCAACTAAACCTCCCACCTCACGACTAAAAGTTACCTCAACCAAACCTCTCCTCGTCTAAACCTTACCTCAACTAAATCTCAATTAACTAAATTTCATTAATGCGCAAAACTCACTGAATCTCACCTCACTAAACTGAGCAAGACTAAACTTTACCTCAACTAAACCTCCCACCTCACCACTAAACTCCACCTCACCACTAAACTCCACCTCACCACTAAACTCCACCTCACCACTAAACTCCACCTCACCACTAAACTCCACCTCACACCTAATCGCCGCCTCTCTCCCGCTATTTATCCCAGGGAGCTTTGACATGGAGAGTGGGCAGAGGATGCCGGATAAATGTCCTCTCGGGAGCCTGGGAACAGGGAAAATGCTGCTGCTCCTGCTATCCCTCCCCCCCCCCGCTCGCTCTGCCTCTCGCAGTGTAATCAGTGTTGTGGGGGAAGTGTGTGTGTGATGATACCATTAAAATGCAGAATATGTCTCATCTATCAATTCACAGATTTTTGTTATTTTTCTTTTAAAATGATTTCCGCAAGTTTCTGCCCACTAAAATGGCGTCATGACGTACTACGATTTTTATGGTCGAGTGGTCAACCTTGTTCCTCTAGTATCTTTGGTTGAGGTAAAGTTTAGTGGAGGCTAGGATTGGGTGTGAGGTGACGTTTAGTTGAGGCTGGGTTTAGTCGAGGTGTGGGGTTTAGTCGAGGCGAGGGGTTTGGTCGCGGCGAGGGGTTTGGTCGAGGAGGGGTTTAGTCGAGGCGAGGGGTTTGGTCGAGGCGAGGGGCTTGGTCGAGGCGAGGGGCTTAGTCGAGGCGAGGGGCTTGGTCGATGTGAGAAACAGGATGATTAAACCACCAGGGACAGGACGATTGAACTACCACTCTACCAGGGACAGGGCTATTAAACCGCCAGGGACAGGATGATTGAACTACCACTCTACCAAGGACAGGGCTATTAAACCGTCAGGGACAGGATGGTTGAACTACCACTCAACCAGGGACAGGGCTATTAAACCGTCAGGGACAGGATGATTGAACTACCACCGAGTTCGTTGGGGCACTGATAATGTGGTACAGGGATAGAGGCAGGCTGGACAAAGGGCCGTAAATTTAGGAGAGTGTCTAAGCAGCAGGGATGGGTTGAAATGGGTCATGAAGGTAACTAAGGGTCATGTGGATAACTACTGCGCTTGCTCAATGAGGTAAATGAATATTGCAAATACGCCCCTGATCGGGGAACTGCCAATTGCCATGCACATACAATGTATGATCTGGGGGGGGTACCCGGGGCGGTACAGAATATTGTGCACCTCAGCGCTCTGATTGGAAGGAGCCCGAAGGGGAGGGGGATTCAGCAAAAGGGAGGGAGATTCAACAAAGTTGTACTGTATAAAGAGAAGGCACTGTCTTTGTCTCGGTTTGGAGAGGCACCCGGCTCTGCAGACTCGTGGATAAACTTGTCTTGTTTCCACGACTTTGTCTCTGGCATCGTGATTGTGAGCACTCACATTTACATCTCACAAGCTTGGGGGCTCGTCCGGGATCGCCACTTCGGCCGCTTGGCGGAGGCGCGGAAGGAAGGGAAGGTGCACCCTGCTGATTTCAGCAGTCCCTGATCTCCTTGCTTGCCATCAGCGGTTTGAGCGAGTGATATCCGGACAAGAGACTCGTGGAAACAAGAGGGAATCCGGAGAAAGGAAGGGATCAATCGAGCAATTTCTGTGCACAGGACCCGGGTAAGAAAATTGAATATTAAATATTACTCGGGCGATTGGGTTCTGTCGGACGGGAGAGGTCGGACAGGGAGGATGGGTAATTCTTGTGTTAAGAATAATAACATAACAGAGCTTTATTTGTCGTTCGGTACCGAAGTACCGAACGAAACTACATAGCAGTCATAGAAAAAAAAAAGAACACAAGACACACGACCCCAACACAAACGTCCATCACAGTGACTCCAAACACCCCCTCACTGTGATGGAGGCAACAAAACTTCCACTCTCTTCCCCACGCCCACGGATAGACAGCTCGTCCCCGACCGACCCGCACAGTCCCCGCACCGGGCGCTGAAACGTCTCGCGGCCGAACCGGGCGATGAAAGGCCCGCGACCAAGCCTTGCGCAGCTAAGTCCCGCAGCCGAGCCGCACCAGCGGTGAAAAGTCCCGCAGCCGAGCCGCACCGGGCGGTGTTAAGTCCCGCAGCCGAGCCGCACCAGCGGTGAAAAGTCCCGCAGCCGAGCCGCACCGGGCGGTGTTAAGTCCCGCAGCCGAGTTGCACCGGGCGGTGTTAAGCCCCGCAGCCGAGCTGCACCGGGCGATGTAAAGTCCCGCAGCCGAGTTGCACCGGGCGGTGTTAAGCCCCGCAGCCGAGCTGCACCGGGCGATGTAAGTCCAGCGGCCAAGCCGCACCGGGATGTAAAGTCCAGCGGCCAAGCCGCACCGGGATGTCAAGTCCAGCGGCCAAGCCGCACCGGGATGTAAAGTCCAGCGGCCGAGCCGCACCGGGGGATGTTAGGCCCCGCAGCCGAGCCGCACCCCGCGCCGTGAGGAAGAGAAAAGTTCCCCACACCCACCCACCCACACCCACCCCCCACACACCACCACCCCCTCCCACACATACACAACCAAAAAAATATATATAAAAATCATCCCAACACCGACACTCAACAAAAAAAAGACGGACAGACTGCTAGTCAGCCGCTGCCGTTAGGCGCCGCCACGTGAGCGAGTGATAAAAAATGTGCCAAGGAAAAGGGACCAAGGGAAGAGGGTCCCCACATTCCGCCCGATAGTCCGTTGGGGCGAATGTTACAACTCTGGGGAGAAGGAGGCACAGGGGGTAAAAATAAGGAGACTATGATTAAATTCTGTTATTTTGATTGGCCAAAGGAACCAATAAAAGGGAGTTCAGTCTGGTGGCCATGACTGGGCTCCGATGAGGATTGGGTACGGCAGGCATTAAACGTGTTTGTCAATTCAAAAGCTTTACCCAATCTGGAGGAAAGTTGTTATGTAGGCTGTTGGGTTCCTCAGGTACGTTTACTAGAATTGGCAGGTAAACAAGAACCAAATGTTCCCAAATGGGATCCCTTGGAACATTTGCCACCACCATACGTGGTCCCACCGCCTCCCCTTTCCGGGTCTATACCCGAACAACCAAGGGAAGATGGAGGGGAGACGTCAGGTGGAGGAGGACAGGGAGCGGCAGAGAATCTGCCTTCCCTAGAACTCCGTAGATCCCGTCGAATAGAGGAAAGGAAGGGTGAAACTTCAACTGCATATCCCTTGAGGGAGGTCCCCATGGGCGGACAAGGAGGGGGATTCGGATTTGTAAACGTTCCCCTGACCAGTACGGAGGTTAGGAATTTAAAAAAGGATATGAAGGGTTTGCTGGAAGATCCCTTGGGGTTAGCAGAGCAACTCGACCAGTTTTTGGGCCCAAATATATATACCTGGGACGAACTGATGTCCATTATGGGAAATCTGTTCGACTCTGCAGAAAGACAAATGATTAGACAGGTCGGAATTAAAATTTGGGAGTGATCATCCAGCTGTTGCGGGGAACGTGAAGTACCTGATTGCCTCGCCCAATTGGGACAAGCAGCCCGAAGAGGGTCGGAAAAGCATGAGAGAACTCCGGGAAATAATAATAAAAGGAATAAGGGAGGCCGTGCATAAGGGACAAAATTTTGAGCGAGCATTTGAGAACCAGCAGGCAAAGGACGAGGCCCCCACTACCTTCCTACGAAGGTTAAGAAAGAACATGCAGCAATATTCAGGATTGGAATGAGAAACCATTAAGTATATGTGCGGCAGGATGAGGAAAGGCAGAAGGGGAAAGCCAAAATGATGATGCAGGCGGTAAAGCAAGTGGTTGAGCAGGACCGAGAAGGGGAAAGACGGAAAGAGACCTATAGGGGAAGAGGAAGAGGAATAAGGGGAAGAATGGGAAGCGAGAGAAGATATATAGGACGCGATGGGGCATGGAGAACAGGACCTTCTAGGTATTATCACTGCAATGGGGAAGGACATTTCAAAAGAGAGTGCCCTAAACTAAGGAGAGAGGTTCAGTCGTATGCCCTGATGGAAGAGGAATAGGGGGGTCAGGGGTTCCCCTCCTTGGGGTTAACAGGACACAAACGGGAACCCCTAGTAAATTTAAAACTCGGACCCCAAGGAGAAGACACAGTGTTTATGGTAGATTCGGGGGCTGAAAGATCAAGTGTGACCAGAATACCTGAAGGGATGGCGACCGGAAAAGGGCATGTGCAGATTTCTGGAGTAGGAGGGAAAGTGATGGCGGCCCCGGAGATAGAAGGAGTAAAAGTCAAATACGAAAATAGGGAGGCGGTGGAAGATTTGATTCTAGTTCCACAGGCTGGAGTAAACTTAATGGGACGGGATCTGCAGATCCAGTTGGGAATAGGAACGGCACCTGTGGAAGGGCGGATAGTGGTCCAATTATATAAACTAAAAGAAGAAGATGAACAGAGGATCAATGATCAGGTCTGGGCTAGGGAAGGAAATAGAGGGGGGCTGAGGATACCACCCCTCCGGATATCCCTCCGGGAAGGGTATGACGTGGTGCGAGTCAGGCAATACCCTATCTCCATCGAGGGCCGAAAGGGACTCCAGCCAATCATTGAAAATCTATTGAAGGAGGGAGTATTGGAAAGTTGCATGTCCCCTTATAATACCCCTATCTTACCCGTACGAAAGACAGACGGAACATTCCGGCTTGTACAGGACCTCCGAGAACTAAATAAGGTGGTCCGGACTAGGTATCCGGTGGTCCCTAACCCAAACACGATTATGGGACGGATACCCCCCAGTCACAATTGGTTCAGTGTCGTGGATCTAAAAGATGCATTCTGGAGTTGTCCCTTGGATGAGGGGAGCCGAGACTTGTTCGCTTTTGAATGGGAAAACCCAGGAACGGGTAGAAAGCAACAGTATCGCTGGAAAGTACTTCCTCAGGGATTTACTGAATCTCCAAACCTGTTCGGTCAAATCTTGGAACAGGTGTTAGAGGAATACCCATGTGTCCCCCGGATCCAGCTCCTGCAGTATGTGGATGACCTCCTGATCTCTGGAGAGGGAGAAGGGGAGGTGCGGGATGCCACTATAATATTACTAAATTTCCTGGGAGAGAAGGGACTAAGGATATCGAGGAATAAACTCCAGTTTGTGGAACAAGAGGTGAAGTACCTGGGCCACCTAATTAGTGGGGTAAAGCGAAGAATAAATCCTGAAAGAATCGCAGGAATTACAGGCTTGCCGATGCCTCGGAATAAAAAGGAAATCAGAAAATTTCTGGGGCTAATTGGGTACTGTAGACTCTGGATCGATGACTATGCCAGACAAGTCCGGTTCTTGTACAACAGGCTAGGAGATGAGAAAGATAAGGTGGAATGGGACCCGAAAGAACAACAGGATTTCCATCAGCTAAAGAATAGCTTGATAACCGCTCCTGTTTTAGCCCTGCCATCAATAGGCCAGCCCTACCATCTGTTTGTAAATGTGGAGGATGGGATAGCCCTCGGGGTATTGACTCAGAGGAGGGGGGGAAGCCGGCAGCCTGTGGCATTCTTATCAAAAATATTGGACCCAGTGTCACGAGGATGGCCTGTCTGTATACAGGCAGTGGCAGCCACAGCGGTCCTAGTAGAGGAGAGCAGGAAATTGACCTTTGGGGGGGTTTTGGTGGTCTCCATCCCACATACGGTGAGAACAATATCGGCACAGAAGTCTCAGAGGTGGTTGACAGACTCAAGGATATTAAAGTATGAAGCTATCCTGATGGAAAAGGATGATTTGACCCTAATTACGGACAAAAACTTCAACCCATCTCAGTTTTTGTACCCGCCCGAAGAAAAAGAAAAAGAGACAGAGAAGCCAGAACATGATTGTTGCGAAATAATAGAATTAGAGACCAAGAGTAGGGAGGACCTGGGGGAACAGCCTCTGGCTGAGGGAGGTCGATGGTTTATAGATGGGTCATCTCGGTGCATAGATGGGAAAAGACACAGTGGATAAGCCATAATTGACGGGAATACATTAAGTGAAATAGAGGCTGGACGATTACCTGGGAGCTGGTCAGCCCAGTCCTGTGAGCTCTGTGCCCTGATGCGGGCATTGGAGTTACTCGAAGGCCAAGAAGGCACCATATATACTGATTCGAAATATGCTTTTGGGGTGGTGCATACCTTTGGAAAGATTTGGAAGGAAAGGGGAATGATAACAGCGAGAGGAAAGGAGTTAACACATGAACGGTTGATTGAAAAAACCTTGGAATCATTAGCAAAGCCAGAGCAAATGGCAGTAGTACATGTGGCGGGACACCAGAAGGGAAATTCTCTAGAGGCCCGGGGAAACAGAGCCGCGGACGAAATGGCAAAATGGGCGGCTTTACAGGTGACAGTAAAGATGATGTCTCTGATACCTCTCAGGGAAGGGATGGAGAAGATACCCGTGTTTTCCAAATTCGAGATAGGTAGGATGAATGAGTTGGGAGCAAAAATAGCAAAAGATGGACGGTGGTTGACGCCGGATGGGAAGCAACTGCTAAATAATAATAATAATAATAATAATACATTACATTTATATAGCGCTTTTCATATACTCAAAGACGCTTTACAGGGATTTAGAGAACATAGGGAAGTGAATAAATAGATAAATAAGTAAACGAACAGAGAAAGGAGACAGAGGGTGAGGTGGCCTTCAGTGGTTGAAGGCAGTACTGAATAGGTGAGACTTCAGTGATGTTTTGAATGTGGTGAGTGTGGAGGAGTCTCTAACGGTTTGAGGTAGAGTTCCATAGGGTGGGAGCAGCGATGGAGAAAGCCCTGTCCCCCCAGGATCTGAGTTTGGTCCGGATGTGGGGGGATAGGAGATTGGCAGCAGCAGAGCGGAGGGTGCAGGTGGGAGTGTGCCTGTGGATGAGGTCGGTCAGGTAGGATGGGGCCAGGTTATGGAGGGCTTTGTAGGTCATGAGGAGGATTTTGTACTGGATTCTCTGGGGGATGGGGAGCCAGTGGAGCTTGTAAAGGACGGGGGTGATATGGTCACGGATCGGGGAGTGGGTGAGTAGACGGGCAGCGGAGTTTTGAATGTATTGAAGTTTACTGATTAGGAGGTTATCAGAGAATTATTGGGGAGATTACATTCCCAGTCACACTGGGGGGCTCAATCATTATGTGATACCCTTTTACGTACGTATGCTTGTAGGGGAATATATACTCTGGCTAAACAAGCAGTCTCAAGCTGTGTCATCTGTCAGAAGATAAATAAGAAAGTGATGAGGGCAAAACAGTTAGCCATCAGACCATTCCAGAGAGTACAGGTAGATTTTACTGAACTCCCTAGGGTGCAGAAATGTAAATACCTCCTAGTGGTAGTGGATCACTTTACTCGTTGGGTGGAAGCATTTCCCACAGTAAATGCCACTTCACAGGTGGTAGCCAAAATTCTATTGGAACAAATAATCCCGCGGTATGGAATCATCGAATCTCTCGATTCAGATCGAGGAACCCATTTCGCATCAAAAGCCCATTTGCTCATTTGTGATGCCCTGGGGATAAAATGGAAGTTGCATACTCCCTGGCACCCGCAGAGTTCGGGAATGGTGGAGAGGATGAATGGCACCCTAAAGACACAAATTACCAAACTAATGGAGGAGACTAGACTACCTTGGATTATGTGCTTGCCGATAGCCTTGCTTAGAATTCGAACCGCCCCACGAAAGGATATAGCAGTATCCCCCTACGAAATGTTGTTTGGGTTACCTTATTTGGGAAAGATAGAAGGAATACCCACCTTAGAGGGAAGTGATGTTTTCTTAAGGAACTATCTATTGGCAGTATCTCGTTCTATTACAGAATTAAAAACCAAGGGGCTGCTGGCACAGAGTCCCCCTCTCGACTTTCCAATCCATTCTGTGAAGGCGAGAGACTGGGTTCTTGTGAAATCGTGGAAGGAGGAGAAGTTGCAACCCCGTTGGACTGGTCCGTATTTGGTATTGTTGACCACGGAGACGGCAGTGCGGACGAAAGAGAAAGGGTGGACACACGCAGCGCGAATAAAGGGACCAGTGGAACCTCCGGCTGAGGACGACTGGACAGTAAGGCAAGGGAGGAAACCACTGACTCTGATCTTTGAGAAAGAACGATTGAACTAGAAGATTACAATGCAGTGCGTGGCACTGGTGCTCATGATGGTTGCCACTGTAAGTAAATGCATGGACAGCTGTGATAAATGTTACCGCCCCATCAGGTATGGCGGACAAATCATAAGGTCTTTTACCTATTATTCCGATGCGCCTGACGCATGTTATACCTTTAGGGCCAAGACCAGCTGTAAGGAGGGGGGGGTAGAATACTACCTAGTGCAGAATTTGGGATACTCAGGGGCAAGGATAGGTAGCATCTGCCCCAAAGGAGAGAGATGGTTTTGCTTATGGAAAGCCGGACAATGGGGAATGGAGTCCCGGTTGGGGAAGGAACATCTAGACAGGCAAAAGGAAATCCTAATAAAATGGCTACGAGCAAAAGGGACAACCCGACCAGCCCCACCAGCCCCAACTAAGGGACCTCAAGTACATGTATCCTTGTATGAAGAGATACAGAAGCTGATAGAAATTCCTGAATTGGGAGAGAATCTCTTTGTGGACCTGGCTACCAGGATTGCTCAGACGCTAAATGTCAAGGACTGCTGGGTTTGTGGAGGACCTCTTATGAGTTCTCAATGGCCTTGGAGGGGATCAACTGTCGAAGTGGGGGACCTATTTGGGTGGAACATCACGAAAGTGAGAGATCGGGGACCCCAGGAATGGCTATTGACTGACGCTCCAATAGGGACGGAATGTATAGCTCGACCAAAGACTCAGGGGAGGGAAGAAGTAGGCATTAGTCCTTGTCAACGCATCTTAACCTTGTGGGTGAACCAGACACGGACCTGGTGGCCTGAGGAACCTAAATGGTATCTGGCCAAAGAAGACTGGGGAAATTGTACAAACATCACCCCAGTCAGAGATAAAACAGGCAACGAAAGCCGAGTCTGGAACTGCACAGGGAACAACCCATATCAGGGTTTACCAGTTTTACGGGACCTCTGGGAGAGGGACACGGTCAGTGGACCTGCTCCAGAGGGATTACTCTGGATCTGTGGACATAAGGCCTACTCAATACTTCCGGGAAAATGGAGTGGAACGTGTTTCATTGGGTTAGTGCAGCCGGGATTCTTTTTATTGCCAGCCGGGGAAGGACGAATGCTGGGCACTCCAATGTTTGATGACCTACAAAGGGAAAAAAGAGAGTTGGAGATAGGAACCTGGGAGGATGATGATTGGCCTCCGGCCCGAATCATTTCATATCATGGGCCAGCCACCTGGGCTCAGGATGGTTCCTGGGGATATCGTACCCCGGTGTACATGCTAAACCGGATAATACGCTTACAGGCTGTATTGGAGGTGATCACTAATCGAACTGCTGCCACACTAGAGATGTTGGCAAAGCAGCAAACGCAGATGAGAACAGCAATATACCAAAATTGATTGGCCCTAGACTACCTCCTAGCCGAAGAAGGAGGGGTATGTGGGAAATTCAACCTCTCTAATTGTTGCCTGAATATTGACAATAACGGACAGGCAGTAATGGACATATCCGAAGGAATCCGGAAATTGGCGCATGTTCCAGTGCAAAACTGGAACTCAATTATGGGCATTGGATGGTGGGATTCCCTCCTGGGAGGGTCATGGTGGAGAACGGTGGCACAGGTGATCTTATGTGCACTGGCTGGGCTGATCTTTATTCCCTGTTGTGTACCTTGTCTTAGGGAGCTCATAACTAGGAGCATAAGTCAGATGCAGGCTGTAGCAGTGCCAATGGGGACAAGAGGGGAGGTGCACAAACTTAAAACACATGGTATTGAGGGTTCAGTGTTGAGGTGGATAGAAAATTGGTTGGCGGACAGGAAGCAAAGAGTAGGAATAAACGGGTCCTTTTCGGAATGGCAGGCAGTGACTAGTGGGGTACCGCAAGGCTCAATGCTGGGACCCCAGTTATTTAGAGTGTATATTAATGATTTGGGCGAAGGAATTGAATGCAACATCTCTAAGTTTGCGGATGACACGAAGCTGGGTGGCAGTGTTAGCTGCGAGGAGGATGCTAGGAGGCTGCAGAGTGACTTGGATAGATTAGGCGAGTGGGCAAATGCATGGCAGATGCAATATAATGTGGATAAATGTGAGGTTATCCACTTTGGCGGCAAAAACAGGAAAGCAGAGTATTACCTGAATGGTGACCGATTGGGAGAAGGGGAGATGCAACGTGACCTGGGTGTCATGGTGCACCAGTCATTGAAAGCAAGCATGCAGGTGCAGCAGGCAGTGAAGAAAGCGAATGGTATGTTGGCATTCATAGCAAGAGGATTTGAGTTTAGGAGCAGGGAGGTTCTGCTGCAGTTGTACAGGGCCTTGGTGAGACCGCACCTGGAGTATTGTGTGCAGTTTTGGTCTCCTAACCTGAGGAAAGACGTTCTTGCCTTAGAGGGAGTACAGAGAAGGTTCACCAGATTGATCCCTGGGATGGCGGGACTTACATATGAGGAAAGACTAGATAGACTGGGCTTGTACTCGCTGGAATTTAGAAGACTGAGGGGGGATCTTATAGAAACATATAAAATTCTTAAGGGGTAGGAGAGGCTAGATGCGGGAAGATTGTTCCCGATGTTGGGGGAGTCCAGAACCAGGGGTCACAGCTTAAGGATAAGGGGGAAGTCTTTTAGGACCGAGATGAGAAAACATTTCTTCACACAGAGTGGTGAGTCTGTGGAATTCTCTGCCACAGAAGGTAGTTGAGGCCAGTTCATTGGCTATATTTAAGAGGGAGTTAGATGTGGCCCTTTTTGCTAAAGGGATCAGGGGGTATGGAGAGAAGGCAGGTACAGGCTACTGAGCTGAATGATCAGCCATGATCATATTGAATGGCGGTGCAGGCTCGAAGGGCCGAATGGCCTACTCCTGCACCTATTTTCTATGTTTCTATGTCTATGTTTCTACGTTTCTATGTGCAGAGAATCATGATAATGCAGCCAGGGAAGGTTCTGGATTCCCAGAGTAAGGAAATTAGGAGAATGCTACATCAATTGGAGACAAAGGAGTTTGAAAATGGGGTTTTATCAGAGAATGCGTAGCAAAAGAAAAAGGATGGATTGTGAGAAGCAGGATGATTAAACCACCAGGGACAGGACGATTGAACTACCACTCTACCAGGGACAGGGCTATTAAACCTCCAGGGACAGGACGATTGAACTACCACTCAACCAAGGACAGGGCTATTAAACCGTCAGGGACAGGATGGTTGAACTACCACTCTACCAGGGACAGGGCTATTAAACCGTCAGGGACAGGGTGATTGAACTACCACCGAGTTCGTTGGGGCACTGATAATGTGGTACAGGGATAGAGGCAGGCTGGACAAAGGGCCGTAAATTTAGGAGTGTCTGAGCAGCAGGGATGGGTTGAAATGGGTCATGAAGGTAACTAAGGGTCATGTGGATAACTACTGCGCTTGCTCAATGGGGTAAATGAATATTGCAAATACGCCCCTGATCGGGGAACTGCCAATTGCCATGCACATACAATGTATGATCTGGGGGGGGTACCCGGGGCGGTACAGAAGATTGTGCACCTCAGCGCTCTGATTGGAAGGAGCCCGAAGGGGAGGGGGATTCAGCAAAAGGGAGGGAGATTCAATGAAGTTGTACTGTATAAAGAGAAGGCACTGTCTTTGTCTCGGTGTGTCTCGGTTTGGAGAGGCACCCGGCTCTGCAGACTCGTGAATAAACTTGTCTTGTTTCCACGACTTTGTCTCTGGCATCGTGATTGTGAGCACTCACATTTAAATCTCACAGTCGAGGAGGGGTTTAGTCGAGGCGAGGGGTTTAGTCGAGGCGAGGGGTTTTATACTGGACTCGCCGAATGTTCCTATCCGGCTATCTAGCAAGCTAAACAATTGACCCAATAAAGACCAGTAGAGACGAGCTGTCGTTTGATGCTTTACTGAATTCAAATGTGAAACTGTAACGTTTATGCACAAAAAGAAATAACATAAGGTTTAGTTACATTATACGTTTAGTATAGGAACATATAAAGATGATGTCACTAAACATAATTACTTACAGACATTGCGTCTAACAAACTCTGTGACGAAGGATGGCAGCAGATTACACACAGATGAATCACACTGTCTACACCATGAGGTTTCCCTTTCTGACCTGCACTTCCTGTTTATGACAACTTCCTGTCTATTGTAGCGACCATAGGGATTGGTCCTGACAGTCGAACCCTCGGATTGGCCAGCAAGGTCACATGGTGGTGCGACCATAGGGATTGGTCCTGAGAGTCAACCCGCTGATTGGCCAGCTAGGTCAGGTGGTGGTTTTGGAGCCCAAAAAACAGGCAGTGGGAAGAGAACTTCGATGTGAACAGTTTGAGTTAATGGTTGTTTGTAATCTCGTTTGTTCTCCTTTGTAATTGAATATTGCTGCCGCAATAAACTTCTTTAACAAAGTACAAGCCTCCAGACTCGCCATACTAATCCCTTAACGATCTTATATGTTTCAATAAGATCCCTCTCATCCTTCTAAATTCCAGAGTATACAAGCCTAGTCTTTCAACATACGACAGTCCCACCATTCCGGGGGATTAACCTGGTGAACCTACGCTGCACGCCCTCAATAGCAAGAATGTCCTTCCTCAAATTTGGAGACCAAAACTGCACACAGTACTCCAGGTGCGGTCTCACTAGGGCCCTGTACAACTGCAGAACTCCCCCTTCTCCTGTTACTCTCAATCCCCCTCTCTCTGTGTACTGTTACTTTCACTACCCCTCCCCCTGTGTACTGTCACTCTCCCTCTCTCTGTGTAATGTTACTCACTCCCCCTCTCCTCCTGTACTGTTATTGTGGGAAGAACTGACCTGTTGTGTCGTGTAATGAACATGGGCAGCACGGTACTGTGGGAATAGTGCGGCACGGTGGCGCGGCGGTAGAGTTGCTGCCTCACAGCTTACTTCTGCGGTGAGGAAGAGACCGTGTACCATTTGTACTTACAGTATGAGAGGTTGCAGCCCGTGTTCGAGTGTCTAAAGGGGTTGCTCCCCAAGTTTTGGCTCCATTTTAGTCCTGTGCTCCTGATCGGTACAGAGGGGGGGGAGGGTCGGGAGGGACGGTGGGGTCTCCCTGTCGGTCTGCTCCTGGGCCTGGCCAAGATGGCCATTTGCGGGTCCAGGCAGCGGGTAGTCGACGGCCGCACCGAGGTCGGCTACCTGCCCCTCTTCCGGGCCAACGTCCGTGCCCGCGTGTCCCTGGAGAGGGAACACGTGGTGTCCACGGGCCGCTGGAGGCCTTCCGTGAACGCTGGTCGCCGCGGGACGTCGAGTGTATTATTGATAAAGTTGGCAATGTATTAGTTTGATGTTTGTTTGTTTGTAAACTGCCAATATCAGCAGCCTTTGATCGTGTTACCCTTTTGGATGTTTGTTTTGTTTTCTGAATAAAAGCTTTTGTATATATTTTTAAAAAGAGACCCGTGTTTGATCCTGACTACTGGTGCTGTCTGTACGGGGTTTATACGCTCTCTCCGTGACCGCGTGGGTTTCCTCCCACACTCCAAAAACGTGCAGGTTTGTAGGTTAATTGGCTGCAGTAAATTGTCCCTCATGGTGTAGGATAGTGCTTGTGTGTGGGGTGATACATGGTGAACGCTGGTCAGCGTGGACTCGTTGAGACAAAGGGCCTGTTTCCACGCTCCATCTCTAAAGCCTAAAATAAAGAATACTTAATTCCAGTGAAGTTTCCTATCAGTGCAAGACTAAACTGTTTAAATGTTGGGATAGTCCCTGCCTCAACTACCTCCTCTGGCAGCTTGTTCCACACATCCGTGGGCTGAATGGCCTAATTCTGCTCCTATCATTTATGACCTTTGTCAGCTTGACGGCAGCTGAATCCAATGCCCTCCATTAGAGTCGGAAGACGGGTCCCGACTAGAAACATCGCCTATCCATGTCCCCCACAGATGCGGCCTGACCCGCTGAGTTACTCCAGCGCTGTGTATTTTATTTGTAATCCAGCATCTGCAGTTCCTTGTGTCTCCCCTCCATTTCCTGACGCTGCCCTCGCCCTCCCTCCCACCCGCACTCACCGGGGTCCCACACACACACGCACTCGTCGCACACCACGGGAACCTCACGGCGGCCGGAGGAGCAGGGACCATGTCACAAGCGCATCGGACACAGACTGGGGAAACAGCTTGCATGAGCCGCGTGTGTATTGATGCAGCGCTGCAGAGGGTGAAGCCGGCCGGCTGAACAAAGGGCATAAATACTGGACGGTGCATGTGTGCAGGCGCTGCAGCGGCAGGGGTGGAGAGTCGAGCGCTGGGCAGGTTTGGTGATGAGGCAGGAGGGGATTACACAGTGACCAGCGCCGTGCGTCCACTGAGCCGCTGCACTTCCCATCAGCAACAACAGGGAACATGATGCACGGAGCTCCCAGGAGTTGATGCCATCGCCATTAAAAATACTCTTCAATCACATTGATTCACAACACAATTACTTGAATAACATGACAATAACATGAACAGATTTAGCCGGGACAACGCGGGTGCTGGTCAATCGCCTCACACAGAAATATTTTAAATACAATGCAAAATGAAACAAATTAAAACACATTTCAGGTCTCAAACATTCGTTAAATAAATTACATCAATCAGCATCTAACGATTCAATTTAC
The DNA here is from genome assembly GCF_053455715.1 of Rhinoraja longicauda. NCBI lineage: Eukaryota > Metazoa > Chordata > Chondrichthyes > Rajiformes > Arhynchobatidae > Rhinoraja > Rhinoraja longicauda. The sequence continues at coordinate 5,504,184 of NC_135995.1, forward strand.
AAACTCACCTTCTGCTTATACTTCGAACAACACTTCAAACGTTGCAAACTCCAGTGTCAGCATTTTAGTGATCACCACTTCAAGAAATCTCACAGGAATAAAGTGAAACCTGCAGGGACCAGCAGTTTGATCAAAGTAACCGCCCACGGTACAGAACGGTTCTCCTGACTTGCGGCAACAATAAAAGTGGTTAATTTATTAATCGCCGTGTTGATGAACTCAGTGCGATAACCAGACTGCATCACGACAGCCCCGATCCGAGCGATCCCGCAGTCACAATAACCATCTAATTAAGATAGAGCTCTTAAGGATAGCGGAGTCAGGGGGTATGGGGAGAAGGCACGAACGGGGTACTGATTGAGAATGATCAGCCATGATCACATTGAATGGTGGTGCTGGCTCGAAGGGCCGAATGGCCTACTCCTGCGTCTATTGCCTATCCCAGTGGGGGCAGTCTATCCCAGTCGGAAGATGCAGTCGAGAGAGGGTCGGACATGCAACAATGATACCCGTCCCTGGTCCCCAATTCACACAGGGAGTGGGAAACCACGGACCCATCCCTTCTACCCCAGACTTCTCCACACAAAGTATCACCAAAAAGAGGGAAATACAGCAAGTACCAATATTGATACTGTTTGAAAACATAAATAATTACTTAACGTAGTTCAAAAGGAAATAATTGAAATAAAAGAAATTAAATAATATAAAGGAAATTATAACACTGACAATTGGTGAACTTTTACTGTTCAACACAGGGTCTCAGGTGAACAGTGAAAGCTGCTGCGTCCTTGAAGACATTCCCACACACGGGGCATGTTTCAAGGCAGGTGTGAGCTTTCTGCTGATAGAGATAAGAAAAGCTCTTCCCACAGTCCAAACATGTGTACGGCCTCTCTCCGGTGTGGGTCCGCTGGTGTTTCCGGAGGTCCCCTGCCTGTGCAAAGCTCTTCCCACAGTCAGGACATTTGTACGGCCTCTCTCCGGTGTGGGTCCGCTGGTGTAGATGGAGAGTCCCTGCCCGTGCAAAGCCCTTCCCACAGTCAGAACATTTGTACGGCCTCTCTCCGGTCTGGGTCCGTTGGTGTCGGTGGAGGTGCCCTGAGTATGCAAAGCTCTTCCCACAGGCAGGACATTTGTACGGTCCGCTGGTGTAGGTGGAGCTGCTCTGCCCACGTGAAACACTTCTCACATTCTGCACATTCATGCCATTTCTCCGTTATTCGTCCTTGAATATCACCTGACTTCCCTATAACCCTCCTTCCGTCAGTTGGTGTGAACAGACTGCCCACATTTAATTTGTGGATCTGTGTTCAGTTTGGAGGAAGAAGGTTGTCCAGCTGACGTTGGTCTGGAGGCTTCAGGATGCCTTCTTACGTGCCTTGGAAGGAACTCCACCGTGGTGAATGCTACAGTGCAGTGAGGGCAGGGATGACAGTCTCCTTGGGTCACGCCGTCTATAGTCTATTGGAGAAGGAAACAGAAATGATCACTTTCAGCAAAGAATCCACGCTCTGATTTGGAAGACAGATTAGTAAATGCTTCAGTGTTAACGGAGCTGCTCGGAGATGTTAATTCAAATAATTTACAGGCGTGACTAGTGAAAGATTGTGGGGAGGAGGGATTTATCAATCACTAGATGATTCTGATAAAGACTCAAGGGGGATGGAATCTGTCTTTGATATACCCCAAGGAACAAGGTACACATCAATGTTTTTAAGAATTCTTCTAACCCAGTGTGATAACTGGTTTGTTAAAATGGGCAAAGTGCAGATGTCAAATAACATGATGAGCTGGGAGTTGCTGAGGATGACAGCAGGGCAAAGGGGCTGACTGCATCTTTGTAAATGCTCAGTGATTCAGCGTGAGGTTCTCCAAGGATGTTTTGAGTAAAATCAGTGCATCACAGTTTTTGTGCTTCTGACACCTGCGACATCATTCAGCAGTCTCCATCACAGGCTGACCTCTATTACAAACCCACTGACTCCCACAACTACTTTGTTTACACTTCTTCCCACCCTGTTTCCTGCAAAGACTCCATCTCCTACTCCTAATTCCTCTGTCTACGCCGCATCTGCGCCCAAGATGAGGGGTTCCCTACCAGGACATCTGAGGTGTACTCATTCTTCAGGGAATGAGAGTTCCCCTCTCCCATCATGGATGAGGCCCTCACTCGTGTTTCTTCGGTACCCCACAGCTCTGCCCTTCCTCCCCTCTCCCTAATCGCAACAGAGACAGAGTCCCGCTCTTCCTTTCTTTTCACCGCATCACCCCGCGCATACAACACATAATCCTCCAACATTTTCGCCACCTCCAACGGTATCCCACCACTAGTCACATCTTCCCATCTACACCCCTTTCCTCCTTCTGCAGAAAATGATCCCTCCGCAACTACCTGGTTAACTGGTCCCTTCCCACCCAAACCTCCCCCTCCCCAGTTACCTTACCTTGCAGAAGATGCAACATCTGCCCCAATACCTCCTTCCTCGAATCTCCCAGGCACCCCAACAGTCCGTTCAGGTTAGGCAGAGGTTCACTTGCACCTCCTCCAACCTCATCTACTGTATTCTTTATTCAATAGACTATAGACAATAGGTGCAGGAGTAGGCCATTCGGCCCTTCGAACCAGCACCACCATTCAATGTGTTCACTGCTGATCATTCTCAATCAGTACCCCGTTCCTGCCCTCTCCCCATACCCCCTGACTCCGCTATCTTGAAGAGCTCTATCTAGCTCTCTCTTGAAAACATCCAGAGAATTGGCCTCCACTGCCTTCTGATGCAGAGAATTCCACAGATTTACAACTCTCTAACTTAAAACGTTTTTGCTCATTTCCGTTCCAAATGGCCTACCCCTTATTCTTAAACTGTGGCCCTGGTTCTGCACTACCCCAACATTGGGAACCTGTTTCCTGCCTCTAATGTGTCCAATCCCTTAATAATCTTGTATGTTTCAATAAGATCCCCTCTCATCCTTCTAAATTCTAGTGTATACAGGCCTAGTCACTCCAGTCTTTCAACATATAACAGTCCCGCCATTCCGGGAATTAACCTAGTGAACCTATGCTGCACGCCCTCAATAGCAAGAATATCCTTCCTCAAATTTGGAGACCAAAACTGCACACAGTACTCCAGGTGTGGTCTCACTAGAGCCCTGTACAACTGCAGAAGGACCTCTTTGCTCCTATACTCAACTCCTCTTGTTATGAAGGCCAACATTCCATTGGCTTTCTTCACTGCCTGCTGTACCTGCATGCTTCCTTTCAGTGACTGATACACTAGGACACCCAGATCTCGTTGTACGTCCCCTTTTCCTAACTTGACACCATTCAGATAATAATCTGCCTTCCTATTCTTACCACCAAAGTGGATAACCTCAAATTTGTCCACATTAAACTGCATCTGCCATGCATCTGCCCACTCACACAACCTGTGCATGTCACCCTGCATCCTCATAGCATCCTTCTCACAGTTCACACTGCCACCCAGCTTTGTGTCATCTGCAAATTTGATAATGTTACTTTTAATCCCTTCATCCAAGTCATGAATGTATATTGTAAATAGCTGCAGTCCCAGCACCGAGCCTTGCGGTACCCCACTAGTCACTGTCTGCCATTCTGAAAGGGACCCATTTATCCCCACTCTTTGCTTTCTGTCTGCCAACCAATTTTCTACCCATGTCAGTACCCTACCCCCAATACCATTTGCCCACTAATCTCCTATGTGGGACCTCGTCGAAGGCTTTCTGAAAGTCAAGGTACACTACATCCACCGGCTCTCCCTTATCCATTTTCCTAGTTACATCCTCAAACAATTCCAGAAGATTAGTCAAGCATTACTTCCCCTTCGTAAATCCATGCTGACTCAGAACGATCCTGTTACTGCTACCCAAATGCTCCGCAATTTCGTCTTTTGTATTTGACTCCAGCATCTTCCCCACCACTGATGTCAGACTACCTGGCCTATAATTTCCTATTTTCTCTCTCCCTCCTTTCTTAAAAAGTGGGATAACATTAGCTACTCTCCAATCCACAGGAACTAATCCTGAATCTAAAGAACATTGGAAAATGATCACCATTGCGTCCACGATTTCTAGAGCCACCTCCTTATGTACCCTGGGATGCAGACCATCAGGCCCTGGGGATTTATCAGCCTTCAGTCCCATCAGTCTACCCAACACCATTTCCTGCCTAATGTGAATATCCTTCAGATCCTCCGTCAGCCTAGGATCTCTGACCACTAGAACGTCTGGGAGATTGTTTGTATCTTCTTTAGTGAAGACAGATCCAAAGTACCGGTTCAACTCGTCTGCCATTTCCTTGTTCCCCATAATAAATTCACCTGCTTCTGCCTTCAAGGGACCCACATTTTTCTTAACTATTTTTTCCTCTTCACATACCTAAGGAAGCTTTTACTATAAGAATATAACTGCAGATGCTGGTACAAATCGAAGGTATTTATTCACAAAGTGCTGGAGTAACTCAGCAGGTCAGGCAGCATCTCGGGAGAGAAGGAATGGGTGACGTTTCGGGTCGAGACCCTTCTTCAGAAGCTTTTACTATCCTCCTTTATATTATTGGCTAGCTTACCTTCGTACCTCATCTTTTCTCCCCATATTGCCTTTGTAGTTATCTTCTGTTGCTCTTTAAAAGAGTCCCAATCCTCTGGCTTCCCGCTCTTCTTTGCTATGTCATACTTCTCTTTTATTTTTATGCTGTCCTTGACTTCCCTTGTCAGCCATGGGTGCCTCTTACTCCCCTTAGAATCTTTCCGCCTCATTGGGATGAATTGATCCTGCAACTTCTGCATTATTCCCAGGAATACCTGCCATTGTTGTTCCACCGTCTTCCCTGCTAGGGTCTCCTTCCAGTCAAATCTGGCCAGCTCCTGCCTCATGCCTCAATAATCCCCTTTGCTATACTGTAATATTGACACTTCCGATTTTCCCTTCTCCCTCTTAATTTGTAGATTAAAACTTATCATATTGTGATCACTGCCATCTAATGGCTCTTTTACCTCGAGTCTCCTTATCAGATCAGGTTCATTACACAACACTAAATCCAGAATTGCCTTCTTCCTAGTAGGCTCCAGTACAAGCTGTTCAAAGAATCCATCTCGGAGGCACTCCACAAACTCCCTTTCCTGGGGTCCAGTACCAACCTGATTTTCCCAGTCTACCTGCATGTTGAAATCTCCCATAACCACCGTAGCATTACATTTGTGACATGCCAATTTTAACTCTTGATTCAACTTGCACCCTATGTCGAGGCTACTGTTTGGGGGCCTGTATGTAACTCCCATTAGGGTCTTTTTACCCGTACAATTCCTCAGTTCTATCCATACTGATTCTACATCTCCTGATTCAATGTCACCCATTGCAAGGGACTGAATATCATTCCCTACCAACAGAGCGACCCCACCCCCTCTGCCCACCTGTCAGTCTTTTCGATAGGTCATATACCCCTGAATATTCAGCTCCCAGCCCTGGTCCTCTGGAGGCCATGTCTCTGTAATTCCCACAACATCATACTTGCCAATGTCTAACTGAGCCTCTAGTTCATCCACTTTATTTTTTATACTTCAAATACACTTTAACTTTGGTATTCACCTCCCCTCTCACACCGATCACCATTGGCCCTGACCTTACTCTCTTATCCCATCTTGAACTTTCCTTCCCATTTATTCGAGAGTCTTTTGCAATATTTCCTGTATCAAGATGTGGACTTGTATACATCGGCGAGACCAAACCTAGACTGGGCGATCAGTTTACTGAACACCTTCATGCAGTCTGCCTGAACCTACCTGATCTCCTGTTTGCTAAACACTTGCATTCTCCTTCCCATTCCCACACTGACCTTTCTGTCCTAGGTCTCCTCCATTGTCAGAGTGACGTTAAACGCAAATTGGAGGAACAGCATCTCATATTTCGCTTGGGCACCTTAAACCCCACTGGTATGAATATTGATTTCTCTAACTTCAAGTAACCCCGACATTCCCTGTCTCTCTATCCCTCCCCCACCCAAGTCGCACCAGCTTCTCATTTTCACCCAACAAACAGATAACAGAGGCCTGCTTCCTTTATTATCGTAACTTTTTTGCATATCTTTCATTCATTGTTCTTTTTCTCTACATCACCTTCCATATCTCTTGTTTCCCTTTTCCCTAACTAGTCTGAAGAACCGTCTCGACCCAAAATGTCACCCATTCCTTCTCTCCAGAGATGCTGCCTGTCCCGCTGAGTTACTCCAGCATTTTGTGTCTATCAGTTCCTTCCCACACATTTAAAGTTGGCCTGCAGTTCCCCGATTTGTGCAGAATCCTCACGTTTTGGGTCTTGGTTTGACATCCACATTGTGGTCCATGTGATTCCCAGCTCCTTGGCATAGTCATCACCGTACCAGACCAGCAACTCGCAGTGAGGAGGAACCGGCTTGCAAGTCCTGTAGTAAATGTTGCCCCAGTGCTGGAAGGCAACAAGGTTCTGTTCCTCCTCCTTTCTGGCACAGTTCACAAATCTGCAACACAACAAGCACAGATAGAAGGTACAACAGTCACTTAAAATTATAAGTGAACACAGAACGTAAAGTATATCAACAAATTCTGTTGAATGGGAGATGTCCCCAGCCATGACCCAAATTCAACCTTAAATATTGTACACCCTTTGTCAGCACACTGCTGAAGGAAACTTGAACTTTGTTTCTCTTCCCACAGATGCGGCCTGACCTGAGCAGTATTTCCAGTACTTTGTGTTTTTATGTTTACCTTGTATTACTGTTGTTGTTATTGTATTGTTGATTACTTTCTATTTATCTGCATGTTATTGCGTTAACAGACTTGTTAAGCTGCAGGAAGTTAGAATTTCATTGTTGAACAATTAAACACTGTTGACCCGGGCTGTGTTATTTACAGGGAGGCAAAGACAGAGCAGCTGTGATGCAGCGTGGCGTGAATTGAGTTATTCTTCTCGTGGAATATTGGCTTCACGGAGATACCACAGATTTTAACATCAAGACCTGATTTTAAACTGTGGCATCAGTCTCCCAGTCACAGATCAAGACATGACAGGCTGAATATTTGATGCAAAGTTTTGCAGCATCAGGTGACATTCCAAGAGCACGAGGCTTGAGATAGGAGTTGTGGGTCATGGAGTGATCCAAGGAGAAAGGCTGGTTTAGGCAAGGAAAGCATCGCCCAGACAGAATGCTGATTCTTTCTGGATTAATGAGTAAAATGGAATATTTTCCTTCCCCGAGTCCCGTATTTCCCATTTACCCCTCTTTTAAACTAAATAGTGGGGGGAGTGGGGGGTGTCAAATGGGATAGACAAAGATGGATTTGAAGGGAAAGAGAGTATAGGAAAAGTTAAGACACCAGAATTAACGGGACAGAAAGCTCACAAAGGGATAGGAGAGAATGGCCAAGTGTAATAGGAATCGGTGTGAAAGGTGAGATGAGTAATGGATTAAAAGTATTATATATGAATGCGCAGTATAAGAAATAAAGTGGATGAGCTTGAGGCTCAGTAAGAGATTGGTAGATATGACATTGTGGGGATTACAGAGATATGGCCACAGAAGGATCGGGACTGGGAACTGAATATTCAGGGTTTATAGGTCCTATAGAAAGGACAGGCAGGTGGGCAGAGGAGATGGGGTAACTCTGTTCGTCAGGGATGAAATTCAGGCCCTTGCGAGGGGTGACATAGGGACTGACAATGTAGAGTCACTGTGGATAGAGTTGAGGAATTGTAACGGTAAGAAGACACTAATGGGAGTTATCTGCAGGCCCCCAAACAGTAGCCTGGATGTAGGGTGTAAATTGCAACAGGAGTTAAAACTGGCATGTAACAAATGTAATGCCATTGTGGTTATGGGGGTTTCAATATGCAGGTAGACTGGGTAAATCAGGTTGGTTCTGGACCCCAAAAAAGGGAGTTTGTAGAGTGTCTCCGAGATGGATTCTTAGAGCAGCTTCAACGGAGCCTACCAGAGAGAAGGCAATTCTCGATTTAGTGTTGTCCAATGAACCAGATTTAATAAGGGAACTCGAGGTAAAGGAACCGCTTGGAAGTAGTGACCATAATATGATTAGTTTTAATCTGCAATTTGAGAGGGAGAAGTTTAAATAAGAAGTGTCAGTGTTGCAGTTAAACAAAGGAGACTATGAAGGCATGAGAGAGAAGCTGTCCAACGTCGACTGGAAAAGGATCCATGCAGGAATGTCGGTGGAACAGCAATGGCAGGAATTTCTGGGCATAATCTAGAAGATGCAGGATCATTTCATTCCAAAGAGGAAGAAAGATTCTCGGGGAGTAAGAGGCAACATGGGAAGTTAGGGATGAAATAAAACTCAAAGAAAAGATGTAAAACATAGCAAAGAGTAGCAGGAAGCCAGAGGATTGGGGAACTTTCAAAGGACAACAGAAGGTAACAAAAAGGGCAATACAGGCTGAAAAGATGAAGTACGAGGGGAAGCTGGCCAGGAATATAAAGAAGGAAAGTAAAAGCTTCTTTAGGTATGTTAAGAGAAAAAGATTAGCAAAGACAAACTGTGGGTCCCTTGAAGGCAGAAACGGGTGAAATTATTATGGGTAACAAGGAAATGGCAGAAGTGTTGAACTGGTACTTCGGATCTGTCTTCAATAAGGAAGACAAACAATCTCCCAGATGTACATGAGGACAGAGGATTTGGGAGACAGAGGAACTGAAAGTAATTTGCATTCGACAAGAAATAGTATTGGGTGGACCGATGGGATTGAAAGCTGATAAATCCCCAGTGCCTGGTGGTCTGCAACCCAGGGAACTCAAGGAGGTGGCTCTAGAAATCATGGACGCATTGGTGATCATTTCCCAATGTTCAATAGATTCATGATCAGTTCCTGTGGATTGGAGGATAGCTAATGTTATCCCACTTTTCAAGAAAGGAGCGAGAGAGAAAATGGGGAATTAGAGACCAGTTAGCCTGACATCGGTGGTGGGGAAGATGCTGGAGTCAATTATTAAAGAGGTAATAACAGCACATTTGGATAGCAGTTAAAGGATTGGTCCAAGTCAGCCTGGATTTATGAAAGGGAACTCTTGCTTGACTAATCTTCTGGAATTTTTTGGGGTTGCGACAAGTAAAATGGATGGAGAGCCATTGGATATGTAGACTTTCAGAAAGCCTTTGATAAGGTTCCACATGGGAGGTTGCTGAGCAAAATTAGAGCACATGGCCTTGAGGTAGTGTATTGACAATTGACAAGGGTTTGAAAAGTCTGGGAGCAGAGCAAGGACGCCCGTTGGCTGAGAAGAAAAGTAAGTGTTAATTGCAGTGGAAAAGGCAGTTTAAAAAGAGCGCCAAGAGGACGCTAGTGGTCAGTTTGAAAAGTCGGCGATTGGCAAATTGGCCATTTAAGTAATTTAGTGACTGATATAAGCAAGGCTTGCACAAGAGGTGCAGCCCTGTCCGGTTGCAGCCCTGTTGAGGGAAGTGCCCTGTGAGAAAAGTGCGAGTCTTTGGCTGCGAGTCTCCGGCGAGGAGGCTGAGGTGAGGAGGTTACGCTTGTTTTTTGAGCCGGAATTGTTTTTGACACCGAAGTGATGGCGCACAAGTTGGCGCAGTGTGTTTCCTGCAGGATGTGGGAAGGTAGAGACACTGCTGGGGCTTCTGGAAGCTACACCTGCAAGAACTGTGTCCAGGTGCAGCTCCTGACTGGACGTGTGGCAGAGTTGGAAAAGCAGCTGGTTGACCTCAGGGCCATCCGGGAATGCGAGAGTTTCCTGGACAGGACCTACTGTGAGGCTGTCACGCCAAGGGTCCAGGTCGAGCGAAGGTGGGAGACCGTTTCAGGGGGGAGCGAACGTGGACAACAGGAGACCCCGGGGGCTGTGCCTATTGCAAACAGGTACACCCTATTGGGAACTGTTGGGGAAGAAGACGCTTCCAGTCCGAGCGGCAGTCGCGTTGGCGGTTCTATCCCAGGCAAGGAAACTCGACCGGGGAGACCGAAGTCAGGAAGAGCCATAGTAGTCGGTGACTCCATTGTCCGAGGTACGGACAGGAGATTCTGTGGCGACAGGTGGGAGTCGAGGATGGTTTGTTGCCTCCCTGGTGCCAGGGTTCAAGACATCACGGAGCGGCTTCAGAACATCCTAGCGAGGGAAGGTGATCAGCCGGAAGTAGTTGTGCACGTGGGCACAAACGACGTCGGGAGGAAGGGGAAGGAGATACTGCAGCGTGAGTTTAGGGAGTTAGGAAGAAGACTGAGAAGCAGGACGTTGAGGGTGGTTATCTCTGGACTGCTGCCTGTCCCTCGTGCTGGTGAGGGCAGGAACAGAGAGATCGGGGATATGAATGTATGGCTGAGGGGCTGGTGCAGGGAGCAGGGATTTAGATATCTGGACCACTGGGATCTCTTCTGGGGTAGAGGTGACCTGTACAAAAGGGACGGGTTACACCTTAACAGCAAGGGGACCAACATTCTGGCAGGCAGGTTTGCTAGTGCTACAAGTGTGGCTTCAAACTAAGTAGTGGGGGGGAGGGGTTGACAAATTGGGAATATGGAGATGGAGTTAAAGGGGAAGCGAATACAGGAGAAACTGTAAAGGACTCTCGTATGAATGGGAAGGGAAGTTCTAGAAGGGATATGAGAGTAAGGTCAGGGCCAAGGGTGACCGGTGTGAGAGGGGAGGTAAATACCGAAGTTAAAGTGTTGTATTTAAATGCGCGAAGTATAAGAAATAAAGTGGATGAGCTTGAGGCTCAGTTAGACATTGGCAAGTATGATGTTGTGGGAATCACTGAGACATGGCTACAAGAGGACCAGGGCTGGGAGCTGAATATTCAGGGGTATACAACGTACAGAAAAAACAGGCAGGTGGGGAGAGGGGGCGGGGTAGCTCTATTGGTGAGGAATGATATTCAATCCCTTGCAAGGAGTGACATAGAATCAGGAGATGTAGAATCAGTATGGATAGAGTGAGGAATTGTAAGGGTAAAAATACCCTAATGGGAGTCATCTACAGGCCCCCAAACAGTAGCCTCGACATAGGGTGCAAGTTGAATCAGGAGCTAAAATTGGCATGTCACAAATGTAATGCTGTGGTGGTCATGGGAGATTTCAACATGCAGGTAGACTGGGAAAATCAGGTTGGTAATGGACCCCAGGAAAGAGAGTTTGTGGAGTGCCTCCGAGATGGATTCTTAGAACAACTTGTACTGGAGCCTACCAGGGAGAAGGCAATTTTGGATTTAGTGTTATGTAATGAACCTGACCTGATAAGGGGACACGAGGTAAATGAGCCATTAGGGGGCAGTGACCACAATATGATAAGTTTTACTCTCCAAATGGAGACTGAGAAGGGAAAATCGGAGGTGTCAGTATTACAGTATAGCAAAGGGGATTACAGAGGCATGAGGCAGGAGTTGGCCAAAATTGACTGGAAGGAGGCCCTAGCAGGGAAGACTGTGGAACAGCAATGGCAGGTATTCCTGGGAATAATGCAGAAGTTGAAGGATGAATTTATCCCAAAGAGGAGGAAAGATTCTAAGGGGAGTAAGAGGCACCCGTGGCTGACAAGGGAAGTCAAGGACAGCATAAAAATAAAAGGGAAGAAGTATCACATAGCAAAGAAGAGTGGGAAGCCAGAGGATTGGGACTCTTTTAAAGAGCAACAGGAGATAACTAAAAAGGCAATACGGGGAGAAAAGATGAGGTACGAGGGTAAACTAGCCAATAATATAAAGGAGGATAGTAAAAGCTTTTTTAGGTATGTGAAGAGGAAAAAAATAGTCAAGTCAAATGTGGGTCCCTTGAAGACAGAAGCAGGGGAATTTATTATGGGGAACAAGGAAATGGCAGAAGAGTTGAACCGGTACTTTGGATCTGTCTTCACTGAGGAGGATACAAACAATCTCCCAGATGTTCTAGTGGCCAGAAATCCTAGGGTGACAGAGGAACTGGAGGAAATCCACATTAGGCAGGAAAAAGTTTTGGGTAGACTGATGGGACTCAAGGCTGATAAATCCCCAGGGCCTGATGGTCTGCATCCCAGGGTGCTTAAGGAGGTGGCTCTAGAAATTGTGGACGCATTAGTGATTATTTTCCAATGTTCTATAGATTCCGGGTTCGTTCCTGTGGATTGGAGGGTAGCTAATGTTATCCCACTTTTCAAGAAAGGAGGGAGAGAGAAAACGGGAAATTATAGACCAGTTAGTCTGACATCAGTGGTGGGGAAGATGCTGGAGTCAATTATAAAAGACGAAATTGAGGAGCATTTGTATCGCAGTAACAGGATCGTTCTGAGTCAGCATGGATTTACGAAGGGGAAATCATATAACATATAACAATTACAGCACGGAAACAGGCCAGTTTGGCCCTTCTAGTCCATGCCGAACACTTTCTCCGACCTAGTCCCATCTACCTGTTCTCAGACCATAACCCTCCAATCCCTTCACATCCATATACCTATCTAATCGTGCTTGACTAATCTACTGGAATTTTTTGAAGATGTAACTAGGAAAATTGACAGTGGAGAGCCGGTGGATGTGGTGTAACCTCGACTTTCAGAAAGCCTTCGACAAGGTCCCACATAGGAGATTGGTGGGCAAAATTAGAGCACATGGTATTGGAGGTAAGGTACTATAGACAATAGACAATAGGTGCAGGAGGAGGCCATTCAGCCCTTCGAGCCAGCACCGCCATTCAATGCGATCATGGCTGATCACTATCAATCAGTACCCCGTTCCTGCCTTCTCCCCATACCCCCTCACTCCGCTATCCTTAAGAGCTCTATCCAGCTCTCTCTTGAAAGCATCCAACGAACTGGCCTCCACTGCCTTCTGAGGCAGAGAATTCCACACCTTCACCACCCTCTGACTGAAAAAGTTCTTCCTCATCTCCGTTCTAAATGGCCTACCCCTTATTCTCAAACTGTGGCCCCTTGTTCTGGACTCCCCCAACATTGGGAACATGTTATCTGCCTCTAATGTGTCCAATCCCCTAATTATCTTATATGTTTCAATAAGATCCCCCCTCATCCTTCTAAATTCCAGTGTATACAAGCCCAATTGCTCCAGCCTTTCAACATACGACAGTCCCGCCATTCCGGGAATTAATCTAGTGAACCTACGCTGCACGCCCTCCATAGCAAGAATATCCTTCCTCAAATTTGGAGACCAAAACTGCACACAGTACTCCAGGTGCGGTCTCACCAGGGCCCGGTACAACTGTAGAAGGACCTCTTTGCTCCTATACTCAACTCCTCTTGTTACGAAGGCCAACATTCCATTGGCTTTCTTCACTGCCTGCTGAACCTGCATGCTTCCTTTCATTGACTGATGCACTAGGACACCCAGATCTCGTTGAACTCCCCCTCCTCCTAACTTGACACCATTCAGATAATAATCTGCCTTTCTATTCTTACTTCCAAAGTGAATAACCTCACACTTATCTACATTAAACTGCATCTGCCATGTATCCGCCCACTCACACAACCTGTCCAGGTCACCCTGCAGCCTTATTGCATCTTCCTCACAATTCACACTACCCCCCAACTTAGTATCATCTGCAAATTTGCTAATGGTACTTTTAATCCCTTCGTCTAAGTCATTAATGTATATCGTAAATAGCTGGGGTCCCAGCACCGAACCTTGCGGTACCCCACTGGTCACTGCCTGCCATTCCGAAAGGGACCCATTTATCCCCACTCTTTGCTTTCTGTCTGTTAACCAATTTTCTATCCATGTCAGTACCCTACCCCCAATACCATGTGCCCTAATTTTGCCCACTAATCTCCTATGTGGGACCTTGTCGAAGGCTTTCTGAAAGTCGAGGTACACCACATCCACTGACTCTCCCTTGTCAATTTTCCTAGTTACATCCTCAAAAAATTCCAGTAGATTTGTCAAGCATGATTTCCCCTTCGTAAATCCATGCTGACTCGGAACGATCCCGTTACTGCTATCCAAATGCTCAGCAATTTCGTCTTTTATAATTGACTCCAGCATTTTCCCCACCACTGATGTCAGACTAACTGGTCTATAATTACCCGTTTTCTCTCTCCCTCCTTTCTTAAAAAGTGGGATAACATTTGCTATTCTCCAATCCACAGGAACTGATCCTGAATCTATAGAACATTGAAAAATGATCTCCAATGCTTCCACTATTTCTAGAGCCACCTCCTTAAGTACCCTGGGATGCAGACCATCAGGCCCTGGGGATTTATCAGCCTTCAGTCCCATCAGTCTACCCAAAACCATTTCCTGCCTAATGTGGATTTCCTTCAGTTCCTCCATCACCCTAGGTTCTCCAGCCCCTAGAACATTTGGGAGATTGTGTGTATCTTCCTCAGTGAAGACAGATCCAAAGTAACGGTTTAACTCGTCTGCCATTTCTTTGTTCCCCATAATAAATTCCCCTGCTTCTGTCTTCAAGGGACCCACATTTGCCTTGACTATTTTTTTCCTCTTCACGTACCTAAAAAAACTTTTGCTATCCTCCTTTATATTATTGGCTAGTTTACCCTCGTACCTCATCTTTTCTCCTCGTATTGCCTTTTTAGTTAACTTTTGTTGCTCTTTAAAAGAGTCCCAATCCTCTGTCTTCCCACTCTTCTTTGCTATGTTATACTTCCTCTCCTTAATTTTTATGCTGTCCCTGACTTCCCTTGTCAGCCACAGGTGTCTCTTACTCCCCTTAGAGTCTTTCCACCTCTTTGGAATAAATTGATCCTGCAACCTCTGCATTATTCCCAGGAATACCTGCCATTGCTGTTCTACCGTCTTCCCTGCTAGGGCCTCCTTCCAATCAATTTTGGCCAGCTCCCGCCTCATGCCTCTGTAATCCCCTTTGCTATACTGTAATACCGACACTTCCGATTTTCCCTTCTGCCTTTCCATTTGCAGAGTAAAACTTATCATGTTGTGATCACTGCCTCCTAATGGCTCTTTTACCTCTAGTCCCCTTATCAGATCAGGATCATTACACAACACTAAATCCAGAATTGCCTTCTCCCTGGTAGGCTCCAGTACAAGCTGTTCTAAGAATCCATCTCGAAGGCACTCTACAAACTCTCTTTCCTGGGGTCCATTTCCAACCTGATTTTCCCAGTCTACCTGCATGTTGAAATCTCCCATAACCACCGTAGCATTACATTTTTGACACGCCAATTTTATCTCCTGATTTAACTTGCACCCTAAGTCGAGGCTACTGTTTGGGGGCCTATAGATAACTCCCATTAGGGTCTTTTTACCCTTACAATTTCTCATTTCTATCCATACTGATTCAACATCTCCTGATTCTATGTCACCCCTTGCAAGGGAATGAATATCATTCCTTACCATCAGAGCAACCCCACCCCCTCTGCCCACCTGTCTGTCTTTTCTATACGTTGTGTTCCCCTGAATATTCAGTTCCCAGCCCTGGTCCTCTTGTAGCCATGTCTCAGTGATCCCTACAACATCATACTTGCCCATGACTAACTGAGCCTCAAGCTCATCCACTTTATTTTTTATACTACGCGCATTTAAGTACAACACTTTAACTTCTGTATTTACCTCCCCTCTCACATCGTTCACAATTGGCCCTGCCCTTAATTTCTTTTCCGCTCTAGAACTTCTGTTCCCATTCTTCCGAGAGTCTTTTGCAATATCTCCTGTATTCCCTTTTACCTCATCTTCATATTCACAATTTGTTAACCCCTCCCCCCCACTACTTAGTTTAAAGCCACAGGTGTCACACTAGCAAACCTGCCTGCCAGAATGTTTGTCCCCCTGCTGTTAAGATGCAACCCGTCCCTTTTGTACAAGTCACCCCTAGCCCAGAAGAGATCCCAGTGGTCCAGAAATCTAAATCCCTGCTCTCTGCACCAGTCCCTCAGCCATAAATTCATACCCTCTATCTCTCTGTTCCTGGCCTCACCAGCACGAGGTACCGGTAGCAGTCCAGAGATAACTACCTTCGACGTCCTACTTCTCAGCGTTTTTCCCAACTCTCTAAACTCCCGCTGTAGCACCTCCTTCCTCTTCCGCCCGACGTCATTCGTGCCCACGTGCACAACGACTTCAGGTTGATCGCCTTCCCTCGCTAGGATTTTCTGAAGCCGGTCTGTGATGTGTTGAACCCTGGCACCAGGGAGGCAACAGACCATCCTCAAGTCCCTCCTGCTGCCACAGAATCTTCTGTCCGTCCCTCGGACTATGGAGTCACCGACCACTACGGCTCTTCCAGACTTCGGTCTCCCCTGTCGAGTATCCTTGCCAACAGGTCCGCCACTCGGACTGGAAACGTCTTCTGCCCCGACAGTTCCCAAGAGGGTATACCTATTTGCAATAGGCACAGCCACTGGGGTCTCCTGTAGTCCACGTCCACTCCCCCCGGAAACAGTCTCCCACCTTCGCTCGACCTGGACCCTTGGCGTGACAGCCTCACAATAGGTCCTGTCGAGGAAACTCTCGCATTCCCGGATGGCCCTGAGGTCATCCAACTGCCTCTCCAACTCCACCACACGTCCCTTCAGGAGCTGCACCTGGACACAGTTCTTGCAGGTGTAGCTCCCAGAAGCTCCCGCGACGTCCCTGTCTTCCCACATCCTGCAGGAAACACACCGCACCAACTTTTCCGCCATCACCTTGTGCCTATAACCAGCTCTGGCTTAAAACAATGGTATCCTCCTCACCTCAGCCTCCTCGCCGAAGACTCGACATGTACTGACATGGATAGAAAGTTGGTTGACAGACAGAAAGCAAAGAGTGGGGATAAATGGGTCCCTTTCAGAATGGCAGGCAGTGACTAGTGGGGTACCGTAAGGCTCGGTGTTGGGACCGCAGCTATTTACAATATACATCAATGACTTGGATGAAGGGATTAAAAGTACCATTAGCAAATTTGCCGATGATACAAAGCTAGGTGGCAGTGTGAACTGTGAGGAAGATGCTATGAGGTTGCAGGGTGACTTGGACAGGTTGTGTGAGTGGGCGGATGCATGGCAGATGCAGTTTAATGTGGATAAGTGTGAGGTTATCCACTTTGGTGGTAAGAATAGAAAGGCAGATTATTATTTGAATGGTGTCAAGTTAGGAAAAGGGGACGTACAACGTGATCTGGGTGTCTTAGTGCATCAGTCACTGAAAGGAAGCATGCAGGTACCGCAGGCAGTGAAGAAAGCCAATGGAATGTTGGCATTCATAACGAGAGGAGTTGAGTATAGGAGCAAAGAGGTCCTTCAACAGTTGTACAGGGCCCTAGTGAGACCGCACCTGGAGTACTGTGTGCAGTTTTGGTCTCCAAATTTGAGGAAGGATATTCTTGCTATTGAGGGCGTGCAGCGTAGGTTTACTAGGTTGATTCCCGGAATGGCGGGACTGTCATATGTTGAAAGACTGGAGCGACTAGGTTTGTATACACTGGAGTTTAGAAGGATGAGAGGGGATCTTATCGAAACGTATAAGATTATTAAGGGGTTGGACATGTTAGAGGCAGGAAACATGTTCCCAATGTTGGGGGAGTACAGAACCAGGGGCCACAGTTTAAGAATAAGGGGTAGGCCATTTAGAACAGAGATGAGGAAAAACTTTTTTAGTCAGAGAGTTGTGAATCTGTGGAATTCTCTGCCTCAGAGGGCAGTGGAGGCTACTTCTCTGAATACATTCAAGAGAGAGCTAGATAGAGCTCTTAAGGATAGCAGAGTCAGGGGGTATGGGGAGAAAGCAGGAACGGGGTACTGATTGAGAATGATCAGCCATGATCACATTGAATGGCGGTGCTGGCTCGAAGGGTCGAATGGCCTACTCCTGCACCTATTGTCTATTGTCTATTGACATGGATAGAGAATGGTTGGCAGACAGGAAGCAAAGAGTAGGAATAAACAGGTCATTTTGAGAATGGCAGGCAGTGGCGAGTAGAGTGCCGCAAACTCAGTGCTGGGACCGCAACTATTTACAATATATATTAGTGATTTGGATGATGGAATTAGAAGTAACACTAGCAAGTTTGCACATGACACAAAGCTGGGTGGTAGTGTGAACTGCGAAGAGGATGTTAGGAGGTTGCAGGGTGACTTGGACAGGTTGAGTGAGTGGGCAGATGCATGGCAGATGCAGTATAACATAGATAAAAGTGAGGTTATCCACTTTGATGGCAAAAACAAGGAGGCAGATTATTATCTCAATGGTGTCAGATTAGGTAAAGGGGAATTGCAATGAGACCTGGGTGTTCCTTGCACACCAGATGCTGAAAGTAAGCGTGCAGGTACAGCAGGCAGTGAAGAAAGCTAATGGCATATTGGCCTTCATAACAAGAGGACTTGAGTATAGGAGCAAAGAGGTCTTTCTGCAGTTGTGTAGGGCCCTGGTGAGACCACATCTGAAGAATTGTGTGCAGTTTTGGTCTCCTAAATTGAGGAAGAATGTCCTTGCTATTGAGGCAGTGCAGCATAGGTTCACGAGGTTAATCCCCGAGATGGCGGGACTGCCACATGAGGAAAGATTGGGCTTGTATTCACTGGAGTTCAGTAGGATGAAAGGGGTTCTGGACAAGCTAGATGCAGGAAAAATGTTCCCAATATTGGGGGAGTCCAGAACCAGGGACCACAGTCTAAGAATAAAGGGGAGGCCATATAAAACTGAGGTGAGAAGAAACATTTTCACCCAGAGAGTTGTGAATTTGTGGAATTCTCTGACACAGAAGGCAGTGGTGGCCAATTCACTGGATGAATTTAAAAGAGAGTTAGATAGTGCTCTAAGGGCTAGTGGAATCAAGGCATATGGGGAGAAGGCAAGCACAGGTTACTGATTGTGTATGATGAGCCATGATCACAGAGAATGGCGGTGCTGGCTGAAAGGGCCAAATGGCCACCTCTTGCACCTATCTTCTATGTTTCTTTCCCCTCACTTGACTGGCTTTTTTCCCCGCCCCACCTCTCTTTTCCAGCTTTATTCCCTTATACTCCATCAGTCTGAAAAAAAGTCCCAACCGAAACGTTGTTTGTTGATTCCCTGCACAGATGCTGCCTGACCCACTGAGTTCCTCTCACACTTTGCTTTCACTCCAAGATTCCAGCATCTGCAGTCTCTTGTGTCTCCTTTTTTAAATAACCCAGTTATTGCTTATTATTATGATCAGCGTTAGTCTTTCCCTTACCTCATCCAGTTCGATTTAGATTCATCCTGTGCATCAATGTATTCAGTGTCATTGTTTGCCTTACTGATCTATAAAAAGATACTTGATTAAAAACAAAACACAATGATAAAGAAAACAAAAGTGAAGCTTACAGTTCCCAGTATTATGCCTTCAACTAACTACTACTAAACCTATTTTACTTGATTACACTTTTATATCAGAACACTCCAAAATTCCCGCGAATTAAAACACATGGCAAAGAATCTCTAAGAATATAATAAACATTTTGCACAATTTCAAGGAGATTTGTCGGGTTGTAATAGGTTCTTTAATTTTGGTAATGTCACTGTGCTAATGATTTCTGATGGTCAGAAATGTTCAATACATTCTCAAACAAGGAGGTCAGACATCAGGGTGAAAGAGGAGCAGCAGAACAGGAAGGAGATGGAGCACTGATTCAGCTCAGAGATTGGGTGAGGGAGAGGGATGCCAGTCTCAGCAGTAAAGTGAGAATCACTGGAACAGGACAAAGAGCACAGACTCTTCAGTCTTTATTCAAATTGACAACCACATGAAAATGGAAACATGTAATTAAGAATCTAAGTTACAGAAAATATTTTCAGTTAGCTTCAAACTATTTCTTTATTGGTAAGAAACTTGATGACTCTGATTAGAATGCAAAATAATTCAGCTACAAAAAAATTGTAATAAAAACTGATATTCAGGAGATACCCAGCAAGGCAGGCAGCATTCGTGGAGGATAAAACACAACTCACATTTCAGGATGATGATATTTCATCAACAAATGTTATCAAACCTGCTGAGCATTTTCCATGAACTATTGGAGTCACTTACCACCCATGAATATCCACTGATAGTAGCTTCTTCTTCACTTGAAACCTCTCCTCCATCGGGTCCAAAAGTTACACCCCTGGGAATAACCTTCCCTTAATTCCAGATGCCAAGATCGGCTTTACGAATTTTGGATGTGGCAATGCCGAGACCTTCCGGAAGAGTTAAACGAGCTCTATCTGGGCAATTGGAATCAACAACAGTGTCCTTCATGAAGACTGGTGGGCCATGCACAGGGTATTCGTCAATAAAAAATGTCCCGCAGGCTTCATAAACTAAAACGGAAACTGCAAAATTAAGAACTAATCAGGGTGTTGGCGTTATTGAAACTGGCTGGACTTTGTACTGAAAATGCTTGTTGATCCACAAAAGATGTTATCTTATTAAAAGTATTTCAGAATATAATACGACCATGATGTAGATGCTGTGCAGAAGATCTTGGCAAAATTACCTTTTCCAAAATTACTCTCTATGGAAGCATTGAAAATGTGAGAGATTAATAGTGGCCGATTTGTGAAAAATCCATTCATGATGTTTGTCGGTCACCATGAATATCTTTGGGGTAAGATGCCGCTATTTAATTCAAAATGGCTGCGGTGTTGAACTGTATGGATATTTATAAACATCAAGAGAAAAATCATGACCACGGAATATAATTTTGCATTTAGTAATAACAAGCATGATGTAATGCAGAGAGTATGTTTAATGGTAACAGTGCTGTGGCGCATGGAGTTAACTCCAAGAAAAGTGTTTTGAAGGATAAAAGTAACAGTCTATTATGTGAACTAATGAAGCATTTGTAACAAGGCAGATGAATTAAGACCAGAGACATAGAAAATAGGTGCAGGAGTAAACCACTCGGCCCTTCGAGCAAGCACCACCATTCAATGGCTGATCATCTACAATCAGCACCCCGTTCCTGCCTTCTCCCCATATCCCTTGATTTCACTAGCCCTAAGAGCTCTATCTAACTCTTTTCAATGCATCCAGTGAATGGTCTCCACTGCCGTCTGAGGCAGAAAATTCCACAAATTCACAACTCTCTGGGTGAAAAAGTTTTTCCTCATCTCTGTTCTAATGGCCTACCCCTTATTCTTAAACTGTGCCCCCTCGTTCTGGACACCCCCAACATCGAGAACATGTTTCCTGCATCTACTGTAGCTTGTCCAATCCCTTAATTTTATATGTTTCTGTATGATCCCCTCTCATCCTTCTAAATTCCAGTGAATACAAGCCCAGTCGTTCCATTCTTTCATCATATGACAGTCCCGCCATCCTGGGAATGAACCTCGTGAACCTACGCTGGACTACCTCAATAACAAGAATGTCCTTCCTCAAATTAGGAGACCAAAACTGCACACAATCCTCCAGGTATGGTCTCACCAGGGCCCTGTACAACTGCAGAAAGACCCTGTTGCTCTGAAACTCCAATCCTCTCGTTATGAATGTCAACATGCCATTAGCTCTCTTCACTGCCTGCTTTACCTGCATACTTACCTTCAGTGACTGATGTAGAAAGATACTCAGGTCTCGTTGCTCTTCCCCTATTCCTAATCTGACACCATTCAGATAATAATCTGCCTTCTTGTTCTTGCCAGCAAAGTGGATAACCTCACATCTATCCACATTATGCAGCATCTGTCATGCATCTGCCCACTCACACACCCGATCCAAGTTACCCTGCATCCTCATAGGATTCTCCTCATAGTTCACATTGCCACCTAGCTTTGTGGCATCTGCAAATTTGCAAATTTTATTTTTAATTCCTTCATCTAAATCATTAATAGAAATTGTAAATAGCCCAGCCTGGCGAACCAATTTTCTATCCATGTCAATACCTTACCCCCAATACCATGTGCTCTAATTGTGCCCCCTAATCTCCTGTGTGGGACCTTATCAAAGGCTTTCTGAAAGTCCAGATACATTACATCCACTGGCTCTCTCTTATCCATTTTACTTGTTACATCCTGAAAAAAATTCCAGAAGATTAGTCAATAAAGATTTCCCTTTCATGAATCCATGCTGACTTGGACCGATCGTGTTACTGCCATCCAGATACACTGCTATTACATCTTCAATAATTTATTCCAGCATCTTACCCACCACCGATGTCAGGCTAATTGGTCATGATTCCCTGTTTTCTGTACTAGGTATATAAGGACAAGGTTTTGGGCGCGAAGCCTTTCCAGCAGACTCGCCCAGCCTGATAACTGAGAAATAAACCGAACGCCCCAAAATACCCGGCTCCTCGCCTTTATTTCGGGCCTCTCTCGACGCGCCACATTGGTGACCTCGACGGTCCATTCATAGTAGGATGGACATACGATGGAAAGCCGACCGTCCGTCCAGCTCGCAGGCCGACCAGGCCGCAGCTGTCGACGCGGTAGCCATCAAGCTCCCGACTTTCGGGACCACCCGGGCTCAGTTCCAGCTGCGGGGCAACACAACGGATGACACCCGTTTTTTCCACCTGGTGGGAGCCCTTGACCAGGACACGGCCGAAGAGGTCACGGAGTTCCTCCAGGACCCACCGGCCCACGATAAATATAAAGCCCTTAAGGAGCTGCTGCTCCAAACCTACGGGCTAACCCGAATGGAGCGGGCCGAAAGGCTCCTCCACATGCCAGGCCTCGGTGACCGGCGCCCATTTAGCCTCCTGAAGGAGATGGTCGCGTTGCTCGACGGGCACAGACCGTGCCTGATGTTTGAATACACTTACCTGCACGTGCTGCCGGCCGACATTCGCCTGCAGCTCACAGACGCCTGCTTTGTTGACAACCGGGCCCTCGGCAGGCGCGCGGACGCGCTATGGGCGGCGCGCCGTGATGACGTCAGCGCGCTAACGTCACTCGAGGAGCGCCCGATTTTCTCCGGTCGGGCGGGGGAGCTGTGGAAGGAGTGACAGCTATGCCCCGGAGGCCTGCGAGATTGCCCCCGGTGGCCATCGCGGGTCCTGCACCTGCAAATGCACCTGCAGTCCCACACAGCAGGCTCCAGCCAGCACCAGTCGGAGGCACTGGTGTTATTACCACCAGCGCTGGGGTGCTACAGCCCGATAATGCCGCCAGCCGTGCACGTTCCCGGGAAACGCCGGGGTGGCTGCCAATAGTCCCCGTGGCGGCCGGCCAGATTCACCGCCTCTTTCGCCTGGGATCGGCGCTCCGGGGGCCGCTTCCTCGTGGATACCGGGGCGGAGCTGAGCGTCCTGCCCCCTTCGCTGCTGGACATTCGTTCTGGGAAGCGAGGGCCCATCCTCACCGCTGCAAACGGGAGTCACATTCAGACTTATGGCGTCCGCACGGTCCACATTGTTTTCGGCGCCAGTCATTTCATGTGGCAGTTTACCATCGCCGACGTCTCCCAACCGTTGCTCGGGGCTGACTTTCTACGGGCTCATTCTCTCCTGGTGGACGTCAGGCAGCAGCGCTTGGTCCACGCCGCCACGATGGAGCCCATTGCGTTGCGGCTGAATGAGCCCGTTGTACGCCCGCTGTCGTCCGTGGACTCCCATTTCGCTCGGGTTCTGGCGGAATTCCCGTATATTATGGCCCCGCAATTCTGGTCGTCGACCCCCAAGCACGGGGTGGTCCATTATATAGTAACTACCGGCCCACCCCTCCATGCACGAGCACGCCGACTGCCGCCTGAGAAGCTATGCCTGGCACGGCAGGAATTCCGCACGATGGAGTCCTTGGGGATCATCCGCCCTTCCAACAGCCCATGGGCATCCCCACTCCACATGGTCCCCAAGGCAAACGGGGGCTGGAGACCTTGCGGGGATTATCGGCGGTTGAACGTCGCTACCGCCGAGGACCGATACCCCGTGCCCCACATCCAGGACTTCAACGCCCATTTGGCCGGGGCCACGATATTCTCGAAGGTGGATCTGGTGCAAGGCTACAACCAGATCCCCATCCACCCGGAGGATGTGCCCAAGACGGCAATCATCACGCCGTTCGGACTGTACGAGTTCATACGGATGCCGTTCGGCCTCCAGAACGCCGTGCAGGCATTCCAACGGTTAATGGACGGCGTGTGTCGCGGGCTGGATTTCCTGTTCGTCTACCTCGACGACATCTTGGAGCACTGTGCCCACCTCTGGCAGCTCTTTCAGCAGCTCAGCGAGCACGGCTTGGCTATCAACCTCGCCAAGTGCCGCTTCGGCATGGCCACAATTGACTTTCTCGTCCACCGTGTGTCCTCGTAAGGCGCGGTTCCCCTGCCGGACAAAGTCGAAGCCATCCGCTGGTATCCCCGTCCGTCCTCGGTGCGCGGTCTGCAGGAGTTCGTCGGCATGGTGGCGTTTTATCACCGGTTCCTGCCATCCGCGGCCCACATCATGCGGCCGCTATACGAGCTGCTGGCGGGGAAGCATAAAAACGTCGTGTGGACCGACGAGGCGGTAACAGCTTTCGACGGCGCGAAGGAGGCCCTGGCTCGGGCTGTGCTGCTGGTTCACCCACGGGAGGATGCCCCGACAGACCTTACTGTGGACGCCTCAGAGTCGGCGATTGGTGCCGTACTGGAGCAACTGACGGACGGGAGTTGGCGCCCCCTGGCCTTCTTCAGCCGGCACCTCAACAACGCCCAGAGGAAGTACAGCGCATTTGACCACGAGCTCCTAGCTCTGTACCTGGCCGTGCGCCACTTCCGCTATTTCCTGGAGGGCCGCCCATTCACCGCATACATGGACCACAAGCCGCTCACGTTCGCCCTGGCAAAGGTCTCCGACCCGTGGTCCGCCCGACAGCAGCGCCAGTTGGTGTACATCTCTGAGTTCACCACCTCCATCCGCTTCATCGAGGGGAAGGAAAACCGGGTGGCCGACGCGTTGTCTCGCCCCGCCATTAATGCCGTTTTAGAAGTGGCGCCCGGCATTGATTATTCTGCCCTGGCGGAGGCCCAGCTAACGGACGGGGAGATGCCCGCCTACTGGACTGCCATCTTTGGCCTCCGCCTTGAGGATGTCCCCCTCGGCCCCGGAGGAGCGACGATACTGTGCGATGTGTCGGCAGGTCAGCCGCGCCCCATCGTCCCGGCCGCATGGCGCTGGAGGGTGTTCGACGTGGTCCACGGGCTGGCTCACCCATCCATCCGGGCGACGACCGCAGTGGTAGCTGCGTGGTTCATGTGGCACGGTCTGCGCAAGCAGGTTGGCCACTGGGCCCGCACCTGCATTCCGTGCCAGATGGCGAAGATTCAACGCCACGTCCGGGCGCCACTCCAGGAGATCGGTCTACCCTGCCGGCGTTTCGACCACCTGCATGTGGACATTGTGGGCCTTCTCCCGCCGTCCCGGGGCATCACACACCTCCTCACGGTGGTGGACCGCTTCACACGTTGGCCAGAGGCCATACCGCTGGCCGACACAGCCTCAGCTACATGCGCTCGTGCGTTGGCTGCACACTGGATCGCTCGCTTTGGGGTGCCGGTGGTCATCTCATTGTACCGGGGGCCACAGTTCTCCTCTGAGCTTTGGTCGGCCATGGCCCACCTGTTGGGCGTGCGGCTGCACCACACCACGGCCTATCACCCGCAGGCAAACGGCCTGGTGGAGAGGTTCCACCGGCAGCTGAAGACAGCGCTGAAGGCGCGACTCTCCGGCCCCGACTGGATGGATGAGCTACCATGGGTCTTGCTGGGCATCCGGACTGCGTCCAAGGAGGACCTGGCTTCATCATCAGCGGAGCTCGTATACAGGTCCCCGCTCACGGTGCCCGGGGAGTTCGTGCCCTCGTTGCCGGTGCGAGAGGAACCACCCTCATCCACCCTACAGCGCCTTCGAGAGCGAGTTGGCAAGCTCGCACCGGTGCCGACGTCCCGCCATGGGACATTCCGCCCTTACGTGCCATTGGCCCTCCGGGACTGCGCCTTTGTGTTCCTGCGCCGTGACGCCCACCGGACGCCGCTCCAGAGGCCGTATGAGGGCCCGTACCGGGTGCTGGAGCACGGACAGACAACCTTTGTCAGATTACTTTGGATCTGTCTTCACTGAGGAAGATACACACAATCTCCCAAATGTTCTAGGGGCCGGAGAACCTAGGGCGATGGAGGAACTGAAGGAAATCCACATTAGGCAGGAAATGGTTTTGGGTAGACTGATGGGACTGAAGGCTGATAAATCCCCTGGGCCTGATGGTCTGCATCCCAGGGTACTTAAGGAGGTGGCTCTAGAAATAGTGGAAGCATTGGAGATCATTTTTCAATGTTCTATAGATTCAGGATCAGTTCCTGTGGATTGGAGGATAGCAAATGTTATCCCACTTTTTAAGAAAGGAGGGAGAGAGAAAACGGGTAATTATAGACCAGTTAGTCTGACATCAGTGGTGGGGAAGATGCTGGAGTCAATTATAAAAGACGAAATTGCTGTGCATTTGGATAGCAGTAACGGGATCATTCCGAGTCAGCATGGATTTACGAAGGGGAAATCATGCTTGACAAATCTACTGGAATTTTTTGAGGATGTAACTAGGAAAATTGACAGGGGAGAGTCAGTGGATGTGGTGTACCTCGACTTTCAGAAAGCCTTCGACAAGGTCCCACATAGGAGATTAGTGGGCAAAATTATGGCACATGGTATTGGGGGTAGGGTACTGACATGGATAGAAAATTGGTTGACAGACAGAAAGCAAAGAGTGGGAATAAATGGGGCCCTTTCGGAATGGCAGGCAGTGACCAGTGGGGTACCGCAAGGTTCGGTGCTGGGACCCCAGCTATTTACGATATACATTAATGACTTAGACGAAGGGATTAAAAGTACCATTAGCAAATTTGCAGATGATACTAAGCTGGGGGGTAGTGTGAATTGTGAGGAAGATGCAATAAGGCTGCAGGGTGACTTGGACAGGTTGTGTGAGTGGGCGGATACATGGCAGATGCAGTTTAATGTAGATAAGTATGAGGTTATTCACTTTGGAAGTAAGAATAGAAAGGCAGATTATTATCTGAATGGTGTCAAGTTAGGAGGAGGGGGAGTTCAACGAGATCTGGGTGTCCTAGTGCATCAGTCAATGAAAGGAAGCAAGCAGGTACTGCAGGCAGTGAAGAAAGCCAATGGAATGTTGGCCTTCATAACAAGAGGAGTTGAGTATAGGAGCAAAGAGGTCCTTCTACAGTTGTACCGGGCCCTGGTGAGACCGCACCTGGAGTACTGTGTGCAGTTTTGGTCTCCCAATTTGAGGAAGGATATTCTTGCTATGGAGGGCGTGCAGCGTAGGTTCACTAGGTTAATTCCCGGAATGGCGGGACTGTCGTATGTTGAAAGGCTGGAGCGATTGGGCTTGTATACACTGGAATTTAGAAGGATGAGGGGGGATCTTATTGAAACATATAAGATAATTAGGGGATTGGACACATTAGAGGCAGGAAACATGTTCCCAATGTTGGGGGAGTCCAGAACAAGGGGCCACAGTTTAAGAATAAGGGGTAGGCCATTTAGAACGGAGATGAGGAAGAACTTTTTCAGTCAGAGAGTGGTGAAGGTGTGGAATTCTCTGCCTCAGAAGGCAGTGGAGGCCAGTTCGCTGGATGCTTTCAAGAGAGAGCTGGATAGAGCTCTTAAGGATAGCGGAGTGAGGGGGTATGGGGAGAAGGCAGGAACGGGGTACTGATTGAGAGTGATCAGCCATGATCGCATTGAATGGCGGTGCTGGCTCGAAGGGCTGAATGGCCTACTCCTGCACCTATTGTCTATTGTCTATTGACACGGGGGGCCGGCCGGAGGACATGTCAATTGACCACCTGAAGCCGGCCCACTTGGACATCGACCAACCGTGCAGCTTGCCCAGCCTTGGCCACGAGGTCGCCCACCTTTGCGGGTCCCACCACATGTCCCTCCAACTGTGCCTCTGCCGGCCCCTGTCGACCGATTTCCGTACGCGGTCCGGTGCGTACCACCAGTGCGGTTCGTGCCTCCGGTTCTGGGGGGGGGGGGGTCCTGTGGCAGCTCCCAAGGGTCGGGCCATACCATACCACTACCGACCCCTCGGCACGGGAATGGACCAGTCCAGGGGGGCGGTCCTGTATTAGGTATATAAGGGCAAAGTTTTGAGCGCGAAGCCTTTCCAGCACTCGCCCAGCCTGATAACTGAGAAATAAACTGAACGCCCCAAAATACCCGGCTCCTCGCCTTTATTTCGGGCCTCTCTCGACGCGCCACAATATAATATTTTGTACAAACCAACGGCAAGAATGGCTTCGTAATTCCGCTTCACATTCTTAGAATGGAGCTTCTCCCAGTCACTTATTTCTTCAAACTCTTTCTTGGTAAAATAGTCAGCAATTTCCAGAACCAGGGGTCACAGCTTAAGGATAAGGGGGAAGTCTTTTAGGACCGAGATGAGAAAACATTTCTTCACACAGAGAGTGGTGAGTCTGTGGAATTCTCTGCCACAGAAGGTAGTTGAGGACAGTTCATTGGCTATATTTAAGAGGGAGTTAGATGTGGCCCTTTTTGCTAAAGGGATCAGGGGGTATGGAGAGAAGGCAGGTACAGGCTACTGAGCTGGATGATCAGCCATGATCATATTGAATGGCGGTGCAGGCTCGAAGGGCCGAATGGCCTACTCCTGCACCTATTTTCTATGTTTCTAATTACTTTGAAATGGTCAGGATCCTGGAAAAACAAACATTGTACCTGATACACTTTGGAGCATAATCTTAATTATCAGATATTAATTTCAAAACAGATTAAAAAATATCATTTTTTTATTTAATATAGGACATTTCCAGGATAATGAATCACAACAAAATTAAAGGGTAACTTCTTCAGGATAGAAATGAGATCTTTCTTCTCTCAGAATATAGTGATTTTTTTCCCAGGGTTGAAAGAAATCAGCTGTTAATTGCATTCCAGCAAGATCAACACATTATTGATTCCAAGAAGTAATAAACCATATCACAGTAAGAGAGGAAACTGCATTTAGAGTGCAGGTCAGGCGTGATCTGCCTGAAACAGAGTGAATGTTTCAGGTTAATATTCTTTCCTCACAGCTGAGGAAAGTTGCCAGATGGAGACAGACAACTAGAAGGATGAGGGAGATGGTTTAAATGGCCTCCCAGATCAATATTAATGTCAGTGATCCCCTCCAGAGCACAGGGAACTCATCCACTCCTCACCGACACCAATTCCTGGGGTTGCGATGGTCTGAGAAGGAGCAACAACATCTTCCCCATTTCCAGGCCTCCTAGAGGACATTTGTCCGGCATCTTCTGCCCGCTCTCCATGTCAAAGCTCCCTGGAGATTCACCTCTTAAGCCCTGCATCCCAGACATGGTCTCGTCTCCTTCAGCAGCACCTGTCTCTCCTCCCGAGCTCAGATACCTACTTTTCTTCATCTCACCTGCGCTCACTTCTACACCTCGACTAAGCCCCTCGCCTGGACTAAACCCCTTGTATCAACTAAACCTCACTACTAAACCTCGCCTCAACTTCACCTCACACCTAAACCTCAACACACTAAACTGTGCCGCGACTAAACTTCACCTCAACTAAAGCTCACACCTCGACTAAATCCTCACCTCGACTACACTTTATCTCACCTCAACTAAACTCAATCACCTCGACCAAACTTCACCTCAGCTAAACCTCACCTCAGCTAAATTTCACACCTCACTATACCTTGGTTCAATTAAACACTTCTCAACTAAACCTCACGTCGACTAAACTTCACCTCGACTAAACATCACACCTCACTACTAAACAACTACTCACACCTAAACCTCACTTTGACTAAACCCCACCTCAGCCAAACCCCACCTCAGCCAAACCCCACCTCAGCTA
The DNA here is from genome assembly GCF_053455715.1 of Rhinoraja longicauda. Taxonomy (NCBI): domain Eukaryota; kingdom Metazoa; phylum Chordata; class Chondrichthyes; order Rajiformes; family Arhynchobatidae; genus Rhinoraja; species Rhinoraja longicauda. The sequence goes on from NC_135995.1 coordinate 5,533,912, forward strand.
AACCTCACCTCAGCTAAACCTCACACCTCAACTATGTCCTTGCCTCAACTAAACTTTATCTCAACTAAACACACCTACCTACTATATTTCACCTCGCACCTAAACCACTAAACCCCTTACCTCCACTAAACCTCACACCTCACGACTAATCTCCTCATTCCTAAACCACACCTCAACCTAAACCCCACCTCGACTAAACCCCTCACTTCGACTAAACCCCATCCCTCGACTAAACTTCACCTCACACCCAATCCTAGCCTCGACTAAACTTTACCTCAACTAAACCTCCCACCTCACGACTAAACTCCACCTCACACCTACACCTCTTCTAAACCTCACCTCAACTAAAACGCAATTAACTAAATTTCACTAATCTCCTTCCCTCGACTAAACCCCTTCCCTCGACTAAACCCCAACACCTCACTAAACTGCACCTCACTAAGCTGCACCTCACTAAACTGCACCTCACTAAACTGCACCTCACTAAACTGCACCTCACTAAACTACACCTCAACTACACTTTACCTCAACTAAACGTCCCACCTCCCGATTAAACTTTACCTCAACTAAACCTCACCTCAACCTAAACCTCACCTTGACTAAACCCCACACCTCAACTAAACCCTCACCTCTGCTAAACTTTACCTCACACCTCACTGAACCGCCTTGGCGAAACCCCACCTCACCTCAACTAAACCTCCCGAATAAACTTTACCTCAACTAATCCTCACCTCGTCTAAACCTCGCTTCAACCAGAGGGGTGGTGAGAGAGAGAGAGAGAGAGAGAGAGAGAGAGAGAGAGAGAGAGAGAGAGCGGCGCAGGCGCACTGCCGGGGAGGGCTGACGTGTGGAGGGCTGACGTGCGTTGACGTTGACGCCGAGCCCCGCCCCCCACCCCCTGCGGCGCGAAAGCGAAGATGGCGGGAGACTCGCGACGGGGCTCGAGCTGTCCACTTCAGGGCGACCGGTACTCGAGCGGCAGCTGCTGCAGTGAAGCAGCTCCCGCAATGGAATGGCTCCCTGCAGTGGAATAGCTCCTTGCAACGGAGCTGGTGTTGCAATGGAGCTGCTCCCGATGATGCACATCAGCTCCCTGCTGTGGAGCATCTCCTGCAGTGGAGCAGCAGGTGCAGTGGAGCATCTCCTGCAGTACAGCAGCCCCCTGTAGTGGAGCAGCCTCCTGCAGCTGCAGGGAAGTTCAAGCCTCCACCATCACCACAGGCAGCGTGTCCCATTATTGCAACCACTCTCTGGGTGAGTTTAATCTCATACACGTCCGTTTTATTGTTCTGTTAGTCTAGTCTGGTCTGCAGTTCCTTGTACCATCATCTTATTCTAATTGCTGACTCCAAATACTACGTTTTCTCGTCTGTTCTTGCCCCATCAGAGATTTCCCCTTTAATCCACCAATCCACCCCAACCACTCTCTGCAACTGAAAAACAACTTGCCTTTTTTGCTCATTCCTACTCTGGTGAAGGGTCTCTGATCCCAAACTGAACTGGTTATTTTTACACAATTGTGTTGTCTAACCTGCTGAATGTTTTTTTAAATTTTCTTCTATTTTTATTTCAGATTTGCAGCATCTGCGGTTCTTTGCTTTACGCATTCATTTTGATGTTGTGACCTGCCAACAACGAATCAAAGGATATCAGACAGGTGGTGTTGTAATCTATTGGGATTCAAGTCAATAGTAAGTGTTTCAATGGGAAGGTTCTACCAACTCGGGATGGGACTCTTTTTTATTTTGCGGAAACAGGCCCTTCGGCCCATCGAGTCTGCGCTGACCAGCGATCCCCACACACTATCATACACACACTCGGGACAATTTACACTTATACTAAACCAATTAACCTACAAAACCTGTTCATCTTTGGAGTGGGGGAGGAAACAGAAGATCTTGGAGGAAACCCACGCAGGTCATAAGTGATAGGAGCAGAATTAGGCCATTCGGCCCATCAAGTCTACTCCACCATTCAATCCTGGCTGATCTATCTCTCTCTCCTACCCCCATTCAACTGGCTTCTCCCCATAACCCCTGACACCCGTACTAATCAAGAATCTGTCTATGCTTTATAAATATCCATTGACTTGGCCTCCACAGCCTTCTGTGGCAAAGAATTCCAAGATCCACCACCCTCTGACTAAATAAATTCCTTCTCATCTCCTTCCTAAAGAAACGTCCTTTAATTCTGAGGCTGTGACCTCTAGTCCTCGACTCTAGTGGAAACTTCGTCCCCACATCCACTCTATCTTAGCCTTTGGCCAAGGTCAAGGGGAGAACGTACAAACTCCGTACAGACAGCACCCATACACAGGATTGAACCCAGGTCTCTGGCACTAGTACTGCCCTATTTTATCTGCTCTGAACAGTAAGTTAGCAGAAAGCAGCACGTTAGGAAAAGTAATTCTCCTGAAATTAATCCAACAGTACAAAATTTTTTGTAGTTAATTGATATTTCATAACATGCAATGCAATATGTCACTGATAATCGTCTGGAACAAGTCTCCTAATGTTTATTCACAAAATGCTGGAGTAACTCAGCAGGTCAGACAGCATCTCAGGAGAGAAGGAATGGGTGATGTTTCAGGTCGAGACCCGTCTTCAGACTGATGTCAGGGGGGGTGGGACAAAGGAAGGATATAGGTGGAGACAGGAAGTTAGAGGGAGAACTGGGAAGGGGAGGGGAAGAGAGGGACAGAGGAACTATCTAAAGTTGGAGAAGTCTATGTTCATACTGCTGGGCTGCAAGCTACCCAAGCGAAATATGAGGTGTTGTTCCTCCAATTTCCAGTGGGCCTCACTATGGCACTGGAGGAGCCCATGACAGAAAGGTCTTAATGTTTGAACCTATTTCTAATACATTAGTCAGTGGGATGTATAAGAGGTAGCTGAAGTGAACAGTAAAATATTCAAATGTTTTAAATATTGCTGGTATCACTCAGTGTTTTAATATTGTTATGCTGCCTGGATTAGTGGGGATCAGCTACAAGGAGAGGTTGGAAACCCTTGGATTGTTTTCCCTGGAGCGTCAGAGGCTGTGGGCAGCCCTGATAGAAGTAAATCAAATTATGAGAGGCATCTTTGAGAGTAAATCAAATTATGAGAGTGAAGGTTGATGAAAGTTCAAAGACCGGAGGGTATAACTTTAAGGTCAAAAAGAGATGTTTAAAGGAGATGTGCTGGGAAAGATTTTTATTACACAGCGTAGTGGGTGCCTGGAACACACTGCCAGAAGTGGTGATAGAAGCAGATACAATAGTGATGTTTGAGAGGCTTTTGGAAAGGCACATGGATATGCTGGGATTGGAGGGATATGGATCATGTTCAACTTGGCATCATGTTTGGCACAGACATTGTGGGCCAAAGGGCCTGTTCCTGCACTGTGTTTCTGTTGTTGCTACAATGGAATATTGTTGTAAAGATTGATAATATTATGAGAAAGATAAAGCAAGTACAATATGTATTTGTGCCAGGGACCTACCTGATCTCCCAGTTGCCAAACACTTTACTGCCCCTTCCCATTTCCACACTGACCTTTCTGTCCTGGCCTCCTCCATTGTCAGAGTGAGGCCAAACGCAAATTGGAGGAACAACACTTCATATTTCGCCTGGGCAGCTTGCAACCCAGCGGTCTGCAGATGCTGGTTTAAACCGAAGATAAACACACAATGCTGGAGTAACTCAGCGGGACAGGCAACATCTCTGGAGAGAAGGAATGGGTGACGCTTCGGGTCGAGACCCTTCATCAGTCTGAAGAAGGGTCTCGAACCGATCAGTCTGAAGTAGGTTCTCGACCTGAAACGACACCCATTCTTTCTCTCCAGAGATGCTGTCTGACCCACTGAGTTACTCCAGCTTTTTGTGCCTAACTTCGGTTTAAACCAGCATCTGCAGGTCCTTCCTTCATACAACATGTGTTAATTGGGTGTATGGTGAGGTTGTGCTGAAACTGTGATGTTTGAAACTTGCAGACTGTGGAAGTCAGAGTACCAGTTGTGACTGAGATGTGGTGTTGTGTTGGAAGCACACAGCTGGCCTGGGACAGAACACATGCATTAGATGCATCAAGAAGTTGCTTTGGAGACGGTGAAGGACGTTCCCCCCGGTTACGGCGGGATTCCTTCCTGGGAACCGTTCCCAACATGCGGCCGTGAACAGAGCTCCCACACGGCAGAAGATACCTGCAGCCCCGCAGCAGCCGGTAAATCTATCCCATCGTCTCCCACACACTCGCTCATGTATATGTCAAGTCAAGTCAAGTCAATTTTATTTGTATAGCACATTTAAACACAACCCACGTTGACCAAAGTGCTGTACATCAGTTCAGGTACTAATAAACGAACAACTAAATGGCACATAAACATAACAGCACAATACATAAACAGTCCACAGCGCCCCCTCAGAGGGCCTCAAACGCTAGGGAGTAGAAATAGTTTTTGAGCCTGGACTTAAAGGAGTCGATGGAGGCGGCAGTTCTGATGGGGAGAGGGATGCTGTTCCACAGTCTTGGAGCTGCAACCGCAAAAGCGCGGTCACCCCTGAGCTCGACGGAAATTTGAAGCTTATCAGATTTCCACCTCCGTTCTGATTTTCTGCACTCCCTTCTTAGGGCTCTGGTGGTGTCATTGAGCCAAGGCTGACCTTTGGGCTTAGGCTTTTTCATTTTAAGAGGAGCAACAGAATCCAGGATGTGAGAGCAAGTGGTGTTAAATAAAGAGATGAGATCCTCAGTGCTGAGATGGGGGGAGAAGCCTCAATAGTGCAGATGTTGGGGGCAGCTATGAGAGCCTCGGAGAACTTATTGGCAGTCAGTGCATTTATGTAGCGGGAGTAGCGAACAGGGAGATGAGATAAAGGCAGAGATGCATCAAAAGTAATAGCGCTGTGATCTGATAGACAAGCCTCAGTAGTTTCAATATTGTAGATTGGTAACCCGGACGATAACACTCGGTCGAGGATGGACTGCACTTTAGTGTGTTCCTAAGCTGGGGACGACCTGCACCTCAAATAAGTCAACTCGGGGCTGGGCAACGAATAAAGACGAAGACAGAACAAATAAATAATGACAGGAAATGCTCGAAATACTCAGCCGATCGGGCAGCATCTTGTGGAGAAAGAAACAGTTCATGTTTCAAGGCCGTATAGAAACGGGCCCTTTGGCCCAACTTTGACCATGCTGACCCAGATGCCTCCTCTACGCTGATTCTATTTGCCCACATTTGGCCCATAGCCCTCTGACCTTTCTTATCCATGTTCAAATGTCTTCTGAAAAATGCTTTTTCAGATCAATGACCGTTGATCAGAACTGGATGCAGTCAGATGATGTGGCCAGTTCTGATACAAACTGGAAAGGCTGGTTATCTGAAATTGTCCATATTAATGATGACCTCAAGGACTGCACCACACTCAGACATGGTGCTGTTCCAAAAGATTTTGTCTGCTTCATTGGAACAATTTGAACGGTTTCACAGTGGGGCAGCGGTAGAGTTGCTGCCTCGCAATGCCAGAGACCCGGGTTCTATCTTGACTATGGGTTTGTCTGTGACCTCTGTGGGGGTTTTTTCCGGGATCTTTCGTTTTCTCCCGCTACTTCAAAGACGTACATGTTTGTTGGTTAATTGGCTGGGTATAAATGTAAACTGTCCCTAGTGTGTGTAGGATAGTTAATGGGCAGGGATTGCAGGTCGGTGCGGATTCGATGGGCTCTCTAAACTAAACTGAACAATGTGGACAACATGCAACAGCCTAAAAAATCGGCCATCCAGCAGCAAACTCCCAAGTGCACCAGATTTATGAGTATTACTGGACTCTGACAACCAGAGTGGATCCTTTGGCATTTCTGGAGGATTCCTGAGTATCTGAAGTTCTTCCCAGGTCAGAACATTTGTGCGGCTTCTCTCCGGTGTGGGTTCGCTGGTGTTGGTGGAGGTGCCTTGCCCATGTGAAACTCTTCCCCCATTCTGCACATTCATGCCGTCTCTCATTTGTCCATGCTTGAGTATCACCTGATTTTCCAATTCCACTCTTTCCGTCAGATGGTGTGAAAGGACGCTGCTCAAGTTTACATTGTGGATCTGTGTTCACTCTGGAGGAACAGGGTTGTCCAGCTGACGTTAGTCTAGAGGGTTCAGGGTGCCTTCGTAAGTGCCTTGTAAGGAACTCTGCCGTGGTAAATGCAACAGTGCAGTGAGGGCAGGAATGACAGTCTCTTTGGGTCACTCCTGACTTGCCGCAACAATAAAAGGGTTGATTTATCAATCACCGAGTTGATGAACCCAGTACGATAACCAGACTGCATCACAACAGCCCCGATCCCAGCGATCCCGCACAGTCAGAATATCCCAGTGGCGGCACTTTATCCCAGTCGGTAGATGCAGTCTAGAGAGGGTCGGACATGCGGCAGCGATACCCGTCCCTGGTCCCCAATTCACACAGGGAGTGGGAAACCATGGACCCATCCCTTATACCCCAGACTTCTCCACACAAAGTATCATCATAAAGAGGGAAATACAGCAAGTGCCAATATTAATACTGTTGGAAAACAAATAGTTACGCAAAGTAATTCAAAGGGAAAGAACTGAAATAATATAAAATGAAATAATATAAAGGAAATAATAACACTGAAAATTGGTGACCTTTTTCTGTGTTTCTGTTCAACACAGGCTCTCAGATGAACAGTGTAAGCTGCTGAATTTTTAAAGACATGCCCCGCACACGGAGCACGTTTCAAGGCAGGTGTCAGCTTTCTGCTGACGGAGATAAGGAATGCTCTTCCCACAGTGAGAACATTTGTACGGCCTCTCTCCGGTGTTGGTCCAGTGCTGTTGGTGGAGGGTCCCTGCCCCTGCGAAGCTCTTCCCACAATCTGCACATTCATGCAGTCTGTGAAACTCTTCCTACAGCGTCTATCCCGTGTAGGTCCTCTGGTGTTGATGGAGGGAGCTGGACTCTGAAACCTTTCTTGCACACTGCATTTGCACTGCCTTTCTCCGGTGTGGGTCCACTGGTGTAGGTGGAGGGTCCCAGCTCGTGTGAAACTCTTCCCGCAGCCTGAACATTTACACGGCCTCTAGTTGTGGATCTGCTGATGTCACTGGAGATGATCTATTCGTGTGAAACTCTTCGTATAATCTGAACATTTACATTCAATCTGCCTCTCTCCGATGTGGATTTGTCGATGTTACTGGAAGGTCCCTGCCTGTGTGAAACTCTTCCCACAGTGTGAACATTCACAAGGCCTCTCTGTGGTGTGGGTCCACTGGTATTGCTGGAGGTGATCTATCCGTGTAAAATTCTTCCCAATCTGTGCATTTAAACGGCCTCTCGCGAGTGTGCATCCACTGAAGGTACCTGTTCACTGAAACATTTCCCATGGTCGGCTTTTTTATGGCTCCTCCTGTGTGGATCCACTGCTGTCATTGGAGGTCCCTGCTCAGTGAAACGTTGCCCAGTCTGTGCATTTATGTGGCCAGTATGGATCCGCTGGTTTTAATGGAGGACCGCTGAGTATGTGAAGCTCTTCCCACAGTCAGAACATTTGTACGGCTTCTGTTGATGAACACAGTGCGATAACCAGACTGCATCACAACAGCAGCGATCCCACACAGTCAGAATATACCTGGTAGGGCAGTTTATCGCAGTCAGTCGATGCAGTCTGGAGAGGGTCGGACATACGACAATGATACCCATCCCTGGTCCCCAATTCTCGCAGGGAATGGGAAACCATGGACCCATCCCTTATACTCCAGACTTCTCCACATAAAGTATCACCATAGAGAGGGAAATACAACAAGTCCCAATATTAATACTGTTGGAAAACAAATAATTGCTCAAATAATTCCAACGGGAAAGAACTGAAATAATATAAAATGAAATAATATAAAGGAAATATTAACACTGAAAATTGGTGACCTTTCTCTGTGTTACTGTTTAACACAGGTGAACAGTGAAAGCTGCGGTGTCCTTAAAGACATTCCTGCACATGGGGCACGTTTCAAGGCAGGTGTGAGCTTTCTGCTGACGGAGATAAGAAAATCTCTTCCCACAGTCAGAACATTTGTACGGTCTCTCTCCAATGTCGGTGGAGGTGACCTGCGTGTGTGAAACACTTCCCACATTCTGCACATTCGTGCCGTCTCCTTTATTCGTCCTTGGATATCACCAGATTTCCCAATTCCATTCCTTCCATTAGATGGTGTGAACAGACTCTGCCCACATTTACATTGTGAATCTGGGTTTCCTCTGGAGGAAGAAGGTTGTCCAGCTGGCGTTGGTCTGGAGGGTTCAGGATGCCTTCTTAAGTGCCATATAAGGAACTCACAAAATTCATTTTAACATGAACATCCACCACAGTGACTCCTCCACATTCCTCACTGTGATGGAAGGTGAAAAAAAGTTCAATCTCTTCCCATCTTTGTCCTCGCGCGGTCGGGGGCCTTACGTTGACGGGACAATCATGACTCCCGTAGCCGGTGGTCGGGGCGATCAAGCTCCTGCATCGGGGGAGGGATCTCGGTTCCCCTGCGCCGAGCAATCGACTCTGGGTCGGGGCTAGTAGAAGTATTTCAGAATATAATACTACCATGATGCAGATGCTGTACAGAAGATGTTGACAAAAATACTTTTTCCAAAGTTACACTTCTGAGGAAGCATTCAAAATGTGAGGGATTAACTAGCCAATTTGTAAAGAATCCCTTCATGATGTTTGTATTGGGTCACCATGAATATGTTGGGGTAAGATGGCGCCGTTTAGTTCAAAACACTTTCATATCCTTGATAATGCCTGAATGTACACAGCAAAGAGCCTTGCCTAAATTGGACATGAACCACACTCTCCTCAAATCTCTGTATTTTACAAATAATCAAGGTCGGATTCCAATGTATGACAAAATTCCAGAAGTCAACGACAATTGTTACGAAAAGTAATTGTGATTCATTTTTAAAGAAAAGTCAGTCCATGAGCGAACACGTCTGTGCTTTTGAACCAAAGGCTGCATTGTTCCACCATTGCCCTGGCTACCAATGCACCGTGCCATCACTAAAATGCTCCTAATGAAATATGGTTGCTCTGAAGAAGTAGATTGGTTACTTTGGACATACAAAGGTAATCCTCATCGTGGAGCTCCCGTTCTTCTGTGTAAATTATCCTCTCCTTATTTCTTAAATTATAACTTCTCTTTTCTGCCTCTTTAGTCGTTTCCACGCTTGTAGATCCCAAAGTCTTTCTGGTGGAGACTGTTGTACTTCGTGGTCTGTTATACCTTTGTTATGACCCTGGACTGACCACAAGTACACGTGCTTAAAAGGTTTAAAGGCTGGAGCTTAAATCCAGGCTGTTTATTCCATGGCCACCTGGAACCAGAGTGACCACCAAATCACCTCATTCTCTTATGTACACGTTACTACACAGGCAAACAAAGTAGTCCTTGTGATACAACAAAGTAGTCCTTACAATATCACAACAGAGACAACTATGTACTTTGGACATACAATGGTATTTGTCATAATTTGTTTTAAAAAATCACTTCATGATATGTGTAATGGGTCGCTATAAAGATGCTGCTGTTTAATTCAAAACACCAGCCGAATTCAGCTGCGTGGATATTTCTAAACTTCAGGAGAGTAATCCTGACCAGAGAGTATAATTATGATTTGATAATAACCAGCATGATGGAATGTGGAGCTCCCGTTCTTCTGTGTAAATTATCCTCTCCTTATTTCTTAAATTATAACTTCTCTTTTCTGCCTCTTTAGTCGTTTCCACGCTTGTAGATCCCAAAGTCTTTCTGGCGGAGACTGTTGTACTTCGTGGTCTGTTATACCTTTGTTATGACCCTGGACTGACCACAAGTACACGTGCTTAAAAGGTTTAAAGGCTGAAGCTTAAATCCAGGCTGTTTATTCCATGGCCATCTGGAACCAGAGTGACCACCCAATCACCTCATTCTCTTATGTACACATTACTACACAGGCAAACAAAGTAGTCCTTACAATATCACAACAGAGACAACTATGTACTTTGGATATACAAAGGTATTTGTCATAATTTGTTTTTAAAAATCACTTCATGATATGTGTAATGGGTCGCTATAAAGATGCTGCTGTTTAATTCAAAACACCAGCTGAATTCAGCTGCGTGGATATTTCTAAACTTCAGGAGAGTAATCCTGACCAGAGAGTATAATTATGATTTGATAATAACCAGCATGATGGAATGTGGAGAGCATGTTTAATGGTAACAGTGCTGTGGTGCATGGAGTCATCTCCAAGAAAAGCGTTTTGAAGGATAAATGTAACAGTCTATTATGTGAATTAATGATGCATTTATAACATGGCAGATGAATTAAGACCATGCAAAGAGACAAGAAATTTAATAAAGCATACAATACCGAAAAGTGATTTCATGGTTTGTATCTAAACTGAACTTTATCAAATGCAAGACAAGGTTGAGTTGGCCCTAATAATATAATTTTCCATGTAAGCAATTGTGATGAACAATTTTAGCTCAGGAAATCATTTTGTGGAATATGAGAGAAGGTAAATCTCAGAAACCATGTTGAAATGACAGGAATGGACATTGAGCTGATGAGTGGTGACGTGAAATCAGAAACTTGAGATTTATCTGAAGTCATTTACTGATATATATAAGACCAGATTGCTTAGATTTGGAAATTAGATGAAACATTGTTACAGGTAAACAAAAGTAACTATTTAAAGGCAATGATCAATCCAAGATAATACCTTAGAGCAAGGCACCTGCAATGTTTTCAATAATACTGCTGATTAGAAGGTAAATGGTAAAACAATACACAAGATGTCCACAAAATTACATAACAGGAAAAGATAAAAGACAAGAGGTTGAAAAGAGAATAAAATCTCATTGTTCTTTCCCACAATGTACCACACCAGTTTGATGAATATTTTCTGTAATGTAAGTTAGTTACACTGTTCATAGTCCTATATTAATAATACACAAAGCAATACTCTCTTACTTTCACGTCCTTTACAAATTGGACATGAACCACACTCTCTTTAATCATTCACTGTCAGTTTACCAGGAAAAATATCAGATTCCAATGTATAACAAAAGTTCAGAAGATAAAATCAAACGTTAAGTTAAGTAATTGTGATTAATGTTAAAAGAGAAATTAGTCCATGAGCGAACACAAATATGCTCTCTTGAACCATTCCTGTCATTGTTCTACCATTGCCCTGCATACCAATCCACCGTGCCATCACTACAATACTCTGAGAAGGAGCAGCATCATCTTCCCCATTCCCAGGCCCCCAAGAGGACATTTATCACAATCACAATTATACCTTATTAGCCAAGTATGTTTTGCAACATACGAGGAATTTAATTTGCCATACAGACATAACAATAAAAAGCAACGGGCCACACAAAATACATTTTAACCTGAACATCCACCACAGTGACTGCTCCGCATTCTTCACTGTGATGGAAGGCGAAAAAAAGTTAAATCTCTCCCTCCTTTGTTCTCCAGGGGTCAGGAGTCTCTAACCTTCCGTTGATGGGTTGATCTTGACTCCCGTAGCCGTTGGCGGGCGTTCCTTGTCGGGGTGGTCGAGCTCCAGCTTGGGGGGGGGGAGGGGGATCTCAACACCCCCACGCCGGGCGATCTACCCTGGGTCGGGGCTTGTCGAATGTCGTGCAGCTTGGAGCTCCCGAATTTGTCTCAACCCTAGACCGCGAGCTCCTGATGTTAAAGTCTGCATCTGTGGGATGCCCTGCCTCAGAAGGATCTGTGGAATGCCCTGCCTCAGAAGGCAGTGTAGGCCAATTCTCTGAATGCATTCAAGAGAGAGCTGGATAGAGCTCTTAAGGATAGCAGAGTCAGGGGGTATGGGAAGGCAGGAACGGGGTACTGATTGAGAATGATCAGCCATGATCACATTGAATGGTGGTGCTGGCTCGAAGGGCTGAATGGCCTACTCCTGCACCTATTGTCTACTGCGGTTGGAGCTTCGATCCCAGGCAAGGAATCGGCTCCGATGGTAAGTCCACGGTGGGGCTCAAAGTCAGTCCCAGGCAAGGCCTCCAGCTCCACGATGTTGGGCCGCAGAGCGACTGGAGATACGATCCGGAAAACAATCGGATCTCTGGCAAGGTAAGAGATTGTCCCACTGCATTCCACCAGCAGTTTATGCTTCGATGTTTTACACGTTCATAAGTTCTAGGAGCAGAATTAGGCCATTCGGCTCATCGCGTTTATGCCGAAATTCAATCATGGCTGATCTACTTCTCCCTCTCAACCCCATTCTCCTGCCTTCTCCCCACAATCCCTGACACTCGCACTAATAACAAATCTGTCAATCTCCACCTTAAGAATATCCATTGACTTGGCCTCCACAGCCGTCTGTGGCAATGAATTCCACAGATTCACCACCCTCTGACAAGAAATTCCTCCTCATCTCCTTCCTAAAGGTGCATTTTTTAATTCTGAAGTGATCGCCTCTGGTCCGAGACTCTCCCACTAGTGAAAACATCTTCTCCACATTCACTCTTTCACTATTCTGTATGTTTCAAAGAGGTCCTCACTTATCCTTCTAAACTCCAGCGAGTACAGGCTCAGTGCCATCAAACGCCCATCTTATGTTAACCTACTCATTCCTCGGATCATTCTCGTAAGATCTCCTCAGGACTCTCTTCAACACCAGCACATTCTTCCTCACATATGGTGCCCACAACTGCTCACAATGCTCCAAATGCGGCCTCACCAGCACCTTATAGAGCCTCAGCATTACATCCCTGTTTTTGTATTCTAGCCCTCTTGAAATAAATGTTTGCATTGTATGTGCCTTCCTTACTAGCGATTCGACTTGCAAATTAACTTTTTGGGAATCCTATACCAGCACACCCAAGTCCCTTTGCACCTCCGATTTCTGAATTCTCTCCCCATTTAGAAAATAGTCTATGCCTTTATTCCTACGACCAAAATGCATGAGTCCAGACTTTGTTAGGCTGTGTTCCATCTGCTTGCTGCAGATTCCAGCTTTTTTAGTTTTTTAGTTTAGAGATACGGCGCAGACACAGGCCCTTCGGCCCACCGAGTGCACACCGACCAGCGATCCCCACACATTAGCACTACCCTACACACACTACGGACACATTTACATTTCTACCAAGGCAATTAACTTACAAACCTACACGTCATTGGAGTGCGGAGGAAACCGAAGATCTTGGAGAAAACCTAGGCAGGCCATGGGGGAACGTACGAACTGTGTGTAGACAAGCAGACAAGCCTTCCATGATTTGATACTTTACAATGAAGACTTATCATTCTAATCTCCAGCGAGTACAGGCCCAGTGTCGTCAAAAGCTCATCGTAAGTTATCCCACTCATTCTTGTAAACCTCCTCTGGACCTTCTCCAGAGCCAGCACATCCATCCTCATATACGGTGCCCAAAATTCCTCACAATACTCCAAATGCGGCCTGACCAGCTCCTTATGGAAGATGCGACCCCTGACCCAAAACGTAGTCTGTCCATTCCACACTGTGCTGTTTTTACCCAATGAATTCCTCCAGCGCGTTTGTTCTTTTTTCACATAACCGCATATTACGTTGCAGCGTGGAGAATAGTCACATATTAGTTACGATATGGAGGAATGTAGATTCAATGTAATGTTATTGGGATACTGGACAACATTTGTGTGGTTACAACAGGTGCAGAATGCGAGAGAAAAAGTCCATTTTATCTGCCGAGATGAATCCTGAACCTGAACACTGCGTTAAGATGTCCACTAAATGTCATGCACACTGACACACACAAACATGAAAACATGCAAACACACGAACACACAGACACACACACAGGCGGAGATTGGCACTGAACCTGTGTCTCTCGGTTTGAGAGTCACTGGCCCTACCCGCTATGCCAAGGTGTCTACAGTAAGAGAACAGGGTCTCCACTAATGAGTGGAGTGAAGGGATCTGGTTTGAATGGCCGAATGGCCACCTCCTGTCCTATTTCTTCTTAGCCAGCAATAAAATTGTAACTTCTCAATTAACCACGCACTTTAACATGAGACAACTTTAATTAAATAGAAGGCATTGTTGCTCTGTTCAGACTACTCAACTCAGTGTGCGGCGGTTTATGAAGGCGTGAGTTAATGGCTTTGGGATAGCAGGGAGTGTCACGTGGTTTGATTCAATACTGTGGCGGGAGAGTCACCTCTTTACAGCTCCAGAGACCAGGGTTCAAATCGGACTTCCGGCACTGTGTGTGTGTGTGTGTGTGTGTGTGTGTGTGTGTGGGTGTGTGTTTGTGTCTGTGGATGTGTGAGAGAGTGTGTGTGTTTTGCTGGTTTTCGTTGCGTTTCTGTACACCTACTGCGCCCAGGTGCAGCGCCGCCAGGTCGTGCACTGGTAAATCCCCACCCTTTACACGTACACCCTCACTTGCACCAATATCACAGCAGGCCACTCACCCCCTCCGGGTGATAGTATCCCAGAGCATGTGTGCGTGTGTGAGAGTGTGTGTGAGTGTGTGCGTGCGCGTGTGTGTGTGGATTTGTGTGTGTGTGTGGATTTTTGTATGTTTGTGCGTGTGCGCGCGCGTGTGTGGTTGTGTATGGGGATTTGTGTGTGTGTGTGTATGGATTTGTTTGTATGTTTGTGTGTGGATTTGTGTGTGAGTTTCCATCGGCTGCTTCGATTCCTTCTCCATCCCCAAACAAGACATGCTGGTGTCGGTGAGGTTATTAGCTGCTGCGAAATATCGAACAAAGAGATGGGGCTGGGGTTCACTCACCTGTTCAAGTGTTAGGTGAATACTTGTGAGGCAATGCAGGGAAGGTATCTGTGCGGTGGCTGATTGGGTGGACAAATGCCGGAGATGGGAAAAGATACAAACGGTTGTCAGATAACGAGGGGGTGAAATGTAAAGCCAGAGGGAGTGATAGAGGTGAGATGGGGCGGGGGGGGGGTAGTGGGTAGTGAGTGATATTGGGAAAAAGAGGGGGATAAATTAGTTGATTAGTACGGATGCCAGGGGTTACGGGGAGAAGGCAGGAGAATGGGGTGGAGAGGGAGATAGATCAGCCATGATTGAATGGCGGAGTAAATTTGATGGACCGAATGGCCTAATTCTGCTGCAATAACTTATGAATGTATGAACTCACGTAATGAGGGGAGCTGTTTGGAAATAGAATGCAGATTGCTCTGGGATAGTATCACCCGGAGGGGGTGAGTGGCCTGCTGTGATATTGGTGCAAATGAGGGTGTACGTGTAAAGGGTGGGGATTTACCAGTGCACGACCTGGCGGCGCCGCACCTGGACCTTCTCGGCGTCCTACATGTCCACCACGTAGTAAGCGAGGGTCCTGTTTCCCGACCTGCATAGGTAGGTGTACAGAAAGGTGAGGAAAACCAGCAGCACAGATACCAAGGCGATGGCAGTCAAGGCGTACCAGACGAAGCGCATGGCGCTGGTCTTGGCCGCCGCCCTCCTCTCGTTAGGCTCCAGCACCTTCAGGTGGAAAGATCCAGCCAGTTCATCAGAGACGTAGCACCTGTAGACCCCCTCGTCGGCTTTCTGGACGCCCTTTATGTTGTAGACGATTCGGCCCATCACATCGTCCAAGGCGTGAGTGCTACCCAAGCCGTCGGGAGAGATCCGCCCGCGAAACGTCAGTGGAATTTCTCCGCCACGACACCGGTGTGCAGACCGAGGCGTCGGGGCACTTGAAGCTCACGTTGCCGTTGACCAAGTAGGTGTCGATCAGGAGGACGACGGACAGTTGCAAAGGCACGATGGTCGCTCGGGACTGGCCGGGCGTAACAGAAACCCACTCGCCTCCTCTCCGCCGGGACCCCGCACCGGTCGCAGTCTTCCCAGGCGTTCCACACGGTGAACAGCTCCAAGTGCCGGCCTCCTACTTCCAAGAAACGATTGGGGAGCGAGGAGACGCCGATGGATTTGCCCGAGATGTGGACCTTCTCGGCGTCCTGCGTGTCCACCTCTAGTAAGCGAGGGTCCTGTTTCCCGACCTGCAGAGGTAGTCGCCCGAGTCCCTGACCATGGCGGACCTGATGACCAGATGCGGCCAGGATAACATGCAACGGGCCCGGAGATCCAAGAGCGCGTCCGCGTTCAAGGTGTCATCTCCAGTCCCAGCAAGGACCACCGTCTTGGTGTCGGGCTCCGTGGTGTTGTAGTAGACCCAGGCCACGCCGCCGGGGTGGCTCGGCCCGTTGGGACAGAGCAAAGTGGCTGGGTTCTGGGTGAGGAAGATGACTTGACACGGCCAGTTGGGGTAACAAGCCACCGAGGTCCCACCCCACGCCTGCCGGGCGACGGTCAACAGCAACAGGGCGATTGGAAGAGTGGGGGTCCAAACCGACCAGGCGTCCATCCCGCGGCGCCTGATGGAGAGAGGCGTCCCCCGTCTCCACGCCTCATCTCCTGGACCTTGAGAGTTGACATTGTAGATATGTCCCCATCCACTTTAATGTAAACACATAGAAGGGATGCATTTTAATTTTCTTTTATATTGAGTGGAGAACGAGTCAACAATGGGGCCGTCGTTCACAATTCCACCCGGTTCGGTCCCGAGCCAGAACGTTGCGTCATCCGATTCTAAAAGAAAAGACTGTGAATGATCGCTGTTCCTTCTAAAGCCCCGGGGCCACAGTTTAAGATTAAAGGGTCGGCCATTTAAAACGGAGATGTGAACCTGTGGAATTCTCTGCCTCAGAAGGCAGTGGAGGCCAATTCTCTGGATGCTTTCAAGAGAGAGTTAGATAAAGCTTTTAAAGATAGCGGAGTCCAGGGATATGGGGAGAAGGCAGGAACGGGGTACCGATTGGGAATGATCAGCCATCACAGTGAATGGCGGTGCTGGCGCGAAGGGCCGAATGGCCTACTCCTGCACCTATTGTCTATTTCCTGTTGTGTATTCCGGCAGTTCTCACCTTAAATGAGTTGGGTTTGAGTTTGGTTTATTGTCACGTGTACCAAGGTACAGTGAAAAGCTTTTTTTTGTTGTGTGCCATCCAGTCAGCGGAAAGACAACACGTGATTATAATCCAGACCTCCCAACATTTGATTTTAGTAATTCAGAAATTTATATCAAAATTCATGATATGCAACTTTTGAGCAAAAAAAGTATACACGCCAAATGCGCGTACGCGTTGCGTTACATTCATGTGTGAAAAACAACTATTATTACCAACAGTCTGTAGTTCTTGGACCACATGTACAATGTCAGGCCTATCATGAGTACATTCTGCTATTTATAAAAAGGTTATTCAACAGAAATACTTTTTACAACACAACGAAAAAATAGTTGTTTTCTCTATTTTGCTTTTTCCTTACACAAAATATATGACAGTTTCATTAAAAAAATACACATACCTAATTTCATTGAAGACATACTTGCTACAGTGGTTTTCAACAGCAAATCACAACAGTACATGTCCCCCCAATCCCCCACTCCTCCCCACTAAAAAATCCCCCCCCCACTGCCACTCTATCCCCACTCCCGACTCCCCCCGTACTCCACTCCCCCGACTCCCCCCCCCACTCCCGCCTCCCCTCTCACGCCTACCCCCCTACTCCCCTTTCCCCCCCACCCCCCTCCCTCCCCACCTCCCCCCCACCTCCACTCCCCCTCCCCCCAGACGTGGGACTAGCATTGATGGCCGTTGTGGGCGAGTTGGTCCAAAGGGCCTGTTGCCGCACTGTATCAATCTATGACACAGGTGTCAAACACAAGGCCCGCGGGCCGAATGCGGCGCGCCACGTCATTTTATGTGGCCCGCGAGAGCTTAATTGTCATTGGTCGTATATCTTTTAAGTTACAGACATTTTAAACTTTCAAACTTTCATTTCTCAACACATTTTTCCAAGTTGCTGTGCGTCTGACGGCACGGCCTCTCCTCACTCGCACACACAAGATGGACGCCGTTAGCGGAGCCGCCCGCCCACAATCACCGCCTCCCCTCTCCTCACTCTCCTACACCCGGGGGACACTGTCTCCCGAGCAGGAGGGAGATGGTCGGACTGATGGTCCTCATCCTTCCCTTCCGTCCCTTCAACCCACGCACGGCGTCCTCGAGTCCCCCTTCCACCGATGGCGGCGTCAACGAGGGCCGCTGCCACCGACGGCCCGTCGCGACTTCAGACTGCGCGCCTCCCGCAGCGCCTCTCTCCTCTCGCGATGCTACTAGACCGGCCCCGCCCGCCTCGAGTAGTCCCACCTCCGCTGCCCGCCTCGAGTAGTCCGGGGCTCCCTCCTCCCTGCACGCTCCGTAAGTGCCTTTCGCCGCCAACGGCTCCACGGAGGGGAGGGGAGTGGAGTGGACGTGGGGCCGAGTGGGGGGGGGGAAGGGTGGGGGGAGGAGAGAATGGGATTATGGGGGTGGGGGGAGGAGAGAGTGGGGGAAAAGGGGTGGTGGGGAAAGGGGGGGGAGAGTGAGAGTGGGTGAGGAGAGAGTAGGGGGAGAGTGGGACTGGGGAGGGGACAGCGGGGGTGGTTGGGGGAAGAGAGGGTGGGGGTGGTTGGGGGAAGAGAGGGTGGGGGTGGTTGGGGGAAGAGAGAGTGGGGGTGGTTGGGGGAAGAGAGAGTGGGGGTGGGGGAAGAGAGAGTGGGGGTGGGTGGAAGGGGAACAGCGGGGGTCAGGGAAGAGGGGGGAGGGGGTGGGAGGAGCAGAGAGTGGGTGTTGTTGGGAGAGTGGGACTGGGGAGGGGGTGGTGGGGGGAAGAGGGGGTGGTGGGGGAAGAGGGGGGGTGGGAGGAGCAGAGAGTGGGGGTGGGGGGAAGGGGACAGTGGGGGTCAGGGAAGAGTGGGGGGGGAAGGTGGGTGGGGGAAGGGGACAGTGAGAGTGAAAGGGGGAGGAGGGGGTGGGGAGGAGAGGGTGGGGAGGAGGGAGGGGGTGAGGGAGTAGGGGGTGGGGAGGAGGGGGTGGGGAGGAGGGAGGGAGGAGGGAGGGGGTGAGGGAGGAGGGAGGGGTGAGGGAGGAGGGAGGGGGTGGTGATGGGAAGAGAGAGTGGGAAGAGAGAGTGGGGGTGGGAGGGAAGGGGGACTGTGAGGGTCAGGGAAAAGGGGAGAGTGGGGGGAGGGAGTGGGGGAGGGAGGGAAAGGTGGGTGATGGGGAAGGGGACAGTGAGTGAAAGGAGGGGGAGGGTGGGTGGAGGAGAGAGGGAGTGTGGGGGAAGGGGGTGCTGGTGGGGGGAAGAGAGTGCGGGGTAGGGGGGAAGGGGGACAGTGGGGGTGGGGGACAGTGGGGGGGGAGGGGGACGGTGAGAATGCAGGTGGGGCGAGTGGGTGGAGGGGAGGAGAGGGTAGGGATGGGAGGGGGTGAGGAGAGAGTGGGGGAGGCGGGGGTGGGTGAGGAGGGGTGGAGGAGAGAGTGGGGCTGGGGAGGAGAGAGTGGGGCGTGAGAGTGGGGCTGGGGAGGAGAGAATGGGGGGGGTGGGGAGGAGAGAGTGGTGGAATGGGGGGTGGAGGAGAGTGCGAGTGGGGGTGGGAGGGAGAATGGGGCTGGGGAGGAGAGAATGGGGGGTGGGGGGAGGAGAGAGTGGTGGAATGGGGATGGAGGAGAGTGCGGGTGGGAGTGAGAGTGCTACTGGGGAGGAGGGTGGGGTGGGGAGGAGGGGTGGGGAGAAGGGGACAGCAGGGGTGGGGGGGAGGAGGGGGTGTTGGTGGGGGATGAGAGAGGGGGTTGGGGAGAAAGGGGACAGTGGGGGTCGGGTAAGATGGGAGAGTGGGGGGTAGGGAGAGGAGGGCTAAGGAGGATTGAGTAGGGGGTTGAGGATGCTACACCAATACAGGAGAGGCTTTGGGTCCAAGGCTCCTCGGTCACACCCTCTCCCCTTCTCTGTACCGCCTTTAATTGCGCCCCCCCCTCCCCTGGAGGAGCACGGCACCACAGTGAAGGAGAAAGAAGATGGCCGCTGGCAGGACGGTGTCAGAGGCTCCCTCTCCCCTTTCCCTTCCTCATCCACCCCTCCCCTCTCCACCTCCCCTCCTCCCCCCCACCCATTGATTTTTTTTTTTTTAAGAGACAATTTATTTTAAAGAAAAAACGCGATTTCCCCAGGTCGCAATGGAAATCCTACGAGGAACTTGTCAATGTGCTTACATATATTTTTACATTTGTTAATGCATGTACAATATTTGTTCATTTCAATAAATAATAATCAAATGCAGACAGTTATTTAACAATATGTTAAAGATTAGTTACATTTATACAGTCTTACAGTTACAACGGGCCCTTTGAGGGTAACCATAATCCTGATGTGGCCCGAGGTGAAAATGAGTTTGACACCCCTGCTCTATGACATGGGATACTGTCACTGCTGCAAAATACGTTGAGACATCAACAGATTGAGGAGGATGTGTGGAGTCAACTAGTGGCCAAAGCTTCGGTTTCAGACCTTGCACGATGTAGATGATGAATATAGAAAGATATCCACGATATGGAGTTGCGATGAATGGGTGAAATGAAGGGTGGGTATCTGAAAGATGGAACCAGATGATTGGGGGGTGGGGTGGGGTGGGGAGGGAAGAGGCAATGGGCAGATAAAATTAGATGAGAGAGCGTAAGGCGTCTTGCGAATGAGTGGTGCTGGTGGGATTTATTCTACTCACTTTCCTTCAGAACTTCTTAACTCAGGCCCTCCTCCCTCCCACACAGACCCTCTTCTCCACAGTCCTTCACAATTCAGACCCTCCTCACAACTCAGACCCTCCTCACAACTCAGACCCTCCTCACAAAGACCATGCACACACCTCAGACCCTCCTCACAACCCAAACCCTCCTCAAAAGTCAGTCCATCCTCACAGCTCAGTCCATCCTCACAGCTCAGTCCATCCTCCTCTCAGTCCATCCTTCTCTCAGTCCCACGAACTCAGACCCTTCCCTCACTGCCCAACAGACCTTGTCTCTGCCCTTCAAAGCCTCCTTGTTTCCCCTCTGACTCTCCCTTTCTCCATTCCTCTCCATCAGACTCTCTCTACTCACTTCCCTTCAGAACATCTCACCCCAGACCCTCCTCCCCTCAAAACTTAGAACCTCTTCCTGCGGCCCCTCAAAACTCAGAGCCTCCTCACAACTCAGACCCTCCTCACAACTCAGACCCTCCTCACAACTCAGAGCCTCCTCACAACTCAGACCCTCCTCACAACTCGGATCTTCCTCCCCTCGGTTTCTCACGCCTCAGACCCACTTCTCCTCAGCCTCTCACGGGTCTGACCCTCCTCCTCTATCCCTCACAACACAGTCCCTCCCTCTCTCCCCCTCAGGCTGAGACCCTCCCCTCTCCCCATCAAAGCCTCATTCCTGCCCCTCAGTCTACCCCGCCCCTCCTCCTTTCCTCTCCATTTACTCTCCTCACTTCCTCTCAGAACTCAACTCAGACCCTCTACCTCTAAATCCCTCACAACTCAGACCCTCCTCCCCTCGGTCCCTCACAGCTCAGGACGTCGACAACCGCCCGCGCACGCGCTCTCTCTCCCGCGCGCGGAGCCGGGAGCGTCGCCCTCGCGCGGTGACGGTTGGAAGCAGCGGGGCCGCGGTGCGCAGGCGCCGTGTTTCCAACCGGCCGCGGGACCGCTCTGCGCGTGCGCTACTTTTCCAACCGTCACCCCGCGAGGGCGACGCTCCCGGCTCCTCGCTCGGGAGAGAGAGCGCGTGCACGGGCGGTTGGGGCGTCCGATCGCTGGGCGGAGGGTGGAGGAGAGAGGAGGGAGGGAGGGACTGAGCTGTGAGGGACCGAGGGGAGGAGGGGCTGAGTTGTGAGGGACCGAGGGGAGGAGGGTTGGAGTTGTGAGGAGGATATCGGTCAGGTGGTTCCGAAGGGAAGTGAGGAGAGTCTGAATGGAGAGGAATTGAGGAGGGACTGAGGGTCAGGATGGGACCTGAGAGGGAAGGAGGCTTTGAGGGGGAGAGAAAAGAGGACTGTTGCGCAGTATCTGAGCGAAGAGGGCGGAAGGAGAAGGGATGTGGAGGATCTGAGTGCAAGAAGTGTCCGAGGGGCGAGAGGAGGGACATGGAAGAAGCCGAGGGACGGTAGACGCCTCAGAGTCGGCAATTGGTGCCGTACTGGAGCAACTGACGGACGGGGGTTGGCGCCCCCTGGCCTTCTTCAGCCGCCACCTCAACAACGCCCAGAGGAAGTACAGCGCATTTGACCGCGAGCTCCTAGCTCTGTACCTGGCCGTGCGCCACTTCCGCTATTTCCTGGAGGGCCGCCCTTTCACCGCATACATGGACCACAAGCCGCTCACGTTCGCCCTGGCAAAGGTCTCTGACCCATGGTCCGCCCGACAGCAGCGCCAGTTGGCGTACATCTCTGAGTTCACCACTTCCATCCGCTTCATCGAGGGGAAGGAAAATCGGGTGGCCGACGCGTTGTCTCGCCCCGCCATCAATGCCGTTTTAGAAGTGGCACCCGGTATTGATTATTCTGCCCTGGCGGAGGCCCAGCTAACGTACGGGGAGATGCCCACCTACTGGACTGCCATCTCTGGCCTCCGCCTTGAGGATGTCCCCCTCGGCCCCGGAGGAGCGACGATACTGTGCGATGTGTCGGCAAGTCGGCCGCGCCCCATCGTCCCGGCCGCGTGGCGCCGGAGGGTGTTCGACGTGGTCCACGGGCTGGCTCACCCATCCATCCGGGCGACGACCGCACTGGTAGCTGCGCGGTTCATGTGGCACGGTCTGCGCAAGCAGGTTGGCCACTGGGCCCGCACCTGCATTCCGTGCCAGATGGCGAAGATTCAACGCCACATCCGGGTGCCACTCCAGGAGATCGGTCTACCCTGCCGACGTTTCGACCACCTGCACTTGGACATTGTTGGCCCTCTCCCGCCGTCCCGGGGCAACACACACCTCATCACGGTGGTGGACCGCTTCACACGGTGGCCGGAAGCCATACCGCTGGCCGACACAGCCACAGCTACATGCGCTCGTGCGTTGGCTGCGCACTGGATCGCTCGCTTTGGGGTGCCGGTGGTCATCTCATTGTACCGGGGGCCACAGTTCACCTCTGAGCTTTGGTCGGCCATGGCCCACCTGTTGGGCGTGCGGCTGCACCACACCACGGCCTATCACCCGCTGGCAAACGGCCTAGTGGAGAGGTTCCACCGGCAGCTGAAGACCGCTGAAAGCGCGACTCTCCGGCCCCGACTGGATGGATGAGCTACCATGGGTCTTGCTGGGCATCCGGACTGCGCACAAGGAGAACCTGGCTTCATCATCAGCGGAGCTCGTATACGGGTCCCCGCTCACGGTGCCCGGGGAGTTCGTGCCCTCGTTGCCGGGGCGAGAGGAACCACCCTCATCCACCCTACAGCGCCTTCGAGAGCGAGTTGGCAAGCTCGCACCGGTGCCGACGTCCCGCCATGGGACATTCCGCCGTTGCGTGCCATCGGCCCTCCGGGATTGCGCCTTTGTGTTCCTGCGCCGTGACGCCCACCGGACGCCGCTCCAGAGGCCGTATGAGGGCCCGTACCGGGTGCTGGAGCACGGACAGACAACCTTTGTCTTGGACACGGGGGGCCGGCCGGAGGCCGTGTCAATTAACCACCTGAAGCCGGCCCACTTGGACATCGACCAACCGTGCAGGTTGCCCAGCCTCGGCCACGAGGTCGCCCACCTTTGCGGGTCCCACCACCTGTCCCTCCAACTGTCCCTCCAACTGTGCCTCTGCCGGCCCCTCTGTCGACCGATTTCCGTACGCGGTCCGGTCGGGTTGTGCGACCACCAGTGCGGTTCGTGCCTCCGGTTCTGGGGGGGGGGGGGGTCCTGTGGCAGCTCCCAAGGGTCGGGCCATACGATACCACTACCGACCCCTCTGCACGGGAATGGACCAGTCCAGGGGGATGGTCCTGTATTAGGTATATAAGGACAAAGTTTTGGGCGCGAAGCCTTTCCAGCACTCGCCCAGCCTGATAACTGAAAAATAAACCGAACGCCCCAAAATACCCGGCTCCTCGCCTTTATTTCGGGCCTCTCTCGACGCGCCACAATATAATATTTTGTACAAACCAACGGCAAGAATGGCTTCGTAATTCCGCTTCACATTCTTAGAATGGAGCTTCTCCCAGTCACTTATTTCTTCAAACTCTTTCTTGGTAAAATAGTCAGCAGAACCAGGGGTCACAGCTTAAGAATAAGGGGGAAGTCTTTTAGGACCGAGATGAGAAAACATTTCTTCACACAAAGAGTGGTGAGTCTGTGGAATTCTCTGCCACAGAAGGTAGTTGAGGCCAGTTCATTGGCTATATTTAAGAGAGAGTTAGATGTGGCCCTTTTTGCTAAAGGGATCAGGGGGTATGGAGAGAAGGCAGGTACACACTACTGAGTTGGATGATCAGCCATGATCATATTGAATGGCGGTGCAGGCTTGAAGGGCCGAATGGCCTACTCCTGCACCTATTTTCTATGTTTCTAATTACTTTGAAATGGTCAGGATCCTGGAAAAACAAACATTGTACCTGATACACTTTGGAGCATAATCTTAATTATCAGATATTAATTTCAAAACAGATTTAAAAATATCATTTTTTTATTTAATACAGGACATTTCCAGGATAATGAATCACAACAAAATGCTGGAGTAACTCAGCAGGTCAGACAGCATCTCAGGAGAGAAGGAATGGGTGACGCTTCGGGTCGAGACCCTTCATCAGTCTGAAGACGGGTCTCGACCTGAAACGTCACCCATTCCTTCTCTCCTGAGATGCTGTCTGACCTGCTGAGTTACTCCAGCATTTTGTGAATAAACATTAAGGAGACTTGTTCCAGACGATTATCAGTGACATATTGCATTGCACGTTACGAAATATCAATTAACTACAAAAAATGTTGTACTGTTGGATTAGTTTCAGGAGAATTACTTTTCCTAACGTGCTGCTTTCTGCCAACTTACTGTTCAGAGCAGATAAAATAGGGTAGTACTAGCGCCAGAGACCTGGGTTCAATCCTGTGTATGGGTGCTGTCTGTACGGAGTTTGTACATTCTCCCCTTGACCTTGGCCAAAGGCTAAGATAGGGTGGATGTGGGGACGAAGTTTCCACTAGAGTCGAGGACTAGAGGTCACAGCCTCAGAATTAAAGGACGTTTCTTTAGGAAGGAGATGAGAAGGAATTTATTTAGTCAGAGGGTGGTGGATCTGTGGAATTCTTTGCCACAGAAGGCTGTGGAGGCCAAGTCAATGGATATTTATAAAGCGTAGACAGATTCTTGATTAGTACGGGTGTCAGGGGTTATGGGGAGAAGCCAGGAGAATGGGGGTAGGAGAGAGAGATAGAGCAGCCAGGATTGAATGGCGGAGTAGACTTGATGGGCCGAATGGCCTAATTCTGCTCCTATCACTTATGACACTGCCAGAAGTGGTGATAGAAGCAGATACAATAGTGATGTTTGAGAGGCTTTTGGAAAGGCACATGGATATGCTGGGATTGGAGGGATATGGATCATGTTCAACTTGGCATCATGTTCGGCACAGATATTGTGGGCCAAAGGGCCTGTTCCTGCACTGTGTTTCTGTTGTTGCTACAATGGAATATTGTTGTAAAGATTGATAATATTATGAGAAAGATAAAGCAAGTACAATATGTATTTGTGCCAGGGGCCTACCTGATCTCCCAGTTGCCAAACACTTTACTGCCCCTTCCCATTTCCACACTGACCTTTCTGTCCTGTCCTCCTCCATTGTCAGAGTGAGGCCAAATGCAAATTGGAGGAACAGCACTTCATATTTTGCCTGGGCAGCTTGCAACCCAGCGGTCTGCAGATGCTGGTTTAAACCGAAGATAGACACACAATGCTGGACTAACTCAGCGGGACAGGCAACATCTCTGGAGAGAAGGAATGGGTGATGCTTCGGGTCGAGACCCTTCATCAGTCTGAAGAAGGGTCTCGAACCGATCAGTCTGAAGTAGGTTCTCGACCTGAAACGACACCCATTCTTTCTCTCCAGAGATGCTGTCTGACCCACTGAGTTACTCCAGCTTTTTGTGCCTATCTTCAGTTTAAACCAGCATCTGCAGTTCCTTCCTTCATACAACATGTGTTAATTGGGTGTATGGTGAGGTTGTGCTGAAACTGTGATGTTTGAAACTTGCAGATTGTGGAAGTCAGAGTACCAGTTGTGACTGAGATGTGGTGTTGTGTTGGAAGCACACAGCTGGCCTGGGACATAACACATGCATTAGATGCATCAAGAAGTTGCTATGGAGACGGTGAAGGACGTTCCCCCCGGTTACGGCAGGATTCCCTTCCTGGGAAACGTTCCCAACATGCGGCCGTGAACAGAGCTCCCACAAGGCAGAAGATGCCTGCAGCCCCGCAGCAGCCGGTAAATCCATCCCACCGTCTCCCACACACTCGCTCATGTATATGGACTGCACTTTAGTGTGTTCCTAAGCTGGGGACGACCTACACCTCAAACAAGTCAACTCGGGGCTGGGCAACAAATAAATAATGACAGGAAATGCTCGAAATACTCAGCCGGTTGGGCAGCATCTTGTGGAGAAAGAAACAGTTCATGTTTCAGGGCCGTATAGAAACAGGCCCTTCGGCCCAACTTGACCATGCTGACCCAGATGCCTTCTCTACGCTGATTCTATTTGCCCACGTTTGGCCCATCGCCCTCTGACCTTTCTTATCCATGTACAAATGTCTTCTGAAAAATGCTTTTTCAGATCAATGACCGTTGATCAGAACTGGATGCAGTCAGATGATGTGGCCAGTTCTGATACAAACTGGAAAGGCTGGTTATCTGAAATTGTCCATATTAATGATGACCTCAAGGACTGCACCACACTTAGACGTGGTGCTGTTCCAAAAGATTTTGTCTGCTTTATTGGAACAATTGGAACGGTTTCACAGTGGGGCAGCGGTAGAGTTGCTGCCTCGCAACGCCAGAGACCCGGGTTCTATCTTGACTACGGGTTTGTCTGTGACCTGTGTGGGGTTTTTTCCGAGATCTTTCGTTTCCTCCCACTACTTCAAAGACGTACATGTTTGTTGGTTAATTGGCTGGGTATAAATGTAAACTGTCCCTAGTGTGTGTAGGATAGTTAATGGGCAGGGATTGCAGGTCGGTGCGGATTCGATGGGCTCTCTAAACTAAACTGAACAATGTGGACAACATGCAACAGCCTAGAAAATCGGCCATCCAGCAACAAACTCCCAAATGCACCAGATTTATGAGTATTACTGGACTCTGACAACCAGAGTAGATCCTTTGGCGTTTCTGGAGGATTCCTGAGTATCTGAAGTTCTTCCCAGGTCAGAACATTTGTGCGGCTTCACTCCGGTGTGGGTCCGCTGGTGTTGGTGGAGGTACCCTGCCCATGTGAAACACTTCCCACATTCTGCACATTCATGCCGTCTCATTTGTCCATGCTTGAGTATCACCTGATTTTCCAATTCCACTCCTTCCGCCAGATGGTGTGAAAGGACTCTGCTCAAGTTTACATTGTGGATCTGTATTCATTCTGGAGGAAGAAGGTTGTCCAGCTGACGTTAGTCTAGAGGGTTCAGGATGCCTTCTTAAGTGCCTTGTAAGAAACTCTGCCGTGGTAAATGCAACAGTGCAGTGAGGGCAGGAATGACAGTCTCCTTGGGTCACTCCTGACTTGCCGCAACAATAAAAGTGGTTGATTTATCAATCACCGTGTTGATGAACCCAGTGCAATAACCAGACTGCATCACAACAGCCCCGATCCCAGCTATCCCGCACAGTCAGAATATCCCAGTGGGGGCACTTTATCACAGTTGGAAGATGCAGTCTGGAGAGGGTCGGACATGCGGCAATGATACCCATCCCTGGTCCCCAATTCACACAGGTAGTGGGAAACCATGGACCCATCCCTTATACCCCAGACTTCTCCACACAAAGTATCACCATAAAGAGGGAAATACAGCAAGTGCCAATATTAATACTGTTGGAAAACAAATAGTTACTCCAAAGTAATTCAAAGGGAAAGAACTGAAATAATATAAAATGAAATAATATAAAGGAAATAATAACACTGAAAATTGGTGACCTTTTCTGTGATTCTGTTCAACTGAAAGCTGCAGAGTTTTTAAAGACATGCCCCGCACACGGAGCACGTTTCAAGGCAGGTGTGAGCTTTCTGCTGACGGAGATAAGGAATGCTCTTCCCACAGTGAGAACATGTGTAAGGCCTCTCTCCGGTGTTGGTCCAGTGGTGTTGGTCCCTGCCCCTGCGAAGGTCTTCCCACAATCTGCACATTCATGCAGTCTGTGAAACTCTTCCTACAGCGTCTATCCCGTGTAGGTCCTCTGGTGTTGATGGAGGGAGCTGGAATCTGAAACCTTTCTTGCACACTGCATTTGCACTGCCTTTCTCTGGTGTGGGTCCGCTGGTGTAGGTGGAGGGTCCCAGCTCGTGTGAAACTCTTCCCGCAGCCTGAACATTTACACGGCCTCTCGTCGTGGATCTGCTGATGTTACTGGAGATGATCTATTCGTGTGAAACTCTTCGTATAATCTGAACATTTACATTCAATCTGCCTCTCTCCGATGTGGATTTGTCGATGTTACTGGAAGGTCCCTGCCTGTGTGAAACTCTTCCCACAGTGTGAACATTCACAAGGCCTCTCTGTGGTGTGGGTCCACTGGTATTGCTGGAGGTGATCTATCCGTGTAAAATTCTTCCCAATCTGTGCATTTAAACGGCCTCTCGCCAGTGTGCATCCACTGAAGGTCCCTGTTCACTGAAACGCTTCCCATGGTCGGCTTTTTTATGGCTCCTCCTGTGTGGATCCACTGCTGTCATTGGAGGTCCCTGCTCAGTGAAACGTTGCCCAGTCTGTGCATTTATGTGGCCAGTATGGACCCGCTGGTGTTTCTGGAGAATCGCTGAGTATGTGAAGCTCTTCCCACAGTCGGAACATTTGTACGGCTTCTGTTGATGAACACAGTGCGATAACCAGACTGCATCACAACAGCAGCGATCCCACACAGTCAGAATATACCTGGTAGGGCAGTTTATCGCAGTCGGTCGATGCAGTCTGGAGAGGGTCGGACATACGACAATGATACCCATCCCTGGTCCCCAATTCTCGCAGGGAATAGGAAACCATGGACCCATCCCTTATACTCCAGACTTCTCCACATAAAGTATCACCATAGAGAGGGAAATACAACAAGTCCCAATATTAATACTGTTGGAAAACAAATGATTGCTCAAATAATTCCAACGGGAAAGAACTGAAATAATATAAAATGAAATAATATAAAGGAAATAATAACACTGAAAATTGGTGACCTTTCTCTGTGTTACTGTTTAACACAGGTGAACAGTGAAAGTTGCGGTGTCCTTAAAGACATTCCTGCACATGGGGCACGTTTCAAGGCAGGTGTGAGCTTTCTGCTGACGGAGATAAGAAAATCTCTTCCCAGTCAGAACATTTGTACGGTCTCTCTCCAATGTCGGTGGAGGTGACCTGCGTGTGTGAAACACTTCCCACATTCTGCACATTCGTGCCGTCTCCTTTATTCGTCCTTGGATATCACCAGATTTCCCAATTCCATTCCTTCCATCAGATGGTGTGAACGGACTCTGCCCACATTTACATTGTGAATCTGGGTTTCCTCTGGAGGAAGAAGGTTGTCCAGCTGGCGTTGGTCTGGAGGGTTCAGGATGCCTTCTTAAGTGCCGTATAAGGAACTCACAAAATTCATTTTAACATGAACATCCACCACAGTGACTCCTCCACATTCCTCACTGTGATGGAAGGTGAAAAAAAGTTCAATCTCTTCCCTTCTTTGTCCTCGCGCGGTCGGGGGCCTCACGCCTTACGTTGACGGGACAATCTTGACTCCCGTAGCCGGTGGTCGGGGCGATCAAGCTCCTGCATCGGGGAGGGATCTCGGTTCCCCTGCGCCGAGCAATCGACTCTGGGTCGGGGCTAGTAGAAGTATTTCAGAATATAATACTACCATGATGCAGATGCTGTACAGAAGATGTTGACAAAAATACTTTTTCCAAAGTTACACTTCTGAGGAAGCATTCAAAATGTGAGGGATTAACTAGCCAATTTGTAAAGAATCCCTTCATGATGTTTGTATTGGGTCACCATGAATATGTTGGGGTAAGATGGCGCCGTTTAGTTCAAAACACTTTCACATCCTTGATAATGCCTGAATGTACACAGCAAAGAGCCTTGCCTAAATTGGACATGAACCACACTCTCCTCAAATCTCTGTATTTTACAAATAATCAAGGTCGGATTCCAATGTATGACAAAATTCCAGAAGTCAACGACAATTGTTAGGAAAAGTAATTGTGATTCATTTTTAATGAAAAATCAGTCCATGAGCGAACACGTCTGTGCTCTTGAACCAAAGGCTGCATTGTTCCACCATTGACCTGGCTGCCAATGCACCGTGCCATCACTAAAATGCTCCTAATGAAATATGGTTGCTCTGAAGAAGTAGATTGGTTACTTTGGACATACAAAGGTAATCCTCATCGTGGAGCTCCCGTTCTTCTGTGTAAATTATCCTCTCCTTATTTCTTAAATTATAACTTCTCTTTTCTGCCTCTTTAGTCGTTTCCACGCTTGTAGATCCCAAAGTCTTTCTGGCGGAGACTGTTGTACTTTGTGGTCTGTTATACCTTTGTTATGACCCTGGACTGACCACAAGTACACGTGCTTAAAAGGTTTAAAGGCTGAAGCTTAAATCCAGGCTGTTTATTCCATGGCCATCTGGAACCAGAGTGACCACCCAATCACCTCATTCTCTTATGTACACATTACTACACAGGCAAACAAAGTAGTCCTTACAATATCACAACAGAGACAACTATGTACTTTGGATATACAAAGGTATTTGTCATAATTTGTTTTTAAAAATCACTTCATGATATGTGTAATGGGTCGCTATAAAGATGCTGCTGTTTAATTCAAAACACCAGCTGAATTCAGCTGCGTGGATATTTCTAAACTTCAGGAGAGTAATCCTGACCAGAGAGTATAATTATGATTTGATAATAACCAGCATGATGGAATGTGGAGAGCATGTTTAATGGTAACAGTGCTGTGGTGCATGGAGTCATCTCCAAGAAAAGCGTTTTGAAGGATAAATGTAACAGTCTATTATGTGAATTAATGATGCATTTATAACATGGCAGATGAATTAAGACCATGCAAAGAGACAAGAAATTTAATAAAGCATACAATACCGAAAAGTGATTTCATGGTTTGTATCTAAACTGAACTTTATCAAATGCAAGACAAGGTTGAGTTGGCCCTAATAATATAATTTTCCATGTAAGCAATTGTGATGAACAATTTTAGCTCAGGAAATCATTTTGTGGAATATGAGAGAAGGTAAATCTCAGAAACCATGTTGAAATGACAGGAATGTACATTGAGCTGATGAGTGGTGACGTGAAATCAGAAACTTGAGATTTATCTGAAGTCATTTACTGATATATATAAGACCAGATTGCTTAGATTTGGAAATTAGATGAAACATTATTACAGGTAAACAAAAGTAATTATTTAAAGGCAATGATCAATCCAAGATAATACCTTAGAGCAAGGCACCTGCAATGTTTTCAATAATACTGCTGATTAGAAGGTAAATGGTAAAACAATACACAAGATGTCCACAAAATTACATAACAGGAAAAGATAAAAGACAAGAGGTTGAAAAGAGAATAAAATCTCATTGTTCTTTCCCACAATGTACCACACCAGTTTGATGAATATTTTCTGTAATGTAAGTTAGTTACACTGTTCATAGTCCTATATTAATAATACACAAAGCAATACTCTCTTACTTTCACGTCCTTTACAAATTGGACATGAACCACACTCTCTTTAATCATTCAGAAATTAGTCCATGAGCGAACACAAGTATGCTCTCTTGAACCATTCCTGTCATTGTTCTACCATTGCCCTGCATACCAATCCACCGTGCCATCACTACAATACTCTGAGAAGGAGCAGCATCATCTTCCCCATTCCCAGGCCCCCAAGAGGACATTTATCACAATCACAATTATACCTTATTAGCCAAGTATGTTTTGCAACATACGAGGAATTTAATTTGCCATACAAACATAACAATAAAAAGCAACGGGCCACACAAAATACATTTTAACCTGAACATCCACCACAGTGACTGCTCCGCATTCTTCACTGGTCAGGAGTCAGGGGTCAGGAGTCTCTAACCTTCCGTCGATGGGATGATCTTGACTCCCGTTGCCGTTGGCGGGCCTTCCTTGTCGGGGTGATCGAGCTCCAGCATGGGGGGGGATCTCAACACCCCACGCCCGGCGATCTACCCTGGGTCGGGGCTTGTCGAATGTCGTGCAGCTTGGAGCTCCCGAATTTGTCTCAACCCAAGACCGCGAGCTCCTGATGTTAAAGTCCGCATCTGTGGAATACCCTGCCTCAGAAGGCAGTGTAGGCCAATTCTCTGAATGCATTCAAGAGAGAGCTGGATAGAGCTCTTAAGGATAGCAGAGTCAGGGGGTATGGGAAGGCAGGAACGGGGTACTGATTGAGAATGATCAGCCATGATCACATTGAATGGTGGTGCTGGCTCGAAGGGCCGAATGGCCTACTCCTGCACCTATTGTCTACTGCGGTTGGAGCTTCGATCCCAGGCAAGGAATCGGCTCCGATGGTAAGTCCACGCCCCGCGGTGGGGCTCAAAGTCAGTCCCAGGCAAGGCCTCCAGCTACACGATGTTGGGCCGCAGAGCGACCGGAGATGCGATCCGGAAAACAATCGGATCTCCGGCAAGGTAAGAGATTGTCCCACTGCATTCCACTAGCAGTTTATGCTTCGAAGTTTTACACGTTCATAAGTTCTAGGAGCAGAATTAGGCCATTCGGCCCATCGCGTTTATGCCGAAATTCAATCATGGCTGATCTACTTCTCCCTCTCAACCCCATTCTCCTGCCTTCTCCCCACAATCCCTGACACCCGCACTAATAACAAATCTGTCAATCTCCATCTTAAGAATATCCATTGACTTGGCCTCCACAGCCTTTTGTGGCAATGAATTCCACAGATTCACCACCCTCTGACAAGAAATTCCTCCTCATCTCCTTCCTAAAGGTGCATTTTTTAAATTCTGAGGTGATCGCCTCTGGTCCGAGACTCTCCCACTAGTGAAAACATCTTCTCCACATTCACTCTATCACTATTCTGTATGTTTCAAAGAGGTCCTCACTTATCCTTCTAAACTCCAGCGAGTACAGGCTCAGTGCCATCAAACGCCCATCTTATGTTAACCTACTCATTCCTCGGATCATTCTCGTAAGAGCTCCTCAGGACTCTCTTCAACACCAGCACATTCTTCCTCAGATATGGTGCCCACAACTGCTCACAATACTCCAAATACGACCTCACCAGCGCCTTATAGAGCCTCAGCATTACATCCCTGTTTGTGTATTCTAGCCCTCTTGAAATAAATGTTTGCATTGTCTGTGCCTTCCTTACTAGCGATTGGACTTGCAAATTTACTTTTTGGGAATCCTATACCAGCACACCCAAGTCCCTTTGCACCTCCGATTTCTGAATTCTCTCCCCATTTAGAAAATAATCTATGCCTTTATTCCTACGACCAAAATGCATGAGTCCAGACTTTGTCAGGCTGTGTTCCATCTGCTTGCTGCAGATTCCAGCTTTTTTCGTTTTTTAGTTTAGAGATACCTCGCAGACACAGGCCCTTCGGCCCACCGAGTCCACACCGACCAGCGATCCCCACACATTAGCACCACCCTACTACACACACTACGGACAAATTTACATTTCTACCAAGGCAATTAACTTACAAACCTGCACGTCATTGGAGTGCGGGAGGAAACCGAAGATCTTGGAGAAAACCTAGGCAGGTCATGGGGGAACGTACGAACTGTGTGCAGACAAGCAGACAAGCCTTCCAGGATTTGATACTTTACAATGAAGACTTATCCTTCTGATCTCCAGCGAGTACAGGCCCAGTGCCGTCATAAGTTAACCCACTTATTCTTGTAAACCTCCTCTGGATCTTCTGCAGAGCCAGCACGTCCCTCCTCATATACGGTGCCCAAAATTCCTCACAATACTCCAAATGCGGCCTGACCAGCTCCTTATAGAAGATGCGACCCCTGACCCAAAACGTAGTCTGTCCATTCCACACTGTGCTGTTTTTACCCAATGAATTCCTCCAGCGCGTTTGTTCTTTTTTCACATAACCGCATATTACGTTGCAGCGTGGAGAATAGGCACATATTAGTTACGATATGGAGGAATGTAGATTCAATGTAATGTTATTGGGATACTGGACTACATTTGTGTGGTTTACAACAGGTGCAGAATGCGAGAGAAAAGGTCCATTTTATCTGCCGAGATGAATCCTGAATCCTGAACCTGAACACTGCGTTAAGATGTCCACTAAATGTCATGCACACTGACACACACAAACATGCAAACACACGCACACACAGACACACACACACAGGCGGAGATTGGCATTGAACCTGTGTTTGAAAGACACTGGCTCTAGCCGCTATCACAGTAAGAGAACAGGGACTACAATAATGAGTGGAGGGAAGGGATCTGGTTTGAAGGGCCGAATGGCCACCTCCTGTCCTATTTCTTCATATCCAGCAATAAAATTGTAAATTCTCAATTAACAACGCACTTTAACATGAGACAACTTTAATGAAATAGAATGCATTGTTGCTCTATTCAGACTATTCAACTCAGTGTGCGGCGGTTTATGAAGGCGTGAGTTAATGGCTTTGGGACAGCAGGGATTGTCACATGGTTTGATTCAATGCTGCAGCGGGAGAGTCACCTCCTCACAGCTCCAGAGACTAGGGTTCAAATCCGACCTCCGGCACTGTGTGTGCAAGTGTGGGTGTGCGTGTGTGAGAGAGAGATAGAGAGTGTGTGTGTGCGCATTTGTGTGTGTGTGTGTGTGTGTGAGAGAGTGTGTGTGTGAGCGTGTGTGGATTTGTGTGTGTATGGATTTGTTTGTATGTTTGTGTGTGTGCGCGCGCGTGTGTGTGCGCGCGCGTGTGTGTGTGGATTTGTGTGTGAATTTCCATCGGCTGCTTCGATTCCTTCTCCATCCCCAAACAAGACATGCTGGTGTCGGTGAGGTTATTAGCTGCTGCGAAAGATGGAACAAAGGTGGGGCTGGGGTTCACTCACCTGTTCAAGTGTTAGGTGTATACTTGTGAGGCAATGCAGGGAAGGTATCTGTGCGGTGGCTGATTGGGTGGACAAAGGCCAGAGATGGGAAAAGATACAAACGGCTGTTAGATAACGAGGGGGTGAAATGTAAAGCTAGAGGGAGTGATAGAGGTGAGATGGGGCGGGAGGGGGGTAGTGGGTAGTGAGTGATATTGGGAAAAAGAGGGGGATAAATTAGTTGATTAGTACGGATGCCAGGGGTTACGGGGAGAAGGCAGGAGAATGGGGTGGAGAGGGAGATATATCAGCCATGATTGAATGGCGGAGTAAATTTGATGGGCCGAATGGACTAATTCTGCTGCTATAACTTATGAATGTATGAACTCACGTCATGAGGGGAGCTGTTTGGAAATAGAATAATACAGTTGCTCTGGGATAGTATCACCAGGAGGGAGTGAATGGCCTGCTGTGATATTGGTGCAGATGAGGGTGTACGTGTAAAGGGTTGGGATTTACCAGTGCACGACCTGGCGGCGCCGCACCTGGGCGCAAT
Source organism: Rhinoraja longicauda (assembly GCF_053455715.1). NCBI lineage: Eukaryota > Metazoa > Chordata > Chondrichthyes > Rajiformes > Arhynchobatidae > Rhinoraja > Rhinoraja longicauda. Next base: position 5,569,619 of record NC_135995.1, read on the forward strand.
TGGTGTACAGAAAGGCGAGGAAAACCAGCAGCACAGATACCAAGGCGATGGCAGTCAAGGCGTACCAGACCAAGCTCATGGCGCTGGTCTCGGCCGCCGCCCTCCTCTCGTTGGGCTCCAGCACCTTCAGGTGGAAAGAACCGGCCAGTTCCTCGGAGACGTAGCACCTGCAGACCCCCTCGTCGGCTTTCTGGACGCCCTTTATGGTGTAGACGCTTCGGCCCGTCACATCGTCCAAGGCGTGAGTGCTACCCCGCCGTCCGGAGAGATCCGCCCGCGAAACGTCGGTGGAATTTCTCCGCCACGACACCGGGGTGTAGACCGACGCACCGGGGCACTTGAAGCTCACGTTGCCGTTGACCAAGTAAGTGTCGATCAGGAGGACGTCGGACAGTTGCAAAGGCACCAATTTCTGACCGGGCACTTCGAGCTTCCTGACTTTGGCGAGGTATGGGGGCGAGGTAACGCAGGGAACGATGCACGGTTCCAGTCCCAGCTCCGGGGGGCGCCCTGGAAGTATCTGCCGCTCGGCCAAAGCCCAGATGCCGCAGGGCACCGGTTTGTGGTCGCTCGGGACTGGCCGGGCGTAACAGAAATCCACTCGACTCCTCTCCGCCGGGACCCCGCACCGGTCGCAGTCTTCCCAGGCGTTCCACACGGTGAACAGCTCCAAGTGCCGGCCTCCTACTTCCAAGAAGCGATTGGAGAGCGAGGAGACGCCGATGGATTTGCCCGAGATGTGGACCTTCTCCGCGTCCTGCATGTCCACCTCTAGTAAGCGAGGGTCCTGTTTCCCGACCTGCAGAGGTAGCCGCCAGAGTCCCTGACCATGGTGGACCTGATGACCAGATGCGGCCAGGATAACATGCAACGGGCCCGGAGATCCAAGAGCGTGTCCGCCTTCAAGGTGTCATCTCCAGTCCCAGCGAGGACCACCGGCTTGGTGTCGGGCTCCGTGGTGTTGTAGTAGACCCAGGCCACGCCGCCGCGGTGGCTCGGCCCGTTGGGGCAGAGCAAAGTGGCCGGGTTCTTGGTGAGGAAGGGGACTTGACATGGCCGGTTGGGGTAACAAGCCACCGAGGTCCCACCCCACGCCTGCCGGGCGCCGGTCAACAGCAACAGGGCGATTGGAAGAGTGGGGGTCCAAACCGACCAGGCGTCCATCCCGCGGCGCCTGATGGAGAGAGGCGTCCCCCGTCTCCACGTCTCATCTCCTGGAGACCGCAGTGACGTGGAAAACGAGTCAACAATGGGGCCGTCGTTCACAATTCCACCCGGTTCGGTCCCGGGCCAGAACGTTGCTTCATCCGATTCTAAGAGAAAAGACTGTGAATGTTCGCTGTTTCTTCTAAAGCCCCGGGGCCACAGTTTAAGATTAAAGGGTCGGCCATTTAGAACGGAGATGGCGAAGAACTTTTTCACCCAGAGTTGTGAACCTGTGGAATTCTCTGCCTCAGAAGGCAGTGGAGGCCAATTCTCTGGATGCTATCAAGAGAGAGTTAAATACAGCTCTTAATGATAGCGGAGTCAAGGGATATGGGGAGAAGGCAGGAACGGGGTACCGATTGGGGATGATCAGCCATGATCACAGTGAATGGCGGTGCTGGCGTGTATTGTGTATTCCGGCAGTTCTCACCTTAAATGAGTTGGATTTGAGTTTTGGTTGATTGTCACGTGCAGAGTGAAAAGCTTTTTTTGTTGTGCCATCCAATCAGCGGAAAGACAACACGTGATTAGAATCCAGACCTCCCAACATTTGATTTTACAAATTCAGAATTTTGATGTCCAAAATTCAGAAATTTGCATCAAAATTCATAATATGGCGCGTAATACAACTTTTCAGCAAAAAATGTATGCACGCCAAATGCGCGTACGCGTTGCGTTACATTCATGTGTGAAAAACAACTATTATTTCCAACAGTCTGTAGTGCTTGGACCACATGGACAATGTCAGGCCTATCATGAGTATATTCTGCTATTTATAGAAAGGTTATTCAACAGAAATGCTTTTTACAACACAACGAAAAAATAGTTTTGTTTTCTCTATTTTGCTTTTTCCTTACACAAAATGTATGACAAAGTTATGAAGAAAGAGTTTCATTTAAAAATACACATACCTAATTTCATTGAAGACATACTTGCTCCAGTGGTTTTCAACAGCAAATCACAACAGTCCATGTCCCCCCAACCCCCCTCCCCCCCACCCCCAACCCCCTCCCCCCAAATCCCCCCCCACTGCCACTCTACCCCCACTCCCGACTCACCCCGCACTCCCCTCCCCCCGACTGCCCCCACTTTCGCCTCCCCTCTCACGCCTACCCCCCTACTCCCCTTCCCCCCCCCACCTCCACTCCCCCCCCCCACCTCCACTCCCCCTCCCCCCAGGCGTGGGACTAGCATTGATGGCCGTTGTAGGCGAGTTGGTCCAAAGGGCCTGTTGCCGCACTGTATCACTCTATGACATGGGATACTGTCACTGCTGCAAAATACGTTGAGACATCAACAGATTGAGGAGCATGTGTGGAGTCAACTAGTGGCCAAAGCTTCGGTTTCAGACCTTGCACGATGTAGATGATGAATATAGAAAGATATCCACGATATGGAGTTGCGATGAATGGGTGAAATGAAGGGTGGTATCTGAAAGATGGAACCAGATGATTGGGGGGTGGGGTGGGGAGGGAAGAGGCCATGGGCAGATAAAATTAGATGAGAGAGCGTAAGGCGTCTTGCGAATGAGTGGTGCTGGTGGGATTTATTCTACTCACTTTCCTTCAGAACTTCTTAACTCAGGCCCTCCTCCCTCCCACACAGACCCTCTTCTCCACAGTCCTTCACAATTCAGACCCTCCTTCCCTCATAATTTAGTACCTCTTCCAGCGGGCCTTCACAACTCAGACCCACCTCACAACTCAGACCCTCCTCACAACTCAGACCCTCCTCACAACTCAGACCCTCCTCACAACTCAGACCCTCCTCGCAACTCAGACCCTCCTCACAACTCAGACCCTCCTCACAACTCAGACCCTCCTCACAACTCGGATCTTCCTCCCCTCGGTTTCTCACGCCTCAGACCCACTTCTCCTCAGCCTCTCGCGGGTCTGACCCGCCTCCTCTATCCCTCACAACACAGTCCCTCCCTCTCTCCTCCTCCGGCTGAGACCCTCCCCTCTCCCAATCAAAGCCTCATTCCTGCCCCTCAGTCTATCCCGCCCCTCCTCCTTTCCTCTCCATTTACTCTCCTCACTTCCTCTCAGAACTCAACTCAGACCCTCTTCCTCTAAATCCCTCACAACTCAGACCCTCCTCCCCTCGGTCCCTCACAGCTCAGGACGTCGACAACCGCCCGCGCACGCGCTCTCTCTCCCGCGCGCGGAGCCGGGAGCGTCGCCCTCGCGCGGTGACGGTTGGAAGCAGCGGGGCCGCGGTGCGCAGGCGCCGTGTTTCCAACCGGCCGCGGGACCGCTCTGCGCGTGCGCTACTTTTCCAACCGTCACCGCGCGAGGGCGACGCTCCCGGCTCCTCGCTCGGGAGAGAGAGCGCGTGCGCGGGCGGTTGGGGTGTCCGATCGCTGGGCGGCGGATGGAGGAGAGAGGAGGGAGGGAGGGACTGAGCTGTGAGGGACCGAGGGGAGGAGGGGCTGTGTTGTGAGGGGAGGAGGGGCTGAGTTGTGAGGGACCGAGGGGAGGAGGGACTGAGCTGTGAGGGACCGAGGGGAGGAGGGTCTGAGTTGTGAGGAGGATATCGGTCAGGAGGTTCCGAAGGGAAGTGAGGAGAGTCTGAATGGAGAGGAACGGAGGAGGGACTGAGGGGCAGGATGGGACCTGAGAGGGAAGGAGGCTTTGAGGGGGAGAGAAAAGAGGACTGTCTCGCAGTATCTGAGCGAAGAGGGCGGAAGGAGAAGGGATGTGGAGGATCTGAGTGCAAGAAGTGTCCGAGGGGCGAGAGGAGGGACATGGAAGAAGCCGAGGGAAAGAGAGGAACATCTGAGGCGGTGGGAATCTAACACTTTCCATCATCATTAAAAGCACAAAGATAAAATAGGAGGAAAGGAGCAGAATTTTGCCTGGGCTGAGATACGAGTGTGTAAAAATGGGCAGGAAACTGATCAGAAACTGAGTCTACATCAGAGCAGTGGGAGACCGTCAAGGAGGAAGTTCATTGGGTTTAGATTGAACATGTTCCAAAACCAAGCAGGAGGCATTCAATGGGAAGCACGATGTATAGTGGGCGAGAGAACACAATGAGGGAAGTTTCTGTTAGACACTGAGATTCCAAAACTACACAAAGCTTGATTGAATGTAGAACATTTTAGAGTGAAATTTGAGAGAAGTTAGGAAAGCACAGTGTTAAAATATATTGGCCGTAACATTAATAGAAAAGTAAAGTACACTGCTGAAAGTCTGAAGGAACGTGGAGAGTACCAGGATGAAATTGGAGGGAAGTGGAAGGAAATTGGAGGGAATTTCAAGTAATACACCGCAAACGCCATCTCTCTTTCCCCGGCCACGGACCCCTCCCCAGATGTACACATTCCCCCATCATCTCGCACTACACTCATCATACTCGGTTCTCCTCCAGCTCTTAAATAACACCGTGCCACACACTTGCATTGATCTGTCTGGTTTTGTGTTCTGGGAACCGGGCCTGTAAGACAGAGAAAAGTTGAACCTACTGAAAAACAGAGTCCATCTGGCCTGACGTGAGTTGTGTCTCTTGGCTTTACGGATGTATTCCAGGTTCTTGTGATCTGTCCATACCAGAAAAGGCTGCTCGGCCCCCTCCAGCCAGTGCCTCCACTCCACAATGCGGCTCTGACCGCCAGCAGTTCTTTGTTTCCGACATCGTAATTCTTTTCTGCTGGGGTCAACTTACGTGACAGGTAGGCGCAGGGATGAATCCGGTTGTCCTTCTCCGCTCTCTGGGAAAGTACCGCCCCAATCCCCTCGTTGGAGGCATCCACCTCCACAATGAACTGTCTCTGGGGATCTGGGATGGTCAGAACAGGAGCGTTGGTGAACAATGTTTTGAGGCGCTGGAAGGTGGCTTCGGCCTGAGGATTCCACTGGAACTGGGTCTTGGAAGACGTGAGAGAGTGCAGAGGAGCAGCAACAGCACTGAAGTCTCTAATAAAACGTCTGTAAAAGTTTGCAAATCCAAGAAACTGTTGCACCTTCTTTCTGTTAGTGGGGGTGGGCCAATTGGCCACCGCACTGACCTTATCAGGGTCCATCTGGATGTGGTCGGCCGATATAATGTAGCCCAGAAAGGACATTGTGTCTGCGTGGAAGTCGCACTTCTCGGCCTTCACATACAGACGGTTAGCTAGGAGCTTCTGCAACACACACTTGACATGACGCTCATGAGACTGTATGTCTGGAGAGAAGATAAGAATGTCATTAAGGTAGACAAAAACACACTCAGAGAAATTCCCTGAGGACCTCGTTCATAAAAGCTTGGAAGACTGCGGGGGCATTGGTTAACCTGAACGGCATCACCAAATACTCGTAGTGCCCGTTAGGGGTGTTAAACCCAGTTTTCCACTCATCCCCCTCTCTGATTCTCACTCGGTGGTATGCATTCCTTATGTCTAGTTTAGTGAATACTTTGGCTTTGTGCAACAGTTCAAAAGCAGAAGACATCAAAGGAAGTGGGTAACGATTCTTGATCGTAATCTCGTTTAGGGGGCTGTAATCTATGCAGGGACGAAGTGACCCATCTTTCTTGCCCACAAAGAAAAACCCCGCGACTGCTGCCGAGGAGGACGGGCGAATAATGCCCGTCCTCAGGGAGGACTCAATGTACTCATCCATCGCCTTCCTCTCGGGGCCGGATATGGTGTACAGTCGCCCCTTGGGAATAGGGGCCCCCGGCAGCAGGTTGATAGCGCAGTCGAAAGGTCGATGAGGAGGTAGGGTGGTGGCCCTGGACTTGTTGAACACCTCCTTCAGTTCATGGTAACAGGGTGGAACCTTCGACAGATCGGGATAGTCATCATCATCATTAGAAATCTTTATTTCTTCAGATTTAAGAACATTTATTCCCAAAACCGCCCCGATCTTCCCGTAACTCACCCCTTTGTTCACTGGTTCAACAAGACATGTTTGTGTGCACTCAACCCCCTATCGTCTGATCTTACCAGATCGCCAATCAATCTGAAGATTGTGTTTCTGCAGCCAGGGGAAACCAAAGACCAAGGGATGTTGAGCTGAGTCAAACAAGTGAAAAGACATTATCTCCACATGGTTAGCATTGAACATGACTTTGACAGGTTCTGTACGATGAGTTATCTCAAACAACTGACGTCCATCTAAAGCGCTCGCCACAATAGGTTGCAACAAGGGCACAGATTTAACCTTACACGTTCGAGCTAGAGTCCAGTCCATGAGTCTCTCGTCGGCTCCGGAGTCGATCAAAACCCCCCGAGTCACAATTTGCTGATTCAGAGTGAGGGTTACCTGTGTCAGAGGTCGAGGAGGTAAGTCCGAAATGGGGAATTGACTCACCAGTGTCCTCCTTTTCACTGGTGAGCCACCCCTTTTACCGAGCAGTCGGCCAGACGGTGTCCTTGTTGACCGCAGTAAAAGCAGGCTCCGTCCTTCAGGCGGTGCTGTCGCTGCTCCGGAGTCAGCCTGGTTCGTCCTAGCTGCATGGGTTCCTCCAACGGCTGAGAGGGCGCTGTTTTCTCCGGCCAGCGATGGACAGGGAACGATGACTTCTTCGGTGTGAAGGAACCGGAGGAGCGCCCCTGGTGATTGGGAGGACGATCAGCAGCCTGGTGTCTTTCATTTTCCTTTATCCTGTTATCGACACGAGTAGCCCAGGTAATTAATGTCTCTAGATCACTGGGTAACTCAAAAGGTGAAAGTCTGTCCATTATAGCCTCCGACAACCCATTCATGAATGCATCCACTTGTGCAGGCATATTCCACCCACTGTCTGCTGCAAGAGTTCGGAAGTCAATGGCATAGTCTATCACTGGGCGAGTGTTCTGTTTTAGCTGCAGTAAGACTCGGGAAGCTTCCCTAGCAGAGGAAGTGTGATCAAAAATACTGCTAAATGTTCTTTGGAAGAGGTCTAGATCCTGGCATACTGTGGAGCCCCGAGACCACTCCGCAGTGGCCCATGCTGCGGCTCGTCCCGTCAAATGGGACACAATAAATGCTACCCTGGCCTGGTCTGAGGGGAAGTGTGCAGGGTTATGCTTGAAGTGGAGATCACATTGTACAAGGAATAATCTACAATTCTCAGAGTCTCCAGATAATTAATGTCTCTAGAATCAGCGTGGGGTTCGCAGGCGTGGCCGGAACAGCAGGCGGATAACCGGCTGGAGGTTCAACGTGAGCCAGTGGAGAAGCTGCCGAGGTTGGGTCGAGACGAGCCAGAACCTGATGGAGTTGTACAGCGAGGTGGTTAATCTGGGTCGTCACTGATGACTGGAACTCGCCTTGTCTATCGTTCAGCTCGCGCATCCCGTGACTGACTGAGCGCAGCTGCTCCTCCTGGTGCTGGATCTTAGTGCCCTGGTTGGCAAGGGCTGATTTCCAAATCTTAGAGTCGGCTGAGTCCATATTATGGCCAGTTCGTTCTGTTAGGTTCTGAGGCACACAGGAACTGGACTCAAACGCACGACTCACACACAAGAATCAATTTGGAGAAAAAAAAGGCGTTCTTTAATTTCCAAATTAAAGAACACTGTGATACAAACCAAAACCCTAAACTTACTTAGCTACAAAAACATTAGTTACAAAAATACTTACTAGGATACTCACTAACTATACTACGCTTGACAAGAACTTGGAAACAATGCGGGTAAGTCGAGAATCAATGACCGAGAGCACATGAATCACAAGACGAACTGGCACAGGACAAAGGGAGGCGTGGACTATATATACATGAGGTAAGGGCACACAGGTGGAAACAATCAAGGCGGGGCTGACAATTACAATGGCAGGAAGTCAAGGGACCTGAAATGAGATAAGAGGTAAGTTTCACCTTAAAACAGGAAGTGAGCACGAGACTTGACACGAGTGATTTTAATTTGACGAACCGCACTAAGGACAAGACGTGGACATGACATGACATGGGAATCTAAACACAGAACATGACACAAGACTAACAGATATGACGGGACATTACAGTTGCAGCCCGTGTCCGAGTCTCTAAAGGGGCTGCTCCCCAAGTTTTGGCTCCATTTTAGTCCTGTGCTCCTGATTTTTGGGCACCCAGTGCAGAAGGGGGAGGGGGGGGGGGGGGGGGGGGGGGGGAGGGTAGGGTCAGGAGGGACGGTCGGGCCTCCCTGTCGGTCTGCTCCTGGGCCTCGCCAAGATGGCCATTTGCGGGTCCAGGCAGCGGTAGTCGACGGCCGCACCGGGGTCGGCTGCCTGCCCCTCTTCCGGGCCAACGTCCGTGCCCGCGTGTCCCTGGAGAGGGAACACGTGGTGTCCAGGAGCCGCTGGAGGCCTTCCGTGAACGCTGGTTGCCGCGGGACGTCGAGTGTATTATTGATAAATGTATTCATTTGATGTTTGTTTGTTTGTAAACTGCCAATATCGGCAGCCTTTGATCGTGTTACCCTTTTGTATGTTTGTTTTGTTTTCTGAATAAAAGCTTTTGTATATATTTTTTTAAAAGAGACCCGGGTTTGATCCTGACTACAGGTGCTGTCTGTACGGGGTTTATACGCTATCTCCGTGACCGTGTGGGTTTTCTCCGGGTGCCCTGGTTTCCTCCCACTCCAAAAACGTGCAGGTTTGTAGGTTAATTGGCTGCAGTAAATTGTCCCTCATGGTGTAGGATAGTGCTTGTGTGTGGGGTGATACATGGTGATCGCTGGTCAGCGTGGACTCGTTGAGACAAAGGGCCTGTTTCCACGCTCCATCTCGAAAGCCTAAAATAAAGAATACTTAATTCCAGTGAAGTTTCCTATCAGTGCAAGACTAAACTGTTTAAATGTTGGGATAGTCCCTGCCTCAACTACCTCCTCTGGCAGCTTGTTCCACACATCCGTGGGCTGAATGGCCTAATTCTGCTCCTATCACTTATGACCTTTGTCAGCTTGACGGCAGCTGAATCCAATCCCCTCCAATCCCCTCCATTAGAGTCGGAAGACGGGTCCCGACCCGAAACATCGCCTAACCATGTCCCCCACAGATGCTGCCTGACCCGCTGAGTTACTCCAGCGCTGTGTATTTTATTTGTAATCTAGCATCTGCAGTTTCTTGTGTCTCCCCTCCATTTCCTGACGCTGCCCTCGCCCTCCCTCCCGCCCGCACTCACCAGGGTCCCACACACACACGCACTCGTCGCCCACCGCGGGAACCTCACGGCGGCCGGAGGAGCAGGGACCATGTCACAAGCGCATCGGACAGACTGGGGAAACAGCTTGCATGAGCCGCGTGTGTATTGATGCAGCGCTGCAGAGGGTGAAGCCGGCCGGCAGAACAAAGAGCATAAATACTGGACGGTGCATGTGTGCAGGCGCTGCAGCGGCAGGGGTGGAGAGCCGAGCGCTGGGAAGGTTTGGTGATGAGGCAGGAGGGGATTACACAGTGACCAGCGCCGTGCGTCCACTGAGCCGCTGTACTTCCCATCAGCAACAACAGGGAACATGATGCACGGAGCTCCCAGGTAGTTGATGCAACCGCCATTAAACATACTCCAATCACATTGATTCACAACACAATTACTTTAATAACATGAGAATAACATGAACAGATTTAGCCGGAACAACGCGGGTGCTGGTCAATCGCCTCACACAGAAATATTTTAAATACAACGCAGAATGATACAAATTAAAACACATTTCGGATCTCAAACCTCCGTTAAATAAATTACATCAACCAACAGAACCAACGATTCAATTTACAAACTCACCTTCTCCTTATACTTCGAACAACACTTAAAACGTTCAAACTCCAGTGTCAGCATTTTACTGATCACCGCTTCAAGAAATCTCACAGGAATAAAGTGAAACCTGCAGGGACCAGCAGTTTGATCAAAGTAACCGGAGCAATGAGCCCACGGCACAGAACGGTTCTCCTGACTTGCGGCAACAATAAAAGTGGCTGATGTATCAATCGCCATGTTGATGAACTCAGTGCGAGAACCAGACTGCATCACAACAGCACAGTCAGAATATCCCAGTGGGGGCAGTCTATCCCAGTCGGAAGATGCAGTCTGGAGAGGGTCGGACATGCGGCAATGATACCCATCCCTGGTCCCCAATTCACACAGGGAGTGGGAACCACGGACCCATCCCTTATACCCCAGACTTCTCCACACAAAGTATCACCATAAAGAGGGAAATACAGCAAGTGCCAATATTGATACTGACTGGAAATAGAAATAATTACTCAACGTAATTCAAAAGGAAATAATTGAAATAATATAAAATAAAATAATATAAAGGAAATGATAACACTGACAATTGGTGACCTTTTACTGTTCTGCACAGGCTCTCAGGTGAACAGTGAAAGCTGCTGTGTCCTTAAAAACATTCCCTCACACAGGGCACGTTTCACGGCAGGTGTGAGCTTTCTGCTGAAAGAGATAAAAAAAGCTCTTCCCACAGACAGAACATGTGTACGGCCTCTCTCCGGTGTGGGTCCGCTGGTGTACATGGAGGTTCCCTGCCCGTGCAAAGCCCTTCCCACAGACAGAACATGTGTACGGCCTCTCTCCGGTGTGGGTCCGCTGGTGTAGATGGAGGTTCCCAGCCTGTGCAAAGCCCTTCCCACAGACAGAACATGTGTATGGCCTCTCTCCGGTGTGGGTCCGCTGGTGTAGATGGAGGTTCCCAGCCTGTGCAAAGCCCTTCCCACAGACAGAACATGCGTATGGCCTCTCTCCGGTGTGGGTCCGCTGGTGTAGATGGAAGTTCCCAGCCTGTGCAAAGCCCTTCCCACAGACAGAACATGTGTATGGCCTCTCTCTGGTGTGGGTCCGCTGGTGTAGATGGAGGTGCCCTGTCCGTGCAAAGCCCTTCCCACAGACAGAACATGTGTATGGCCTCTCTCCGGTGTGGGTCCGCTGGTGGAGATGGAGGTTCCCTGCCTGTGCAAAGCCCTTCCCACAGACAGAACATGTGTACGGCCTCTCTCCGGTGTGGATCCGCTGGTGTCGGTGGAGAGTCGCTGCCCGCGTGAAACACTTCCCACATTCTGCACATTCATGCCGTCTCTCCGTTATTCGTCCTGGAATATCACCTGACTTCCCTATTGCCCTCCTTCCGTCAGATGGTGTGAACGGACTCTGCTCACGTTTACTTTGTGGATCTGTGTCCACTCTGGGGGAAGAAGGTTGACCAGCTGGCGTTGGTCTGGAGGCTTCAGGATGCCTTCTTAAGTGCCTTGTAAGGTACTCCGCCGTGGTGAATGCTATAGTGCAGTGAGGGCAGGGATGACAGTCTCCTTGGGTCACGCTGTCTACCGCTGGAGAAGGAAACAGAAATGATCACTTTCAGCAAAAAATCCACGCTCTGATTTGGAAGACAGATTAGTAAATGCTTCAGTGTTAATGGAGCTGCTCGGAGATGTTAATTGAAATAATTTACAGGCGTGACTCGTGAAAGATTGTGGGGAGGAGGGATTTATCAATCACCAGATGATTTTGATAAATACTCCAGGGGGATGGATTCAGTCTTTGATATCCCCCAAGGAACAAGGTACACGTCAGTAAGTTTTTAAGAATTCTTCTAACCCAGTGTGATAACTGGCTTGTTAAAATGGGCAAGTGAAAAGCAAAGTGCAGATGTCAAATAACATCATGAGCTGGGAGTTGCTGAGGACGACAGCAGGGCAAAGGGGCTGACTGCATCTTTGTAAATGCTCAGTGATTCAGCGTGAGTTGCTCCAAGGATGTTTTGAATAAAATCAGTGCATCCACAAAGTTTTTGTGCTTCTGACACCCGCGACATCATTCAGCACAATTCTCTGCACTTCACTATTCTGCAAATTTCTCATCCTTACTACAACTGCTGCTTTGTTTTTGATCATAGTTTCTGACGTGCCACTTTAAACACCCGTAATTATTTTACAGTAAATTAGTTAAAGTTTGATTATGTTGAACAATCCCTGTTCCAGGCGTACACTGGCCCTATCCCTGACCTCGATCTCCGTCACATTGACAAGTGCATCGGTACTACCTCCTGCACCCATCCAGAACTCATGGACTTCATTAACTTCACCACCAATTTCCATCCTGCACTCAAATTCACTTGGACCATCTTTGACACCACCCTCGCCTTTCTTGATCTCAGTCTCCATCACAGGCTGACATCTATTACAAACCCACTGACAGTCCACAACTACCTTGTCTACATTTCTTCCCACCCTGCTTCCTGCAAAGACTCCATCCCCTACTCCTAATTCCTCCGTCTATGCCACATCAAGATGAGGGGTTCCCTACCAGGACATCTGACATGTCCTCATTCTTTAGGGAATGGAGGTTCCCCTCTCCCATCAGAGATGAGGCCTCACTCCTGTTTCCTCGGTACCCCACAGCTCTGCCTTCCTCCCCCTCTCCCTATTCGTAACAGAGACAGAGTCCCGCTAGTCCTTACCTTTCACCCCCATCAGCCCTCACATACAACACATAATCCTCCGACATTTTCGCCACCTCCAACGGTATCCCACCACTAGTCACGTCTTCCCATCTCCACCCCTTTCCGCCTTCCACAGAAACCGTTCCCTCCGCAACTCCCTGGTTAATTGGGCCCTTCCCACCCAAACCACCCCCTCCCCAGGTACCTTCCCCTGCAGGAGATGCAACATCTGCCCCAATACCTCCTCCTTCAAATCTGTTCAGGCACCCCAACAGTCCTTTCAGGTTGGGCAGAGGTTCACTTGCACCTCCTCCAACCTCATCTACTGTGTTCAAGATGTGGACTCTTATACATCGGGAAGACCAAACATAGACGGATTATGGCGATCGTTTTGCTGAACACCTTCAAGCAGTCCCCCTGAACCTACCTGATCTCCTGGTTGCTAAACACTTTAATTCTCCTACCCATTCCCACACTGACCTTTCTGTCCTAGGTTTCTGCCATTGTCAGAGTGAGGTTAAACGCAAATTGGAGGAACAGCATCTCATATTTTGCTTGGGCAGCTTGCAGCCCAGAGGTATGAATATTGATTTCTCGAACTTCAAGTAAACCCGGTATTCCCTTTCTCTCTGTCCCTCCCCCACACAAGTCGCACCAGCTTCTTATTTTCACATAAACAGATAACAAAGGCCTGTTTCCCTTATTCACAAAATGCTGAAGTAACTCAGCAGGTCAGGCAGCATCTCAGGAGAGAAGGAATGGGTGACGTTTCGGGTCGAGACCCTTCTTCAGACTGATGTCAGGGGGGCTGGACAAAGGAAGGATATAAGTGGAGACAGGAAGATAGAGAATGAACTGGGAAGGGGAAGGGGAAGAGAGGGACAGAGGAACTATCTAAAGTTGAGGTCAATGTTCATTCCGCTGGGCTGCAAGCTGCCCAAGCCAAGTATGAGTTCCTGTTCCTCCAATTTCCGGTGGGCCTCACTATGGCACTGGAGGATGCCCATGACAGAAAGGTCATACTGGAAGTGGGAGGGGAAGTTGAAGTGCTCAGCCACCGGGAGATCAGGTTGGTTAAGGCGGACTGAGTGAAGGTGTTGAACGAAACGATCGCCGAGCCTGCATTCGGTTTCGCCGATGTAAAGAAATTGACATTTAGAGCAGCGGATGCAATGGATGTGGTTGGAGGAAGTGCAGGTGAACCTCTGCCTCACCTGGAAAGACTGTTTCGGTCCTTGGATGGAGTTGAGGGGGGAGGTAAAGGGACAGGTGTTGCATCTCCTGCGGTTGCAGAGGAAAACGCCTGGGGATGGGGTGGTTTGGGTAGGAAGGGACGAGTGGACCAGGGAGTTACGGAGGGAACGGTCTCTGCGGAACACAGAAAGGGGATGGGATGGGAAGATGTGGCCAGTAGTGGGGTCCCGTTGGAGGTGACAGAAATGTTGGAGGATGATTTGTTGGATACTCTGGCTGATAGGGTGGAAGGTGAGAACGAGGGGGATTCTGTCCTTGTTTCGAATGGGGTGAGGGGGAGCAAGAGCGGAGCTGCGGGATATAGAAGAGGCCCTAGAGAATGCCTCATCTATAATGGAAGAGGGGAAGCCCCGTTTCCTGAAGAATGAGGACATCTCTGATGCCCTAGTGTGAAACACCTCACCCCGGGCGCAGATGCGGCGTAGACGGAGGAATTGGGAGTAGGGGATAGACTTTTTGCAGGAGACAGGGTGGGAAGAAGTGTAGTCCAGATAGCTGTGCGAGTCAGTGGGTTTATAGTAGATGTCAGTCACTAGTCTGTCTCCTGTGATGGAGATGGGAGGTCCAGAAACGGTAGGGAGATGTCGGAGATAGTCCAGAAATGGTAGGTTTCCTTTATTATTTTTATTTTTTTGCATATCTTTCATTTATTGTTCTTTATCTCTCTACATCGTTGTTTAATATCTCTCGTTTCCCTCTTCGCTAACTAATCGGAAGGGTCTCGACCCAAAACATCACCCATCCCTTCTCTCACGAGATGCTGCCTGTCCTGCTGAGTAAATCCAGCATTTTGTGTCTATCTGCAGCATCTGCAGTTCCTTCCCACACAATTAAAGTTGCCTGCAGTTCCCCGATTTGTGCAGAATCCTCACGTTTTGGGTCTTGGTTTGACATCCACATTGTGGTCCATGTGATTCCCAGCTCCTTGGCATAGTCATCACCGTACCAGACCAGCAACTCGCAGTGAGGAGGAACCGGCTTGCAAGTCCTGTAGTAAATGTTGCCCCGGTGCTGGAAGGCAACAAGGTTCTGTTCCTTCCCCTTTCTGGCACAGTTCACAAATCTGCAACACAACAAGCACAGATAGAAGGTACAACAGTCACTTAAAATTATAAGTGAACACAGAACGTAAAGTATATCAGCAAAGTCTGTTGAATGGGAGATGTCCCCAGCCATGGTCCAAATTCAACCTGAAATATTGTACACCCTTTGTCAGCACACTGCTGAAGGAAACTTGAACTTTGTTTCTCTTCCCACAGAAGCGGCCTGACCTACGCAGTATTTCCAGTCTTTTCTGTTTTTATGTCTACCTGGTATTACTGTTGTTGTTATTGTATTGTTGATTACTTTCTATTTATCTGCATGTTATTGCGTTAACAGACTTGTTAAGCTGCAGGAAGTTAGAATTTCATTGTTGAACAATTAAACACTGTTGACCCTGGCTGTGTTATTTACAGGGAGGCAAAGACAGAGCAGCTGTGGTGCAGCGTGGCGTGAATTGAGTTATTCTTCTCTTGGAATATTGGTTTCACGGAGATACCACAGATTTTAACATCAAGACCTGATTTTAAACTGTGGCATCAGTCTCCCAGTCACAGATCAAGACATGACAGGCTGAATATTTGATGCAAAGTTTTGCAGCATCAGGTGACATTCCAAAAGCACGAGGCTTGAGATAGGAGTTGTGGGTTATGGAGTGATCCAAGGAGAAAGGCTGGTTTAGGCAAGGAAAGCATCGCCCAGACAGAATGCTGAATCTTTCTGGATTAATGAGTAAAATGGACCATTTTCCTTCCCCGAGTCATGTATTTCCCATTCATCCCCTCTTTTAAACTAAATAGTGGGGGGAGGGGGATGTCAAATGGGATAAACAAAGATGGAGTTGAAGGGAAAGAGAGTATAGGAAAAGTTAAGACCCCAGAATAAACGGGACAGAAAGCTCACGAAAGGATAGGAGAGAATGGCCAAGTGTAATAGGAATCGATGTGAAAGGTGAGATGAGTAATGGATTAAAAGTGTTATATATGAATGTGCAAAGTATAAGAAGTAAAGAGGTTGAGCTTGAGGCTCAGTTAGAGATTGGTAGATATGACATTGTGGGGATTATAGAGACATGGCTGCAGTAGGATCGCGACTGGGAACTGAATATTCAGGGTTATACGTCCTATAGAAAGGACAGGCAGGTGGGCAGAGGAGGTGGGGTAGCTCTGTTGGGAAGGGATGAAATTCAGTCCTTTGTGAGAGATGACATAGGGTCTGACGATATAGAGTCACTGTGGATAGAGTTGAGGAATTGTAAAGGTATGGGAGTTATGTACACACCCCCAAACAATAGCGTAGATATAGGGTTTAAGTTGCAGCAGGAGTTAAAACTGGCATGTAACAAAGGTTTGTGGTTATGGGAGATTTCAATATGCAGGCAGACAATAGACAATAGGTGCAGGATGAGGCTAGTCTGCCCTTCGAGCCAGCACCGCCATTCAATGTGATCATGGCTGATCATTCTCAATCAGTACCCCGTTCCTGCCTTCCCCCATACCCCCTGACTCCGCTATCCTTAAGAGCTCTATCTAGCTCTCTCTTGAATGCATTCAGAGCATTGGCCTCCACTGCCTTCTGAGGCAGAGAATTTCACAGATTTACAACTCTCTGACTGAAAATGTTTTTCCTCATCTCAGTTCTAAATGGCCTACCCCTTATTCTTAAACTGTGGCCCCTTGTTCTGGACTCCCCCAACATTGGGAACATGTTTCCTGCCTCTAACGTGTCCAACCCCTTAATAATCTTATACGTTTCGATAAGACCTCCTCTCATCCTTGTAAATTCCCGTGTATACAAGCCTAGTCGATCCAGTCTTTCAACATACGACAGTCCCGCCATTCCGGGAATTAACCTAGTAAATCTCGCTGCACGCCCTCAATAGCAAGAATATCCTTCCTCAAATTTGGAGACCAAAACTGCACCCAGTACTCCAGGTGCGGTCTCACCAGGGCCCTGTACAACTGCAGAAGGACCTCTTTGCTCCTATACTCAACTCCTCTTGTTATGCAGGCCAACATTCCTTGGCTTTCTTCACTGCCTGCTGTACCTGCATGCTTCCTTTCAGTGACTGATGCACTAGGACACCCAGATCTCGTTGTACGTCCCCTTTTCCTAACTTGACACCATTCAGATAATACTCTCCCTTCCTATTCTTACCACCAACGTGGATAACCTCACACTTATCCACATTAAACTACGTCTGCCATGCATCCGCCCACTCACGCAACCTGTCCAAGTCACCCTGCAACTCATAGCATCTTCCTCACAGTTCACAGTTCACAGGGAGACAGGGAAAATCAGGTTGGTTCTGGACCCCAAGAAAGGGAGTTTGCAGTGTGCCTTCGAGATGGATTCTTAGAGCAGTTTGTACTCCAGCCTACCAGAGAGATGGCAATTCTGGATTCAGTGTTGTCCAACAAACCAGATTTAATAAGGGAACTCGAGGAAAAGGAAAAGGCAATACAGGCTGAAAAGATGAAGTACGAGGGGAAGCTGGCCAGGAATATAAAGAAGGACAGTAAAAGCTTCTTTCAGTATGTTAAGAGAAAGAGATTAGTTGGGACAAATGTGGGTCCGTTGAAGGCAGAAACGGGTGAAATTATTGTGGGTAACAAGGAAATGGTGGAAGTGTTGAACAGGTACTTCGGATCTGTCTTCACTAAGGAAGACGTAAACAATCTCCCACATGTACTAGAGGACAGAGGATCTAGGGAGACAGAGGAACTGAAAGAAATTTGCATTAGGCGAGAAATAGTATTGCGTAGACTGATGGGACTGAAGGTTGATAAATCCCCAGGGCATGATGGTCTGCATCCCAGGGTATTCAAGGAGGTGGCTCGAGAAATCGTGGATGTATTGGTGATCATTTTCCAATGTTCAATAGATTCACGATCAGTTCCTGTGGATTGGAGGGTCGCTAATGTTATCCCACTTTTCAAGAAAGGAGCGGGAGAGAAAACGGGGAATTATAGACCAGTTAGCCTGTCATCGGTGGTGGGGAAAATGCTTGAGTCAATTATTAAAGAGGCAATAACGGCACATTTGACAATAATGGCAGTAAATGGATAAGTCCAAGTCAGCATGGATTTATGAAGGGGAAATCTTGCTTGACTAATCTTCTGGAATTCTTTGACGTGACAAGTAAAATGGATGAAGGAGAGCCAGTGGATGTAGTGTACGTAGACTTTCAGAAAGCTTTTGATAAGGTCCCACACGGGAGGTTGGTGAGCAAAATTAGAGCACACAGTATTGGGGGTAGGGTACTGACATGGATAGAGAATTGGAAGGCAGACAGGAAGCAAAGAGTAGGAATAAACGGGTCCTTTTCGGAATGGCAGGCAGTTGCGAGTGGAGTGCCGCAAGGCTCAGTGTTGGGGCCGCAACTATTCATCATATAAATTAATGGTTTGGATGTTGGAATTACAAGTAACACTAGCAAGTTTACAGATGACACAAAGCATAGTGGCAAAAACAAGGAGGCAGATTATTATCTCAATGGTATCAGATTAGGTAAAGGGGAAGTGCAGCGAGACCTGGGTGTCGTTGTACACCAGGCACTGAAAGTAAGTGTGCAGGTACAGCAAGCAGTGATGAAAGCCAATGGCATGTTGGTCTTCATAACGAGAAGATTTAAGTATAGGAGCAGAGATCCTTCTGCAGTTGTTTAGGGCTCTGGTAAAACCACATCTGGAGTATTATGTGCAGTTTTGGTCTCCTAATTTGAGGAAGGATGTCCTTGCTATTGAGGCAGCGCAGCGTAGATTCACCAGGTTAATCCCTGGGATGGCGGGACTGTCATATGGGGAAAGATTGGACCTGTATTCACTGGAGTTTAGAAAGATTAGAGGGGATCTTATAGAGATGTATAAATTATAAAAGGACTGTACAAGTTAGATGCAGGAAAAATGTTCCCAATGTTGGTGGTGTCCAGAACCAGGGATTACAATCTTTAAAATAAAGGAGAGGCCATTTAAAACTGAGGTGAGAAGAAGCATTTTCACCCTGAGAGTTGTGAATTTGTGGAATTCTCCGACACAGAAGGCAGTGGAGGCCAATTCACTGGATGAATTTAAAAGAGTCAGATAGAGCTCTTGGGGCTAGTGGAATCAAGGGATATGGGGAGAAGGCAGGCACAGGTTACTGATTGTGGATGATCAGCCATGATCACAGTGCATGGCGGTGCCGGCTCAAAGGGCCTCCTCCTGCACCTGTTTTCTATGTTTCTTTCCCCTCATTTGCCCACCTTTGTCCCACCCACACCTCTCTTTTCCAGCTTTATTCCCTTGCACTCCATCAGTCTGAAAAAAAGTCCCACCCGAAACGTTGTCTGTCGATTCCCTGCACAGATGCTGCCTGACCCACTGAGTTCCTCTCACACTTTGCTTTTACTCCAAGATTCCAGCATCTGCAGTCTCTTGTGTCTCCTTTCTGAAATAACCCAGTTATTGCTTATTATTATGATAAGCATTAGTCTTTCCTTACCTCATCCAGTTTGATTTAGATTCATCCTGTGCATCAATGTATTCAGTGTCATTGTTTGCCTTACTGATCTATAAAAGAGATATTTAGTTTAAAAAACCACATTGATAAAGAAAACAAACGTGAAGCTTACAGTTCCCAGTTCCCTTCAACTAACTACCACTTCACCTATTTTACTTGATTATATTTTTATATCAGATCACTCGAAAATTCCTGCGAATTAAATCACATGGCAAAGAAACCCCAAGAATATAATAAACATTTTGCACAATTTCAAGGAGATTTGTCGGGTTGTAATAGGTTCTTTAATTTTGGTAATGTCACTGTGCTAATGATTTCTGATTAGTCAGAAACGTTCAATGTATTCTCAAACAAGGAGGTCGGACATCAGGGTGAAAGAGGGGCAGCAGAACAGGAAGGAGATGCGGCACTGAGTCAGCTCAGAGATTGGGTGAGGGAGAGGGATGCCAGTCTGAGCAGTGAAGTGGGAATCACTGGAACAGAAGAGAAAGACAAAGAGCACAGACCCTTCAGTCTCTACTCACATTGACAACCAAATTAAAATGGAAACATGTAATTAAGAATCTAAGTTACAAAAATTATTTTCAGTTAGCTTCAAACTGTCTCTTTATTGGTAAGAAACTTGATGACTTTGATTAGAATATAAAATAATTCAGCTACAAAAAAATTGTAATAAAAACAGAGAATTCAGGAGATACCCAGCAAGGCAGGCAGCATTCGTGGAGGATAAAACACAGCTCACATTTCAGGATGATGATCTTTCTTCAACAAATGTTATCAAACCTGCTGAGCATTTTCCATGATGAACTATTGGAACCACTTACCGCCCATGAATAACCACTGATAGCAGCTTCTTTTTCATTTGAAACTTCTCCTTCATAGGGTCCAAAATTAATGCCCCTGGGAATAACCTTCCCTTCATTCCAGACGCCAAGATCGGCTTTACGAATTTTGGACGTGGCAATGCTGAGGCCCTCTGGTAGAGTTAAATGAGCTCTATCGGGGCGATTGTAATCAATGACAGTGTCCTTCATGAAGATTGGTGGGCCATGCACAGGGCATTCTTCAATAAAAAATGTCTCACAGGCTTCACAAACTAAAACGGAAAATATAAAATTAAGAACTGATCAGGGTGTTGGCGTTATTGAAAATGGCTGCACTTGGTACTGAAAATACTTGTTGATCCACAAAAGATGTTATCTTATTAAAAGTATTTCAGAATATAATACGACCATGATGTAGATGTTGTGCAGGAGATCTTGGGAAAATTACTCTTTCCAAAATTACTCTTCTGCGGAAGCATTGAAAATGTGAAAGATTAATAGTGGCCGATTTGTGAAGAATCTCTTTGTGATGTTTGTCCCCCATGAAAATCTTCAGGGTAAGATGCCGCTATTAAATTCAAAATGGCTGCCGTGTTAAACTGTATGGATATTTATAAACATCAAGAGAAAAATCATGACCATGGAATATAATTTTGCATTTAGTAATAACAAGCATGATGTAATGCAAAGTATGTTTAACGGTAACAGTGCTGTAGTGCATGGAGTCAACTCCAAGAAAAGTGTTTTGAAGGATAAAAGTAAGTCTATTATGTGAACTTATGAAGCATTTGTAACAAGGCAGATGAATTAAGACCATTGACATAGGTGCAGGAGCAAGCCATTCGGCCCTTCGAGCCAGCACCACCATTCAATGTGATCATGGCTAATCATCCACAATCAGTTCCCTGTTCCTGCCTTCTCCCCATATCCCTCGATTCCGCTAGCCCCAAGAGCTCTATCTACTCTCTTTTGAATGCAGCCAGTTAATTGGCCTCCACTGCCTTCTGAGGCAGAGAATTCCACAAATTCACAACTCTCTGGGCGAAAATGTTTTTCCTCATCTCGGTTCTAAATGGCCTACCCCTTATTCTTAAACTGTGGTCCCTGGTTTTGGACTCCCCCAACATCATAGAAACATCTAAAATAGGTACAGGAGGAGGCCATTTGGCCCTTCACAGTGCTCATGGCTGATCATCCACAATCAGTAACCTGTACCTGCCTTCTCCCCATATCTCTGGATTCCACCAGCTCCAAGAGCTCTACCGAACTCTTAAATTCATTCAGTGAATTGGCCTCCATTGCCTGCTGTGGCAGAGAATTCTACAAATTCACAACTCTCTGGGTGAAAAAGTTTCTTCTCGCCTCAGTTTTAAATGGCTTCCCATTTATTCTTAGAATGTGTCCCCTGGTTCTGGACTCCCCCAACATTGGGAACATTTTTCCTGCATCTGCCTTGTCCAGTCCCTTTATAATTTTATGTCTCTATTTATGTCTCTAACATTATCCTCACAGTTCCCACTGCCACCCCTCTCATCATTCTAAACTCCAGTGAATATAACCATAGTCTTTCCAATCTTTCTTCATATGACAGTCCCTCCATCCCAGGGATTAACCTCGTGACCCTACACTGCACTGCCTAAATAGCAAGGACGTCCTACCTCAAATTAGGAGACAAAAACGGCACACAATACTCCAAATGTGGTCTCACCAGGGCCCTATTCAACTGCATAAAGACCTCTTTACTCTTATACTCAAATCCTGTCGTTATGAAGGCCAACATGCCACAAGCTTTCTTCACAGCCTGCTGTACCTGCACGCTTACTTTCAGTGACTGATGTACAAGGATACCAAGGTCTCGTTGCAATTCCCCTTTACCTAATCTGACACCATTGATATATTAATCTGCTTCCTTATTTTTGCCGCCAAAGTGGATAACCTCACAGTTATCTACATTATACTGCATCTGCCATGCATCTGCCCACTCACTCAACCTGTCCAATTCACCTAGCAACCTCCTAACATTATCCTCACAGTTCCCACTGCCACCCAGCTTTGTGTCATCTGCAAACGTGCTAGTGTTACTTCTACTTCCATCATCCAAATCACTTATATTGTAAATAGTTGCGGCCCCAGCACTGAGCCTTACGGCACTCCACTCTCCACTGCCTGCCATTCTGAAAAGGACCCGTTTATTCCTACTCTTTGCTTCCTGTCTGCCAACCAATTCTCTATCCATGTCCATACCCTACCCCCAATGCCATGAGTTTTAATTTTGCTCACCAACCTCCCGTGTGGTACCTAATCAAACAACGGCTTTCTGAAAGTCTAGAAACACTACATCCACTTGCTCTCCTTCATCCATTTTACTTGTCACATCCTCAAAAAATTCCAGATGATTAGTCAAGCAGGATTTCCCCTTCATAAATCCATGCTGACTTGGACCAATCCTTTTACCACTATCCAGATGTGCCATTATTACCTATTTAATAATTGACTCCAGCATCTTCCCCACCACCGATGTCAGGTTAACTGGTCTATAATTCCCCGTTTCCTCTCTCGCTCCTTTCTTGAAAAGTGGGATAACATTAGCTACCCTCCAATCCACAGGAACTGATCCTGAATATATTGAACATTGGAAAATAATCACTAATGCGTCCATGATTTCTAGAGCCACCTCCTTGAGTACCCTGGGATGCAGACCATCAGGCCCTGGGGATTTATCAGCCTTCAGTCCCATCAGTCTACCCAATCCTATTTCTCGCCTAATGCAAATTTATTTTAGTTCCTCTGACACCCTTGATACTCTGTCCACTAGTGCATCTGGAAGATTGTTAGTGCCTTCATTAGTGAAGACAGGTCCAAAGTACCTGTTCAAATCTTCCGCCATTTCCTTGTTACCCATAATCATTTCACCCGTTTCTGCCTTCAAGGGACCCACATTTGCCTTTACTAATCTTTTTCTCTTAACATACCTAAAGAAGCTTTTACTATCCTTCTTTATATTCTTGGCCAGCTTCGCTTCCTACCTCATCTTTTCAGCCCGTATTGCCCTTTTTGCCGTCTTCTGTTGTCCTTTGAAAGTTGCCCACTCTTCCCGCTACTCTTTGCTATCTTATACATCTTTTCTTTTCATTTTATTCCATCTCTAACTTCCCTTGCCTTCTCCCTGGTAGCATCCAATACAAGCTGTTCAAAGAATCCATCTTGGAGGCAATCTACAAACTCCCTTTCTTGGGGTCCTGTATCATACTGATTTTCCCAGTCTGCCTACATATTGAAATCTCTTTAACCACCCTAGATTAATTACCTTTGTTACATGCCAATATTAACTCCTGATGCAACTTGCACCCTATATCCAGGCTACTGTACCTTTATTACTTGCCAATTTTAACTCCTGATGCAACTTGCACCCTATAACTATGCAAAAAGAAAAGAGATTTAATAAAGTATACAATGTAGAAAAGTAATTGCATGGTTTGTATCTAAACTGCACTTTACCAAATGCAAGACAAGGTTGAGTTGGCCAGACTAATATAATTTTACATGAATGCAACTGTGATGAACAGATTTGGCTCAGTGAATCATATGGTGGAATAAGAGAGGTTAATCAAAAATGTCAAAGAATGAGAGCATTTCACAAAAGGGAAATCAAATATTTGTGTTGTCAAATTCAATCTTCAAATAGAAAGGAAAACAATGCTGAATTCGTGGGAAAATGAATTTGAAACTGAAATGAGTCTGGAAACATTCTATCCAAGATGAATGCTGGTAATCCCAGCAAGTCAGAGAAGAATTATGGAAATAAAAACAGTGTTAGCATCTCACATTGAAGTTCCAACAAAGGGTCTTCCTCCTCAAACATTAGTTGTGTTTCTCTTTCCACAGATGATGCTGGATATCTTGTGCAACATGACAGAATTAACTGGTAGCTTTGCAATAAAGAATCCTTTGGGACTCATTGTTTAAATGACAGGAACGCACATTGATTCACATCCTTTATGATGCCCACAATTACCAGGAATGTGCCTACATAAATTGGACATGAACCACACTTTCTTTAAACAGTCACTGTCAGTTTACCGGGGAATCAATGTCAGATTCCAATGTCTGACAAAATTCCAGAAGTTAACATCAAATGTTACGGAAAGTACCAGTGACTAATGTTAAAAGAAAAAATGTCTTCATGAGTGAACACAATTTTGTGCTCTTGAACCAAAGCCCGCATAGTTCCACCATTGTACTGGCTACCAATGCACCATGCCATCACTTCAATGCTCCTAATGAAATATGGTTGCTTTGAAGAAATAAATTGGTTCCTTTGGACATACACAGGTAATCGTCATTACGGAGCTCCTGTTCTTCTGTATAGATGATCCTCTTTTTATTTCGTAAATTATAAATTATTTTGTCTGTCTGTTTGGTCGTTTCCTCGCTTGTAGATCCCAAAACTGAAAAAAGAAAGCCAAAAATAACCTAATTACATTGTTTCAAGTCAGGTAAGTGGTTGAACTGTAAAATATGGACGTTAGTTACATAATGGGCGGCACGGTAGCGCAGCGGTAGAGTTGCTGCTTTACAGCGAATGGAGACTCAGGTTCGATCCTGACTACGGGTGCTGCACTGTAAGGAGTTTGTACGTTCTCCCCGTGACCTGCGTGGGTTTTCTCCGAGATCTTCGGTTTCCTCCCACACTCCAAAGACGTACAGGTATGTAGGTTAATTGGCTGGGTAAATGTAAAAATTGTCCCTAGTGGGTGTAGGATAGTGTTAATGTACGGGGATCGCTGGGCGGCACGGACTTGGTGGGCCGAAAAGGCCTGTTTCCGGCTGTATATATATGATATGATATGATATGAATATGCAACATGTTCTATGAATTGAAATGACATGGTGGTTGTCAGATGGTCATTATATCATCTCCATCATTTACTGGAATGCACAGGAGTTACTCATTTTGAGTTTTACTTTTACAAACAGAATTACCTGTTGCTCTTTTGATTATTTTCACCAACACTGTGCCTTCCTTCGTTTCCTCAGCGGCTCCTCCCAAATCTCTTTTGCCCTCTCCTGTAATGACCTGTAAAGAGACATTTTGGTGCAACCTGTGATTCATAAGGACACAAATAGATTGGCTCTACTTCTTCTCGATTATTTCTTCCATCGCATTATTAACTTGGATACTCAAATAAGCTACTAATAAAAGCAGTAACTGCCTTGTGTGCAATATTTCAGTGAACTCTCGTCTTTCATACTCTACTCTAAAAGGAAGTTTGATATTGTCAGCAAATATGGGAAAATGTGGGAACAATTGTTCCTCTTTCAACAATAAAAACTTATTTGCGAATGTTAGCACCTGACTCCAACAGCAGTGACGAAGATTTGTCTAAAAAGCAGTCATTTCTATCTTGTAGAAAATAAAATGCCAATGTAGAGCCACTCTGTTAATTCTCACATGTCCTTTATCCTGGGAATAATTTCTGTTCTTACCTTTACGACGGGCTTTCTTTTCGCATTCTTGCCTTTTGCATTCTTAAAAGGATGCCTAAAGATTCTGACTCCTTAGGAAAAAAAGTGCCACATCAGTGCTGCTTTGGAAAAGCACAGACTGTATCTCAATAATTTGGCAATTCTGGATATATCTAATGTTTTAGAGTTAAAAATGTAAGCAGCATATCACAAAATTAAAAATTAGGAAAAGTAAATTTACATTTCATAAATAACACATTGGGAATTTTTTTTCCAATTTAACAAGTATCCTACCACTCCAAAGATAAGAATAAAATCACCCTTGCACCAGATTCCATAGGCTAATGGCCAAATTGATTAGAATCAATTATAGTTGAAAAACTGCATTTAATATTTCAAACAGATTTAAATTACGTTTTGCATTTTTTGTCAGAAGTTTAGGTGTCGAATCCTCATCTGATTCGCTAGATTCGTAGACTTGGGTTTGACGTCTTCTCCTCCGATTTGTCAAGAATTCTGGCTTTGGTACATCCAATCCTGTGAAAAATAAAAATGCTCATCATCTGTTATGGCCAACTTCAAGTATTTATCTTAACTGAACTTAACAGTGCAAATATCTGTGGAAATATCACTTTGCAATGTTATCATTATTTCCTCCAGAGTATTCATGCTATTATTCAATTGTCACGTCTATTTGACAAAGACAGCAAACAACCTTACAATTATTTTTCAGAGTTAAAGAAAAATCAACCAGCATGAAGAGTATGACGGATGAGAATGTGTATATTTCCAGGTCAGAAATCGCAATGACCACTCGTCCCTGTGGTAAGTGAAATCAATCAGAATTCTTCTTTCCATTCCTCCAGGTTTAAAGTAATGGCTTATTCTAGCTGCCAGTACTCACAGTGACACTTTGTGCCATGGTTGAGTAAATGGATTGAATAATGAACAACTAGGGCAACCCACCTCTTCATTAATGGGAACATTGACCTTTGTCCAATTTCTGATTTCAGGACTGTGACAAGTTGCAACATCAAAAAGCATAACTGTGCCCCAATGTTTTTGGGGTTGTGCTATCCATGGTCACCATCTTCTGAATGACATAAAGCTTTGGTATTGATTGTAAAGTTAGTTCAATTTGAAATTACTGATGGAATTTTTGAATGTTGGTAAGGAATCTCTCCTGGAGGAAATAGTCATTAAAAGCAAAACTGTACATATCCTGCTGCCAATAATCTGGGACTAATCACAAGTCTGCTGGGTGTACTCATTTCATCAAAAATTATAAGACAAATCTTACGGTTTGACACACGTAACCTGTCTGATATATTATTATTAACTCCTGCCTGATATATTAATGCCTTGCAAAGTCAATAAATTTGCAAGGCATTAATGTATCAGGCAGGAGTTTCTCCCTTGGGACCTTTCAAATTTTCCAATGACCAGTGCGCACAGCGGTTAAGTTGCTGCCTTACAGCGAATGCAGCGCCGGAGACTCGGGTTCGATCCCGACTACAGGTGGTGTCTGTACGGAATTTGTACGTTCTCCCCGTGACCTGCGTAGGTTTTCTCCAAGATCTTCAGTTTCCTCCCACACTCCAAAGATGTACAGGTATGTAGGTTAACTGGCTTGGTAAATGTAAAAATAAATTGTTCCCAGAAGTGTATAGGATAGTGTTAATGCGGGGATCGCTGGTCGGAGCGGACCCAGTGGGCCGAAAGGGCCTGTTTCCGCACTGTATCTCAAAAACTAACTAAAAAAGTGTGTGTGCACATAAAAATGAGGGCAGGAACAGATACCGCAACATTTAATTCTAAACATTATCTTTCAGACATTTGTTTATTAATTGAAAGATTGAGGGCATCACAGGCAGAGCTGGCATTTCTTGTTCTTTCTAAAGTGCCCCTTGTGTGACATGGTGCAGAATGTGGAGGTTGTGGTGCTCCCAAGCACCCATTGCCCTCAACCTTTATGATGTAGAGGCTGCAGGTTTGGGACATGTTGTTATAGAAGTCTTACCACAAAGACTCCAGTGCATTATGGAGATAGTAAACAGTGCATTTCAGGTTGGAGAAACCAGTGTACTTTGGAATGAAGAGTGCCAGGCTTCTTGGGTGTTGTGGATGATCTCTTCCAGGGATGTTGAGATATATTTCAATGTCCACATTGATATCCCTTGTTTATTGGCAATCCCTTGGTGTAGAGGATCACTACTCCCATTCCAGCTCTGTCAGTTTTGAGAGAACTGATTCTTTAGGTCTTTGAGTAAGCTAAAGATTCTGCTGCTGGTGTCTATATGAGTGAATGGCTTATGAGGTTGGGATCATGATATTTTTGAGACTCTTTGATTTCCTGAAGAGGTCAAAAGGCCTTCCAGGTTGTCCTCCTCCATCTTGAACAGCCACATATCAAGGATTCCCACAAATTAATTATGCTGTTACATTTTCACAAAGGGCAACCATAAAGCATTTTCTGCATTCTGCAAGATCTGGAGCCTTGATGCCACTTTGTTCATCTGGGAGAAACCAATGCCTATGGTTTACGTAATCCTGTCAATTAATTTGCAGAATTTTACAAAGAGAGCAGTTGATTTATGTTTATTGTTATCACGTGTTTGCAATACTGGGAAAAGCTTTAACTTGCATGCTATCCAATCAAATCACATAATACATCACAAGTAGAAAAGGTAGAGTGAAGGGAAAGATGGCAGACTGCAAAATATATTTCTCAGTATTGTCATGCAACAGTTCCAGAGAAAATGAACTAGGTTGGAGAATCGGGACTGTATCTAGCTTATCGAAAGACCATTCAGTAGTCTGTTAACTGTGGGGAACAGTGGCTGTTGTTTCAATGAGATTGGTCCACAAAGAATTGTTGGTAATCTTATGCCCAAGAATCCTTTGAACTTTGGCACTATTGATGATGATTGGGGCATGTATTCTATCCTGAAGTCGAGAACTAGCTTTTCATCTTGTGACATTGAAGGGGATGTTGTTAATTTGACACTAAGTTACAAGGTACTCTTTCTCCTTCCTGTACTCTGTCTCCTCATTGTTCATGACCAGACAGCGGTGTCATCTGCAAACTTATAGATGCGTCATTAATGACACATTTGATTAAGCATCTACAAACTTGTGGAGCCTGTTGCAAGTAGTACCTGTCTCTGAGACATTAAGGAGAGCAGGAATTACTGTTGCACAGTGGACCAAACAGTTAGTCTCAGATTGGAGTCTGTATCTTCAATTACTCATTCCTTCACACAACAGAAATCACTGCCTGTGTTTTCCTCCAATGGGTTTTTCCAGACATATGGAAATATATTCCCATTTTCCAAGGCTCATTATGGAAATGTTTTGCAGGAGTGTGCTGTACTTGAGGGAGCAGTGACATGTTAAGAGAGGAACTTCAAGGATAAAGTGTTGGAATAACTCAGTCTCTGGCATGCACAAGTGATGACACAGGTTTGTTTGATCCCGATCCCAATTTTTCCAAATTATGTCAAGTTTATTGTTGTATGCATGTACGATGTAGATACAATGAAAGGCTACTTTGCAGAAGCATAACAGGTTTAGAGACGGATATACATAAAACTAATTATGTAGAAATTCTGTAAGACTGCTGCGAGAAGACTGTGCAACTCTACAAGACATCAGTCAAATTACGTTGTTATGAAAAGTCTATGGTTGTGCAATAAGAATCACGGTTGCATTAGGATTGCACATATGGTTTCAAGAATACAGTTGTCAGAAAGTAGCAGATCCTGATCCTGGTGGTGAGACTTCAGGCTTCAGTATCTCCTACCTGATTGTAGCAGCAAGATGAGAGAACAGCCCGGATGAATGGGAACCTTGATGACCGATGCCGCCTTCTTGAGGTGGGTTCTCATGTAGATGCTATTGATGGTGGGGAGGTGTGTGCCTGTGATGGACTGGGTCGAGTCCACCACACCATGCAGCCTCTTGCATTCCTCTGCATTGGATTGCCTTAGCAGGCCATGATGCAACCAGTCAGGATACTTTCTACAGTACATCTGCACAAGTTTGTTAAGAGTTCAGCTAGAGGTTATTGTTGCAGCACCACTCAACCAATTTCCCTCTCTCTCACATCCAGTTGCAAAGGAAGGCACAGAGAACCAGGTACTAGGCCTTACTGGTAATTTGGAGGGGATGATAGTGTTGAATGCCAAGCCGTAGTTGATGAATAGCTGCCTGACATGTATTCTCGGTGGTCTACAGCAGAGTGCAGAGCTAGTGGGATGGCATCTACTTTTGACCAGCTTTGACAGTTCACAAACTGAAGTGGATCCAAGTCATAGAACATAGAAAATAGATGCAGAAGGAGGCCATTTGGCCCTTCGAGCCAGCACCGCCATTCATTGTGATCATGGCTGATCATCTACAATCAGTAACCTGTGCCCGCCTTCTCCCCATATCCCTTGATTCCACTATCCCCTAGAGCTCTGTCTAACATTTGTGAGGCAAGAGTGGATTTGTACCCTAGCCAACCTCTGTAGGCACTTTATTACCGTGAATCTGAGTGCTACCAGATGGAAGTCAGTGAGGTAGATCACAGTGGCCTTCTTAAACATGGGAACGATAGATCCAATGTTGGATCAGGTGGGAACCTTGACCACAGATGCAAGAGGTTGAGGATATTCCTGAATTCTCAAAGTAGTTACTCGACACAGGTTTTTCGTACTCAGCCATGAACACTGTCTGGACTGGATGCTTGAAGTGAACTCACTTTCTTGAAGGAAAATCTGCCAATGACTTCAGAGACCAAGATCACAAGGAAGAGCCAACAGCAATTATGTTATCAAAGAACAGGAATGTTCAATATCCTCAGACATATTGTCAAAGTATACCTGTGGAGTGAAATGGTGAAAAGGAAGGATCTCACCAAGGACCTGGTCTCAGAAACCACAGATCTATTTAGTTTTCATGTGGGGAAAAAAAATTCATGTCAGCATGCATCATTAGAAAAGGGCAAAAAGGGAAAAAAAAGTGGACAAAATTTTGTACAAACCAACAGCAAGCATGGCTTCATAATTCCGCTTCACGTTCTTATAACGGAGCTTCTCCCAGTCACTTATTTGTTCAAACTCTTCCTTGGAAAAATAGCCAGCAATGTCTTTGAACTTGTCAGCATCCTGGAAAAACAAACATTGTATCTGATTCACTTTGGTGCATAATCTGTAATCATCAGATATTAATTCCAAAACAGATTTGAAAATATCATTTAAAAAATTTAATACAGGACAATTCCAGGATAAAGAATCACAACTTAAAATTAAAGGGTAACTTCTTCAGGATAGAAATTCGATATTTCTTCACTCAGAATATAGTGAGTTTTTTTCTACGGTTGAAAGAAATCAGCTGTTAATTACATTCCAGGAAGATCAACACATTATTGATTCCAAGAAGTAATAAACCATATCGCAGTAAGAGAGGAAACTGCATTTATAGTGCAGGTCTGGCATGATCTGCCTGAAAGGTCCAGACCCAAAATGTTGCCTGTCAAGATTCAAGATTGCAGCTTCCAGCCAACAGACATCAGTGTCTACATTTCTGGCAATGAAGACAGTGACAATCATGGACTTCCCCCACACTGAAGTCAGGAGAAGCACACAGCGGCTCCTGCAAAAACACTATTGTAAAAAAAAAAAATTGCCCGAGATAATAATCAGCAAGCCAGGCAGCATCTGTGGAGGTAGAAACGGAGTGAATATTTCAGGTTAATATTTTTTCCTCACAGCTGGGGAAAGTTGCCAGATGGAGACCGACAACTAGAAGGATGAGGGAGATGGTCTGAATGGCCTCCCAGATCAATATTAATGTCAGTGATCCACTTCAGAGACCATGGATCTCATCCATTCCTCATTGACACCA
This sequence comes from Rhinoraja longicauda, assembly GCF_053455715.1. Classification (NCBI taxonomy): domain Eukaryota; kingdom Metazoa; phylum Chordata; class Chondrichthyes; order Rajiformes; family Arhynchobatidae; genus Rhinoraja; species Rhinoraja longicauda. The sequence goes on from NC_135995.1 coordinate 5,601,134, forward strand.
ATTCCTGGGGGTGGTGATGATCTGTGATGGAGCAGCATTTTCCCCGTTCCCAGGCTCCCGAGAGGACATTTATCTGGCATCTTCTGCCCACTCTCCAAGTCAAAGCTCCCTGGAGTCTCACCTCTGAGCCCTGCATCCCAGACATGGTCTTGTCTCCTCGGTCTCCCTTCCTGAGCTCAGCCACTCACTTCACACCTCACCTCGACTAAATCTCACCTCGGCAACACCCCACCTCGACGAAACCCCACCTCGACGAAACCCCACCTCGGCTAAACCTGACACCTCGACTAAATCCTCTACTATATTTCACCTCACACCTAAACCCCTCACCTCCACTAAACCTCACACCTCACGACTAATCTTCTTCTCACTCTTAAACCTCGCCTCGACTAAACCTCACCTCGACTAAACTTTTCCCTCGACTAAACTTTAACTCAAACCTCACTAAACCCTACCTCACTAAACCGCCTTGGCTAAACCCCACCTCACCTCAACTAAACCTCACCTCGTCTAAACCTCGCCTCAACTAAATCTCAATTAACTAAATTTCACTAAACCTCAAAACTCACTGAATCTCATCTCACTAAACTGCACAAGACTAAACTTTACCTCAACTAAACCTCACCTCAACCCAAACCTCACATTGACTCAACCCCACACCTCAACAAAACCCTCACCTCCACTAAACTTTACCTCACTAAACATCACCTCACTAAACCGCCTTGGCTAAACCCCACCTCACCTCAACTAAACCTCCCACCTCACGACTAAAATTTACCTCAACTAAACCTCACCTCGTCTAAACCTTACCTCAACTAAATCTCAATTAACTAAATTTCATTAATGCGCAAAACTCACTGAATCTCACCTCACTAAACTGAGCAAGACTAAACTTTACCTCAACTAAACCTCCCACCTCACCACTAAACTCCACCTCACCACTAAACTCAACCTCACCACTAAACTCCACCTCACCACTAAACTCCACCTCACACCTAATCGCCGCCTCTCTCCCGCTATTTATCCCAGGGAGCTTTGACATGGAGAGTGGGCAGAAGATGCCGGATAAATGTCCTCTCGGGAGCCTGGGAACGGGGAAAATGCTGCTGCTCCTGCTATCCCCCCCCGCCCCGCTCGCTCTGTCTCTCGCAGTGTAATCAGTGTTGTGGGGGAACAGTGTGTGTGATGATACCATTAAAATGCAGAATATATCTCATCTATCAATTCACAGATTTTTGTTATTTTTCTTTTTAAATGATTTCTGCAAGTTTCTGCCCACTAAAATGGCGTCATGACGTACTACGGTTTTTATGGTCGATTGGTCAACCTTGTTCCTCTAGTATCTTTGGTTGAGGTAAAGTTTAGTGGAGGCTAGGATTGGGTGTGAGGTGACGTTTAGTTGAGGCTGGGTTTAGTCGAGGTGTGGGGTTTAGTCGAGGCGAGGGGTTTGGTCGAGGCGAGGGGTTTGGTCGAGGCGAGGGGTTTGGTCGAGGCGAGGGGTTTGGTCGAGGCGAGGGGCTTGGTCAATGTGAGACACAGGATGATTAAACCACCAGGGACAGGACGATTGAACTACCACTCTACCAGGGACAGGGCTATTAAACCGCCAGGGACAGGACGATTGAACTACCACTCAACCAAGGACAGGGCTATTAAACCATCAGGGACAGGATGGTTGAACTACCACTCTACCAGGGACAGGGCAATTAAACCGTCAGGGACAGGGTGATTGAACTACCACCGAGTTCGTTGGGGCACTGATAATGTGGTACAGGGATAGAGGCAGGCTGGGCAAAGGGCCGTAAATTTAGGAGAGTGTCTAAGCAGCAGGGATGGGTTGAAATGGGTCATGAAGGTAACTAAGGGTCATGTGGATAACTACTGCGCTTGCTCAATAAGGTAAATGAATATTGCAAATACGCCCCTGATCGGGGAACTGCCAATTGCCATGCACATACAATGTATGATCTGGGGGGGGGGGGGGGGGGTACCCGGGGCGGTACAGATGATTGTGCACCTCAGCGCTCTGATTGGAAGGAGCCCGAAGGGGAGGGGGATTCAGCAAAAGGGAGGGAGATTCAACGAAGTTGTACTGTATAAAGAGAAGGCACTGTCTTTGTCTCGGTGTGTCTCGGTTTGGAGAGGCACCCGGCTCTGCAGACTCGTGAATAAACTTGTCTTATTTCCACCACTTTGTCTCTGGCATCGTGATTGTGAGCACTCACATTTACATCTCACAGTCGAGGAGGGGTTTAGTCGAGGCGAGGGGTTTAGTCGAGGCGAGGGGTTTACTCGAGGTAAGGGGTTTTATACTGGACTCGCCGAATGTCCCTATACGGCTATCTAGCAAGCTAAACAATTGACCCAATAAAGACCAGTAGTGATTGTGATTGTGAGCACTCACGTTTACATCTCACAAGCTTGGGGGCTCGTCCGGGATCGCCACTTTGGCCGCTTGGCGGAGGCGCGGAAGGAAGGGAAGGTGCACCCTGCTGATTTCAGCAGTCCCTGATCTCCTTGCTTGCCATCAGCGGTTTGAGCGAGTGATATCCGGACAAGAGACTCGTGGAAACAAGAGGGAATCCGGAGAAAGGAAGGGATCAATCGAGCAATTTCTGTGCACAGGACCCGGGTAAGAAAATTGACTATTAAATATTATTCGGGCGATTGGGTTCTGTCGGAAGGGAGAGGTCGGACAGGGAGGATGGGTAATTCTTGTGTTAAGAATAATGACCCAGGGGATAAAAAATGTGCCAAGGAAAAGGGACCAAGGGAAGAGGGTCCCCTCATTCCGCCCGATAGTCCGTTGGGGCGAATGTTACAACTCTGGGGAGAAGGAGGCACAGGGGGTAAAAATAAGGAGACTGATTAAATTCTGTTATTTTGATTGGCCAAAGGAACCAATAAAAGGGAGTTCAGTCTGGTGGCCATGACTGGGCTCCGATGAGGATTGGGTACGGCAGGCATTAAACGTGTTTGTCAATTCAAAAGCTTTACCCAATCTGGAGGAAAGTTGTTATGTAGGCTGTTGGGTTCCTCAGGTACGTTTACTAGAATTGGCAGGTAAACAAGAACCAAATGTTCCCAAATGGGATCCCTTGGAACATTTGCCACCACCATACGTGGTCCCACCGCCTCCCCTTTCCGGGTCTATACCCGAACAACCAAGGGAAGACGGAGGGGAGACGTCAGGTGGAGGAGGACAGGGAGCGGCAGAGAATCTGCCTTCCCTAGAACTCCGTAGATCCCGTCGAATAGAGGAAAGGAAGGGTGAAACTTCAACTGCATATCCCTTGAGGGAGGTCCCCATGGGCGGACAAGGAGGGGGATTCGGATTTGTAAACGTTCCCCTGACCAGTACGGAGGTTAGGAATTTAAAAAAGGATATGAAGGGTTTGCTGGAAGATCCCTTGGGGTTAGCAGAGCAACTCGACCAGTTTTTGGGCCCAAATATATATACCTGGGACGAACTGATGTCCATTATGGGAAATCTGTTCGACTCTGCAGAAAGACAAATGATTAGACAGGTCGGAATTAAAATTTGGGAGTGATCCGGGCATCATCCAGCTGTAGCGGGGAACGTGAAGTACCTGATTGCCTCGCCCAATTGGGACAAGCAGTCCGAAGAGGGTCGGAAAAGCATGAGAGAACTCCGGGAAATAATAATAAAAGGAATAAGGGAGGCCGTGCCTAAGGGACAAAATTTTGAGCGAGCATTTGAGAACCAGCAGGCAAAGGACGAGGCCCCCACTACCTTCCTACGAAGGTTAAGAAAGAACATGCAGCAATATTCAGGGATTGACCCGGAGTCAGACGCCGGGCAACAACTCTTGAGGGCGAATTTTGTAACCAAATCCTGCCCGATGTCCGGAAGAAATTAGAAAAAATAGAGGATTGGAATGAGAAACCATTAAATCTATTATTAACAGAGGCACAGAAAGTATATGTGCGGCGGGATGAGGTTTGAAGGTTAATTGGCTGGGTAAATGTAAAAAATTGTCCCTAGTGGGTGTAGGATAGTGTTAATGTACGGGGATCGCTGGGCGGCGCGGACTTGGTGGGCCGAAAAGGCCTGTTTCCGCGCTGTATATATATGATATGATATGATATGAAAGGCAGAAGGGGAAAGCCAAAATGATGATGCAGGCGGTAAAGCAAGTGGTTGAGCAGGACCGAGAAGGGGATAGACGGAAAGAGACCTATAGGGGAAGAGGAAGAGGAAGAGGAATAAGGGGAAGAATGGGAAGCGAGAGAAGAGATATAGGACGCGATGGGGCATGGAGAACAGGACCTTCTAGGTATTATCACTGCAATGGGGAAGGACATTTCAAAAGAGAGTGCCCTAAACTAAGGAGAGAGGTTCAGTCGTATGCCCTGATGGAAGAGGAATAGGGGGGGTCAGGGGTTCCCCTCCTTGGGGTTAACAGGACACAAACGGGAACCCCTAGTAAATTTAAAACTCGGACCCCAAGGAGAAGACACAGTGTTTATGGTAGATTCGGGGGCTGAAAGATCAAGTGTGACCAGAATACCTGAAGGGATGGCGACCGGGAAAGAGCATGTGCAGATTTCTGGAGTAGGAGGGAAAGTGATGGCGGCCCCGGAGATAGAAGGAGTAAAAGTCAAATACGAAAATAGGGAGGCGGTGGAAGATTTGATTCTAGTTCCACAGGCTGGAGTAAACTTAATGGGACGGGATCTGCAGATCCAGTTGGCAATAGGAACGGCACCTGTGGAAGGGCGGATAGTGGTCCAATTATATAAACTAAAAGAAGATGATGAACAGAGAGGATCAATGATCAGGTCTGGGCTGGGGAAGGAAATAGAGGGGGGCTGAGGATACCACCCCTCCGGATAGCCCTCCGGGAAGGGTATGACGTGGTGCGAGTCAGGCAATACCCTATCTCCATCGAGGGCCGAAAGGGACTCCAGCCAATCATTGAAAATCTATTGAAGGAGGGAGTATTGGAAAGTTGCATGTCCCCTTATAATACCCCTATCTTACCCGTACGAAAGACAGACGGAACATTCCAGCTGGTACAGGACCTCCGAGAACTAAATAAGGTGGTCCGGACTAGGTATCCAGTGGTCCCTAACCCAAACACGATTATGGGACGGATACCCCCCAGTCACAATTGGTTCAGTGTAGTGGATCTAAAAGATGCATTCTGGAGTTGTCCCTTGGATGAGGGGAGCCGAGACTTGTTCGCTTTTGAATGGGAAAACCCAGGAACGGGTAGAAAGCAACAGTATCGCTGGAAAGTACTTCCTCAGGGATTTACTGAATCTCCAAACCTGTTCGGTCAAATCTTGGAACAGGTGTTAGAGGAATACCCGTGTGTCCCCCGGATCCAGCTCCTGCAGTATGTGGATGACCTCCTGATCTCTGGAGAGGGAGAAGGGGAGGTGCGGGATACCACTATAATATTACTAAATTTCCTGGGAGAGAAGGGACTAAGGGTATCGAGGAATAAACTCCAGTTTGTGGAACAAGAGGTGAAGTACCTGGGCCACCTAATTAGTGGGGGAAAGCGAAGAATAAATCCTGAAAGAATCACAGGAATCACAGGCTTGCCGATGCCTCGGAATAAAAAGGAAATCAGAAAATTTCTGGGGCTAATTGGGTACTGTAGACTCTGGATCGATGACTATGCCAGACAAGTCCGGTTCTTGTATAACAAGCTAGGAGATGAGAAAGATAAGGTGGAATGGGACCCGAAAGAACAACAGGATTTCCATCAGCTAAAGAATAGCTTGATAACCGCTCCTGTTTTAGCCCTGCCATCAATAGGCCAGCCCTACCATCTGTTTGTAAATGTGGAGGATGGGATAGCCCTCGGGGTATTGACTCAGAGGAGGGGGGGAAGCCGGCAGCCTGTGGCATTCTTATCAAAAATATTGGACCCAGTGTCACGAGGATGGCCTGAATGTATACAGGCAGTGGCAGCCACAGCGGTCCTAGTAGAGGAGAGCAGGAAATTGACCTTTGGGGGGGTTTTGGTGGTCTCCACCCCACATACGGTGAGAACAATATTGGCACAGAAGTCTCAAGGATATTAAAGTATGAAGCTATCCTGATGGAAAAGGATGATTTGACCCTAATTACGGACAAAAACTTCAACCCATCTCAGTTTTTGTACCCGCCCGAAGAAAAAGAAAAAGAGAGAAAATCCAGAACATGATTGTAGCGAAATAATAGAATTAGAGACCAAGAGTAGGGAGGACCTGGGGGAGCAGCCTCTGGCTGAGGGAGGTCGATGGTTTATAGATGGGTCATCTTGGTGCATAGATGGGAAAAGACACAGTGGATACGCCATAATTGACGGGAATACATTAAGTGAAATAGAGGCTGGACGATTACCTGGGAGCTGGTCAGCCCAGTCCTGTGAGCTCTATGCCCTGATGCGGGCATTGGAGTTACTCGAAGTCCAAGAAGGCACCATATATACTGATAAGGGGGAAGTCTTTTAGGACCGAGATGAGAACGTTTTTTTCCACACAGCGAGTGGAGAATCTGTGGAATTCTCTGCCACAGAAGGTAGTTGAGGCCAGTTCATTGGCTATATTTAAGAGGGAGTTAGATGTGGCCCTTGTAGCTAAAGGGATCAGGGGGGTATGGAGAGAAGGCAGGTACGGGATACTGAGTTGGATGATCAGCCATGATCATATTGAATGGCGGTGCAGGCTCGAAGGGCCGAATGGCCTACTCCTGCACCTATTTTCTATGTTTCTATGATTCGAAATATGCTTTTGGGGTGGTGCATACCTTTGGAAAGATTTGGAAGGAAAGGGGAAAGATAACAGCGAGAGGAAAGGAGTTAGCACATGAACAGTTGATTGAAAAAACCTTGGAATCATTAGCAAAGCCAGAGCAAATAGCAGTAGTACATGTGGCGGGACACCAGAAGGGAAATTCTCTAGAGGCCCGGGGAAACAGAGCCGCGGACGAAATGGCAAAATGGGAGGCTTTATAGGGGACAGTAAAGATGATGTCTCTGATACCTCTCAGGGAAGGGATGGAGAAGATACCCGTGTTTTCCGAATTCGAGATAGGTAGGATGAATGAGTTGGGAGCAAAAATAGCAAAAGATGGACGGTGGTGGACGCCGGATGGGAAGCAACTGCTAAATAAGGAGATTATCAGAGAATTATTGGGGAGATTACATTCCCAGTCACACTGGGGGGCTCAGGCATTATGTGATACCCTTTTACGTACGTATGCTTGTAGGGGAATATATACTCTGGCTAAACAAGCAGTCTCAAGCTGTGTCATCTGTCAGAAGATAAATAAGAAAGTGATGAGGGCAATACCGGGAGGAGGTCAACAGTTAGCCATCAGACCATTCCAGAGAGTACAGGTAGATTTTACTGAACTCCCTAGGGTGCAGAAATGGAAATACCTCCTGGTGGTAGTGGATCACTTTACTCGTTGGGTGGAAGCATTTCCCACAGTAAATGCCACTTCACAGGTGGTAGCCAAAATTCTATTGGAACAAATAATCCCGCGGTATGGAATCATCGAATCTCTCGATTCAGATCGAGGAACCCATTTCGCATCAAAAGCCCATTTGCTCATTTGTGATGCCCTGGGGATAAAATGGAAGTTGCATACTCCCTGGCACCCGCAGAGTTCGGGAATGGTGGAGAGGATGAATGGCACCCTAAAGACACAAATTACCAAACTAATGGAGGAGACTACCTTGGACTATGTGCTTGCCGATAGCCTTGCTTAGAATTCGAACCGCCCCACGAAAGGATATAGCAGTATCCCCCTACAAAATGTTGTTTGGGTTACCTTATTTGGGAAAGATAGAAGGAATACCCACCTTAGAGGGAAGTGATGTTTTCTTAAGGAACTATCTATTGGCAGTATCTCGTTCTATTACAGAATTAAAAACCAAGGGGCTGCTGGCACAGAGTCCCCCTCTCGACTTTCCAATCCATTCTGTGAAGGCGGGAGACTGGGTTCTTGTGAAATCGTGGAAGGAGGAGAAGTTGCAACCCCGTTGGACTGGTCCGTATTTGGTATTGTTGACCACGGAGACGGCAGTGCGGACGAAAGAGAAAGGGTGGACACACGCAGCGCGAATAAAGGGACCAGTGGAACCTCCAGCTGAGGAGGACTGGACAGTAAGGCAAGGGAGGAAACCACTGACTCTGATCTTTGAGAAAGAACGATTGAACTGGAAGATTACAATGCAGTGCGTGGCACTGGTGCTCATGATGGTTGCCACTGTAAGTAAATGCAAGGACAGCTGTCATAAATGTTACCGCCCCATCAGGTATGGTGGGCAAATCATAAGGTCTTTTACCTATTATTCCGATGCACCTGACGCATGTTATACCTTTAGGGCCAAGACCAGCTGTAAGGAGGGGGGGGGGGGGGGGTAGAATACTACCTAGTGCGGAATTTGGGATACTCAGGGGCAAGGATAGGTAGCATCTGCCCCAAAGGAGAGAGATGGTTTTGCTTATGGAAAGCCGGACAATGGGGGATGGGGTCCCGGTTGGGGAAGGAACATCTAGACAGGCAAAAGGAAATCCTAATAAACTGGCTACGAGCAAAAGGGACAACCCGACCAGCCCCACCAAAGGGACCTCAAGTACATGTATCCTTGTACGAAGAGATACAGAAATTCCTGAATTGGGAGGGAATCTCTTTGTGGACCTGGCTACCAGGATTGCTCAGACACTAAATGTCAAGGACTGCTGGGTTTGTGGAGGACCTCTTATAAGTTCTCAATGGCCTTGGAGGGGATCAACTGTCGAAGTGGGGGACCTATTTGGGTGGAACATCACGAAAGGGAGAGATCGGGGGCCCCAGGAATGGCTATTGACTGACGCTCCAATCGGGACGGAATGTATAGCTCGACCAAAGACTCAGGGGAGAGAAGAAGTAGGCATTAGTCCTTGTCAATGCATCTTAACCTTGTGGGTGAACCAGACACGGACCTGGTGGCCTGAGGAACCTAAATGGTATCTGGCCAAAGAAGACTGGGGAAATTGTACAAACATTACCCCAGTCCGAGATAAAACAGGCAACGAAAGCCGAGTTTGGAACTGCACAGGGAACAACCCATATCAGGGGTTACCAGTTTTACGGGACCTCTGGGAGAGGGACACAGTCAGTGGACCTGCTCCAGAGGGATTACTCTGGATCTGTGGACATAAGGCCTACTCAATACTTCCGGGAAAATGGAGTGGAGCGTGTTTCATTGGGTTAGTGCAGCCGGGATTCTTTTTATTGCCAGCCGGGGGAGGACGAATGCTGGGCACTCCAGTGTTTGATAACCTACAAAGGGAAAAAAGAGAGTTGGAGATAGGAACCTGGGAGGATGATGAGTGGCCTCCGGCCTGAATCATTTCATATTATGGGCCAGCCACCTGGGCTCAGGATGGTTCCTGGGGATATCGTACCCCGGTGTACATGCTAAACCGGATAATACGCTTACAGGCTGTATTGGAGGTGATCACTAATCGAACGGCTGCCGCACTAGAGATGTTGGCAAAGCAGCAAACGCAGATGAGAACAGCAATATACCAAAATCGATTGGCCCTAGACTACCTCCTAGCCGAAGAAGGAGGGGTATGTGGGAAATTCAACCTCTCTAATTGTTGCCTGAATATTGACAATAACGGACAGGCAGTAATGGACATATCCGAAGGAATCCGGAAATTGGCGCATGTTCCAGTGCAAAACTGGAACTCAATTATGGGCATTGGATGGTGGGATTCCCTCCTGGGAGGGTCATGGTGGAGAACGGTGGCACAGGTGATCTTATGTGCACTGGCTGGGCTGATCTTTATTCCCTGTTGTGTACCTTGTCTTAGGGAGCTCATAACTAGGAGCATAAGTCAGATGCAGGCTGTAGCAGTGCCAATGGGGACAAGAGGGGAGGTGCAGAGAATCATGATAATGCAGCCAGGGAAGGTTCTGGATTCCCAGAGTAAGGAAATTAGGAGAATGCTACATCAATTGGAGACAAAGGAGTTTGAAAATGGGGTTTAATCAGGGAATGCGTAGCAAAAGAAAAAGGATGGATTGTGAGAAACAGGATGATTAAACCACCAGGGACAGGACGATTGAACTACCACTCTACCAGGGACAGGGCTATTAAACCGCCAGGGACAGGATGATTGAACTACCACTCAACCAAGGTCAAGTCAAAGTCAAAGTCAACTTTATTGTCAATTTTCAGTTAGTTTACACAGACAGAAAATCGAAATACCGTTTCCCACAATCCCGAGGAATAAAGTGCATTAAATTAAGTTAAAATTAAAAAGGCACAGCAAACAACAATCAATATAAAATATAGTCACTTCAATGAAAAAAAGATGAAGATGAATATATTACAATAAAAATTAAAAAATGAACAGTAGTGCAAAGCCTGTCCATAGCAGCGTTAAAAAAAGGACAGGGCTATTAAACCGTCAGGGACAGGATGATTGAACTACCACTCAATCAAGGACAGGGCTATTAAACCGTCAGGGACAGTATGGTTGAACTACCACTCAACCAGGGACAGGGCTATTAAACCGTCAGGGACAGGGTGATTCAACTACCACCGAGTTCGTTGGGGCACTGATAATGTGGTACAGGGATAGAGGCAGGCTGGACAAAGGGCCGTAAATTTAGGAGAGTGTCTAAGCAGCAGGGATGGGTCATGAAGGTAACTAAGGGTCATGTGGATAACTACTGCGCTTGCTCAATGAGGTAAATGAATATTGCAAATACGCCCCTGATCGGGGAACTGCCAATTGCCATGCACATACAATGTATGATCTGGGGGGGTACCCGGGGCGGTACAGAAGATTGTGCACCTCAGCGCTCTGATTGGAAGGAGCCTGAAGGGGAGGGGGATTCAGCAAAAGGGAGGGAGATTCAACGAAGTTGTACTGTATAAAGAGAAGGCACTGTCTTTGTCTCGGTGTGTCTCGGTTTGGAGAGGCACCCGGCTCTGCAGACTCGTGAATAAACTTGTCTTGTTTCCACGACTTTGTCTCTGGCATCGTGATTGTGAGCACTCACATTTACATCTCACAGTCGAGGAGGGGTTTAGTCGAGGCGAGGGGTTTAGTCGAGGCAAGGGGTTTTATACTGGACTCGCCGAATGTTCCTATCCGGCTATCTAGCAAGCTAAACAATTGACCCAATAAAGACCAGTAGAGACGAGCTGTCGTTTGATACTTTACTGAATTCAAATGTGAAACTGTAACGTTTAGGCACAAAAAGAAATAACATAGGGTTTAGTTACATTATACGTTTAGTATAGGAACATATAAAGATGATGTCACTAAACATAATTACTTACAGACATTGCGTCTAACAAACTCTGTGACGAAGGATGGCAGCAGATTACACACAGATGAATCACACTGTCTACACCATGAGGTTTCCCTCTCTGACCTGCACTTCCTGTTTATGACAACTTCCTGCCTATTGTAGTGACCATAGGGATTGGTCCTGAGAGTCGAACCATCGGATTGGCCAGCAAGGTCACATGGTGGTGCGCCCATAGGGATTGGTCCTGAGAGTCGAACCCCGCTGATTGGCCAGCAAGGTCAGGTGGTGGCAGTGGGAAGAGAACTTCGATGTGAACAGTTTGAGTTAATGGTTGTCTGTAATCTCGTTTGTTATCCTTTGTAATTGAATATTGCTGCCGCAATAAACTTCTTTAACAAAGTACAAGCCTCCGGACTCGCCATACTAATCCCTTAACGATCTTATATGTTTCAATAAGATCCCTCTCATCCTTCTAAATTCCAGAGTATACAAGCCTAGTCTTTCAACATACGACAGTTCCGCCATTCCGGGGGATTAACCTGGTGAACCTACGCTGCACGCCCTCAATAGCAAGAATGGCCTTCCTCAAATTTGGAGACCAAAACTGCACACAGTACTCCAGGTGCGGTCTCACTAGGGCCCTGTACAACTGCAGAACTCCCCCTTCTCCTGTTACTTTCACTACCCCTCTCTCTGTGTAATGTTACTCACTCCCCCTTTCCTCCTGTACTGTTATTGTGGGAAGAACTGACCTGTTGTGTTTTGTAATGAACATGGGCAGCACGGTACTGTGGGAATAGAGCGGCACGGTGGCTCGGCGGTAGAGTTGCTGCCTCACGGTTTACTTCTGCGGTGAGGAAGAGACCGTGTACCATTTGTACTTACAGTGTGAGAGGTTGCAGCCCGTGTTCGAGTCTCTATAGGGGCTGCTCCCCAAGTTTTGGCTCCATTTCAGTCCTGTGCTCCTGATTTTTGGGCACCCGGTACAGAGGGGGGGAGGGTCGGATGGGACGGTGGGGTCTCCCTGTCGGTCTGCTCCTGGGCCTGGCCAAGATGGCCATTTGCGGGTCCAGGCAGCGGGTAGTCGACGGCCGCACCGGGGTCGGCTGCCTGCCCCTCTTCCGGGCCAACGTCCGTGCCCGCGTGTCCCTGAGAGGGAACACGTGGTGTCCACGGGCCGCTGGAGGCCTTCCGTGAACGCTGGTCGCCGCGGGACGTCGAGTGTATTATTGATAAAGTTGGCGATGTATTAGTTTGATGTTTGTTTGTTTGTAAACTGCCAATATCGGCAGCCTTTGATCGTGTTACCCTTTTGTATGTTTGTTTTGTTTTCTGAATAAAAGCTTTTGTATATATTTTAAAAAAGAGACCCGGGTTTGATCCTGACTACGGATGCTGTCTGTACGGGGTTTATACGCTATCTCTGTGACCGCGTGGGTTTTCTCCGGGTGCTCCGGTTTCCTCCCACACTCCAAAAATGTGCAGGTTTGTAGGTTAATTGGCTGCAGTAAATTGCCCCTCACGGTGTAGGATAGTGCTTGTGTGTGGGGTGATACATGGTGATCGCTGGTCAGCGTGGACTCGTTGAGACAAAGGGCCTGTTTCCACGCTCCATCTCTGAAGCCTAAAATAAAGAATACTTAATTCCAGTGAAGTTTCCTATCAGTGCAAGACTAAACTGTTTAAATGTTGGGATAGTCCCTGCCTCAACTACCTCCTCTGGCAGCTTGTTCCACACATCCGTGGGCTGAATGGCCTAATTCTGCTCCTATCACTTATGACCTTTGTCAGCTTGACGGCAGCTGAATCCAATCCCCTCCATTAGAGTCGGAAGACGGGTCCCGACCCGAAACATCGCCTATCCATGTCCCCCAGATGCTGCCTGACCCGCTGAGTTACTCCGGCGCTGTGTATTTTATTTGTAATCCAGCATCTGCAGTTTCTTGTGTCTCCCCTCCATTTCCTGACGCTGCCCTCGCCCTCCCTCCCGCCCGCACTCACTGGGGTCCCACACACACACGCACTCGTCGCCCACCGCGGGAACCTCACGGCGGCCGGAGGAGCAGGGACCACGTCACAAGCGCATCGGACACAGACTGGGGAAACAGCTTGCATGAGCCGCGTGTGTATTGATGCAGCGTTGCAGAGGGTGAAGCCGGCCGGCTGAACAAAGAGCATAAATACTGGACGGTGCATGTGTGCAGGCGCTGCAGCGGCAGGGGTGGAGAGCCGAGCGCTGGGAAGGTTTGGTGATGAGGCAGGAGGGGATTACACAGTGACCAGCGCCGTGCGTCCACTGAGCCGCTGCACTTCCCATCAGCAACAACAGGGAACATGATGCACGGAGCTCCCAGGAGTTGATACCATCGCCATTAAAAATACTCTTCAATCACATTGATTCACAACACAATTACTTTAATAACATGACAATAACATGAACAGATTTCTCCGGGACAACGCGGGTGCTGGTCAATCGCCTCACACAGAAATATTTTAAATACAATGCAAAATGAAACAAATTAAAACACATTTCAGGTCTCAAACATTCGTTAAATAAATTACATCAATCAGCATCTAACGATTCAATTTACAAACTAACCTTCTGCTTATACTTCGAACAACACTTCAAACGTTGCAAACTCCAGTGTCAGCATTTTAGTGATCACCACTTCAAGAAATCTCACAGGAATAAAGTGAAACCTGCAGGGACCAACAGTTTAATCAAAGTAACCGGAGCAATGAGCCCACGGCACAGAACGGTTCTCCTGACTTGCGGCAACAATAAAAGTGGTTAATTTATTAATCGCAGTGTTGATGAACTCAGTGCGATAACCAGACTGCATCACGACAGCCCCGATCCGAGCGATCCTGCAGTCACAATAACCATCTAATTAAGATAGAGCTCTTAAGGATAGCGGAGTCAGGGGGTATGGGGAGAAGGCACGAACGGGGTACTGATTGAGAATGATCAGCCATGATCACATTGAATGGTGGTGCTGGCTCGAAGGGCCGAATGGCCTACTCCTGCACCTATTGTCTATTGCCTATCCCAGTGGGGGCAGTCTATCCCAGTCGGAAGATGCAGTCGAGAGAGGGTCGGACATGCGGCAATGATACCCATCCCTGGTCCCCAATTCACACAGGGAGTGGGAACCACGGACCCATCCCTTCTACCCCAGACTTCTCCACACAAAGTATCACCAAAAAGAGGGAAATACAGCAAGTACCAATATTGATACTGTTTGAAAACATAATTACTTAACGTAGTTCAAAAGGAAATAATTGAAATAAAAGAAATTAAATAATATAAAGGAAATTATAACACTGACAATTGGTGAACTTTTACCGTTCAACACAGGCTCGCAGGTGAACAGTGAAAGCAGCTGTGTCCTTAAAAACATTCCCACACACGGGGCACGTTTCACGGCAGGTGTGAGCTTTCTGCTGAGAGAGATAAAAAAAGCTCTTCCCACAGTCAGAACATGTGTATGGCCTCTCTCCGGTGTGGGTCCGCTGGTGTCGGTGGAGGTGCCCTGAGTTTACAAAGCTCTTCCCACAAACAGAACATGTGAATGGCCTCTCTCCGGTGTGGGTCCGCTGGTGTCGGTGGAAGTCCCCTGAGTGTGCAAAGCCCTTCCCACAGACAGAACATGTGTACGGCCTCTCTCCGGTGTGGGTCCGGTCCGCTGGTGTCGGTGGAGGTGCCCTGCCCATGCAAAGCCCTTCCCACAGACAGAACATGTGTACGGCCACTCTCTGGTGTGGGTCAGCTGGTGTTCGTGGAGGTTCCCTGCCCGCGTGAAACACTTCCCACATTCAGCACATTCATGCTGTCTCTCCGTTATTTGTCCTGGAATATCACCTGACTTCCCTATTGCCCTCCTTCCGTCAGATGGTGTGAACGGACTCTGCTCACGTTTACTTTGTGGATCTGTGTCCACTCTGGGAGTAGAAGGTTGACCAGCTGGCGTTGGTATGGAGGCTTCAGGATGCCTTCTTAAGTGCCTTGTAAGGTTCTCCGCCGTGGTGAATGCTATAGTGCAGTGAGGGCAGGGATGACAGTCTCCTTGGGTCACGCCGTCTACCGCTGGAGAAGGAAACAGAAATGATCACATTCAGCAAAAAATCCACGCTCTGATTTCGAAGACAGATTAGTAAATGCTTCAGTGTTAATGGAGCTGCTCGGAGATGTTAATTGAAATAATTTACAGGCGTGACTAGTGAAAGATTGTGGGGAGGAGGGATTTATCAATCACCAGATGATTCTGATAAAGACTCGAGGGGGATGGATTCTGTCTTTGATATCCCCCAAGGAACAAGGTACACGTCAGTAAGTTTTTAAGAATTCTTCTAACCCAGTGTGATAACTGGTTTGTTAAAATGGGCAAGTGAAAAGCAAAGTGCAGATGTCAAATAACATCATGAGCTGGGAGTTGCTGAGGACGACAGCAGGGCAAAGGGGCTGACTGCATCTTTGTAAATGCTCAGTGATTCAGCATAAGTTGCTCCAAGGATGTTTTGAATAAAATCAGTGCATCCACAAAGTTTTTGTGCTTCTGACACCTGCGACATCATTCAGCACAATTCTCTGCACTTCACTATTCTGCAAATTTCTCATCCTTACTACAACTGCTGCTTTGTTTTTGATCATAGTTTCTGACGTGCCACTTTAAACATCCGTAATTATTTTACAGTATATTAGTTAAAGTTTGATTGTTTTGAACAATCCCTGTTCCAGGCGTACACTGGCCCTCTCCCTGACCTGTATCTCCGTCACATTGACAAGTGCATCGGTGCTACCTCCTGCACCCATCCAGAACTCATGGACTTCATTAACTTCACCACCAATTTCCATCCTGCACTCAAATTCACTTGGACCATCTTTGACACCACCCTCGCCTTTCTTGATCTCAGTCTCCATCACAGGCTGACATCTATTACAAACCCACTGACAGTCCACAACTACCTTGTCTACACTTCTTCCCACCCTGCTTCCTGCAAAGACTCCATCCCCTACTCCTAATTCCTACGTCTACGCCACATCAACATGAGGGGTTCCCTACCAGGACATCTGACATGTCCTCATTCTTTAGGGAATGGAGGTTCCCCTCTCCCATCAGAGATGAGGCCACACTCCTGTTTCCTCGGTACCCCACAGCTCTGCCTTCCTCCCCCTCTCCCTATTCGTAACAGAGACAGAGTCCCGCTAGTCCTTACCTTTCAACCCATCAGCCCTCACATACAACACATAATCCTCCGACATTTTCGCCACCTCCAACGGTATCCCACCACTAGTCACATCTTCCCATCTCCACCCATTTCCGCCTTCCACAGAAACCATTCCCTCCGCAACTCCCTGGTTAATTGGGCCCTTCCCACCCAAACCACCCCCTCCCCAGGTACCTTCCCCTGCAGGAGACGCAACATCTGCCCCAATACCTCCTCCTTCAAATCTGTCCAGGCACCCCAACAGTCCTTTCAGGTTGGGCAGAGGTTCACTTGCACCTCCTCCAACCTCATCTACTGTGTTCAAGATGTGGACTCTTACACATCGGTAAGACCAAACATCGTTTTGCTGAACACCTTCACGCAGTCCGCCTGAACCTACCTGATCTCCTGGTTGCTAAACACTTTAATTCTCCTACCCATTCCCACACTGACCTTTCTGTCCTAGGTCTCCGCCATTGTCAGAGTGAGGTTAAACGCAAATTGGAGGAACATCATCTCATATTTTGCTTGGGCAGCTTGCAGCCCAGTGGTATGAATATTGATTTCTCTAACTGCAAGTAACCCCGGTATTCCCTTTTTCTCTATCCCTCCCCCACCCAAGTCGCACCAGCTTCTTATTTTCACATAAACAAACAGATAACAAAGGCCCGTTTCCCTTATTCACAAAATTCTGAAGTAACTCAGCAGGTCAGGCAGCATCTCAGGAGAGAAGGAATGGGTGACGTTTCGGGTCGAGACCCATCTTCAGACTGATGTCAGGGGGGGCTGGACAAAGGAAGGATATAAGTGGAGACAGGAAGATAGAGGAAGAACTGGGAAGGGGAAGGGGAAGAGAGGGACAGAGGAATTATCTAAAGTTGAGGTCAATGTTCATTCCACTGGGCTGCAAGCTGCCCAAGCCAAATATGAGGTCCTGTTCCTCCAATTTCCGGTGGGCCTCACTATGGCACTGGCCCATGACAGAAAGGTCATACTGGAAGTGGAAGGGGAAGTTGAAGTGCTCAGCCACCGGGAGATCAGGTTGGTTAAGGCGGACTGAGTGAAGGTGTTGAACGAAACGATCGCCGAGCCTGCGTTCGGTTTCGCCGATGTAAAGAAATTGACATTTAGAGCAGCGGATGCAATGGATGAGGTTGGAGGAAGTGCAGGTGAACCTCTGTCTCACCTGGAAAGACTGTTTCGGTCCTTGGGTGGAGTTGAGGGGGGAGGTAAAGGGACAGGTGTTGCATCTCCTGCGGTTGCAGGGGAAAATGCCTGGGGAAGGGGTGGTTTGGGTAGGAAGGGACGAGTGGACCAGGGAGTTACGGAGGGAACGGTCTCTGTGGAACGCAGAGAGGGGAGGGGATGGGAAGATGTGACCAGTAGTGGGGTCCCGTTGGAGGTGACGGAAATGTTGGAGGATGATTTGTTGGATACTCTGGCTGATGGGGTGGGACATCTCTGATGTCCTAGTGTGAAACACCTCATCCCGGGCGCAGATGCAGCGTAGACGGAGGAATTGGGAGTAGGGGATAGACTTTTTGCAGGAGATAGGGTGGGATGAAGTGTAGTCCAGATAGCTGTGCGAGTCAGTGGGTTTATAGTAGATGTCAGTCACTAGTCTGTCTCCTGTGATGGAGATGGTGAGGTCTAGAAACGGTAGGGAGATGTCGGAGATAGTCCAGAAATGGTAGGTTTCCTTTATTATTTTTACTTTTTTACATATCTTTCATTCATTGTTCTTTATCTCTCTACATCGTTGTTTAATATCTCTCGTTTCCCTCTTCCCTAACTAATCGGAAGGGTCTCGACCCAAAACATCACCCATCCCTTCTCTCACGAGATGCTGACTGTCCCGCTGAGTAAATCCAGCATTTTGTGTCTATCTGCAGCATCTGCAGTTCCTTCCCACACAATTAAAGTTGCCTGCAGTTCCCCGATTTGTGCAGAATCCTCACGTTTTGGGTCTTGGTTTGACATCCACATTGTGGTCCATGTGATTCCCAGATCCTTGGCATAGTCATCACCGTACCAGACCAGCAACTCGCAGTGAGGAGGAACCGGCTTGCAGGTCCTGTAGTAAATGTTGCCCACAGGCAACAAGGTTCTGTTCCTCCTCCTTTCTGGCACAGTTCACAAATCTGCAACACAACAAGCACAGATAGAAGGTACAACAGTCACTTAAAATTATAAGTGAACACAGAACGTAAAGTATATCAGCAAAGTCTGTTGAATGGGAGATGTCCCCAGCCATGGTCCAAATTCAACCTGAAATATTGTACACCCTTTGTCAGCACACTGCTGAAGGAAACTTGAACTTTGTTTCTCTTCCCACAGATGCGGCCTGACCTACGCAGTATTTCCAGTCTTTTCTGTTTTTATGTCTACCTGGTATTACTGTTGTTGGTATTGTATTGATTACTTTCTATTTATCTGCATGTTATTGCGTTAACAGACTTGTTAAGCTGCAGGAAGTTAGAATTTCATTGTGGAACAATTAAACACTGTTGACCCTGGCTGTGTTATTTACAGGGAGGCAAAGACAGAGCAGCTGTGATGCAGCGTGGTGTGAATTGAGTTATTCTTCTCTTGGAATATTGGCTTCACGGAGATACCACAGATTTTAACATCAAGACCTGATTTTAAACTGTGGCATCAGTCTCCCAGTCACAGATCAAGACATGACAGGCTGAATATTTGATGCAAAGTTTTGCAGCATCAGGTGACATTCCAAAAGCACGAGGCTTGAGATAGGAGTTGTGGGTCATGGAGTGATCCAAGGAGAAAGGCTGGTTTAGGCAAGGAAAGCATCGCCCAGACAGAATGCTGATTCTTTCTGGATTAATGAGTAAAATGGACCATTTTCCTTCCCCGAGTCATGTATTTCCCATTCATCCCCTCTTTTAAACTAAATAGTGGGGGGAGGGGGATGTCAAATGGGATAAACAAAGATGGAGTTGAAGGGAAAGAGAGTATAGGAGAGAATGGCCAAGTGTAATAGGAATCGATGTGAAAGGTGAGATGAGTAATGGATTAAAAGTGTTATATATGAATGTGCAAAGTATAAGAAGTAAAGAGGATGAGCTTGAGGCTCAGTTAGAGATTGGTAGATTACAGAGACATGGCTGCAGTAGGATCGCGACTGGGAACTGAATATTCAGGGTTATACGTCCTATAGAAAGGACAGGCAGGTGGGCAGAGGAGGTGGGGTTGCTCTGTTGGGAAGGGGTGAAATTGAGTCCTTTGTGAGAGATGACATAGGGTCTGACGATATAGAGTCACTGTGGATAGAGTTGAGGAATTGTAAAGGTAAGAAGACACTAATGGGAGTTATCTACAGACCCCCAAACAATAGCGTAGATATAGGGTTTAAGTTGCAGCAAGTGTTAAAACTGGCATGTAACAAAGGTTTGTGGTTATGGGAGATTTCAATAGGCAGGCAGACAATAGACAATAGGTGCAGGATGAGGCCTTTCGGCCCTTCGAGCCAGCACCGCCATTCAATGTGATCATGGCTGATTATTCTAAATCAGTACCCCGTTCCTGCCTTCTCCCCATACCCCCTGACTCTGCTATCCTTAAGAGCTCTATCTAGCTCTCTCTTGAATGCATTCAGAGCATTGGCCTCCACTGCCTTCTGAGGCAGAGAATTGCACAGATTTACAACTCTCTGACTGAAAATGTTTTTCCTCATCTCAGTTCTAAATGGCCTACCCCTTATTCTTAAACTGGCCCCTTGTTCTGGACTCCCCCAACATTGGGACCATGTTTCCTGCCTTTAACGTGTCCAACCCCGTAATAATCTTATACGTTTCGATAAGACCTCCTCTCATCCTTGTAAATTCCCGTGTATACAAGCCTAGTCGATCCAGTCTTTCAACATACGACAGTCCCGCCATTCCGGGAATTAACCTAGCAATTAAATAGCAATAATATCCTTCCTCAAATTTGGAGACCAAAACTGCACACAGTACTCCAGGTGCGGTCTCACTAGGGCCCTGTACAACTGCAGAAGGACCTCTTTGCTCCTATACTCAACTCCTCTTGTTATGAAGGCCAACATTCCATTGGCTTTCTTCACTGCCTGCTGTACCTGCATGCTTCCTTTCAGTGACTGACGCACATAGGCCACTCAGATCTCGTTGTACGTCCCCTTTTCCTAACTTGACACCATTCAGATAATACTCTGCCTTCCTATTCTTACCACCAACGTGGATAACCTCACACTTATCCACATTAAACTACATCTGCCATGCATCCACCCACTCACACAACCTGTCCAAGTCACCCTGCAACCTCATGGCACCTTCCTCACAGTTCACAGTTCACAGGGAGACAGGGAAAATCAGGTTGGTTCTGGACCCCAAGAAATTGAGTTTGCAGTGTGCCTTCGAGATGGATTCTTAGAGCAGTTTGTACTCCAGCCTACCAGAGAGATGGCAATTCTGGATTCAGTGTTGTCCAACAAACCAGATTTAATAAGGGAACTCGAGGAAAAGGAACCGCTTGGAGGTAGTGACCATAATATGAATAGTTTTAATCTGCAATTTGAGAGGGAGAAGGTTAAATCAGAAATGTCAGTGTTGCAGTTGAACAAAGGGGACTATGAAGGCATGATAGAGGAGCTGGCCAAGGTCGAATGGAAAAGGATCCTAGCAGGAATGTCGGTGGAACAGCAATGGCAGGAATTTCTGGGCATAATCCAGAAGATGCAGGATCATTTCTTTCCAAAGAGGAAGAAAGATTCTAAGGGGAGTAAGCCAAAGGTTTGGGGAACTTTCAAAGGATAACAGAAGGTAACAAAAAGGGCAATACGGGCTGAAAAGATGAAGTACGAGGGGAAGCTGGCCATGAATATAAAGAAGGACAGTAAAAGCTTCTTTCAGTATGTTAAGAGAAAGAGATTAGTTGGGACAAATGTGGGTCCGTTGAAGGCAGAAACGGGTGAAAATATTGTGGGTAACAAGGAAATGGTGGAGGAGTTGAACAGGTACTTCAGATCTGTCTTCACTAAGGAAGACGTAAACAATCTCCCACATGTACTAGAGGACAGAGGATCTAGGGAGACAGAGGAACTGAAAGAAATTTGCATTAGGCGAGAAATAGTATTGCGTAGACTGATGGGACTGAAGGTTGATAAATCCCCAGGGCATGATGGTCTGCATCCCAGGGTATTCAAGGAGGTGGCTCGAGAAATTGTGGACGTATTGGTGATCATTTTCCAATGTTCAATAGATTCACGATCAGTTCCTGTGGATTGGAGGGTCGCTAATGTTATCCCACTTTTCAAGAAAGGAGCGGGAGAGAAAACGGGGAATTGTAGACCAGTTAGCCTGACATCGGTGGTGGGGAAAATGCTTGAGTCAATTATTGAAGAGGCAATAACGGCACATTTGACAATAATGGCAGTAAAAGGATAAGTCCAAGTCAGCATGGATTTATGAAGGGGAAATCTTGCTTGACTAATCTTCTGGAATTCTTTGATGTGACAAGTAAAATGGATGAAGGAGAGCCAGTGGATGTAGTGTATGTAGACTTTCAGAAAGCTTTTGATAAGGTCCCACACGGGAGGTTGGTGAGCAAAATTAGAGCACACAGTATTGGGGGTAGGGTACTGACATGGATAGAGAATTGGAAGGCAGACAGGAAGCAAAGAGTAGGAATAAACGGGTCCTTTTCGGAATGGCAGGCAGTTGCGAGTGGAGTGCCGCAAGGCTCAGTGTTGGGGCCGCAACTATTCACCATATAAATTAATGGTTTGGATGATGGAATTACAAGTAACACTAGCAAGTTTACAGATGACACAAAGCATGAGGTTATCCACTTTGGTGGCAAAAACAAGGCGGCAGATTATTATCTCAATGGTGTCAGACTAGGTAAAGGGGAAGTGCAGCGAGACCTGGTTGTCGTTGTACACCAGGCACTGAACATAAGTGTGCAGGTACTGCAAGCAGTGAAGAAAGCCAATGGCATGTTGGTCTTCATAACGAGAAGATTTAAGTATAGGAGCAGAGATCCTTCTGCAGTTGTATAGGGCCCTGGTAAAACCACATCTGGAGTATTATGTGCAGTTTTGGTCTCCTAATTTGAGGAAGGACGCCCTTGCTATTGAGGCAGCGCAGCGTAGATTCACCAGGTTAATCCCTGGGATGGCGGGACTGTCATATGAGGAAAGATTGGAAAGATTGGACCTGTATTCACTGGAGTTTAGAAAGACGAGAGGGGATCTTATAGAGACGTATAAAATTATAAAAGGACTGTACAAGTTAGATACAGGAAAAATGTTCCCAATGTTGGGGATGTCCAGAACCAGGGACTACAATCTAAGAATAAAGGAGAGGCCATTTAAAACTGAGGTGAGAAGAAGCATTTTCACCCTGAGAGTTGTGAATCTGTGGAATTCTCCGACACAGAAGGCAGTGGATGCCAATTCACTGGATGGATTTAAAAGAGTCAGATAGAGCTCTTGGGGCTAGTGGAATCAAGGGATATGGGGAGAAGGCAGGCACAGGTTACTGATTGTGGATGATCAGCCATGATCACAGTGCATGGCGGTGCCGGCTCAAAGGGCCAAATGGCCTCCTCCTGCACCTATTTTCTATGTTTCTTTCCCCTCACTTGCCCACCTTTGTCCCACCTTACCTCTCTTTTCCAGCTTTATTCCCTTGTACTCCATCAGTCTGAAAACAGTCCCACCCGAAACGTTGTCTGTCGATTCCCTGCACAGATGCTGCCTGACCCAGAGTTCCTCTCACACTTTGCTTTTACTCCAAGAATCCAGCATCTGCAGTCTCTTGTGTCTCCATTCTTAAATAACCCAGTTATTGCTTATTATTATAAGCATTTGTCTTTCCTTACCTCATCCAGTTCGATTTAGATTCATCCTGTGCATCAATGTATTCAGTGTCATTGTTTGCCTTACTGATCTATAAAAGAGATATTTGGTTAAAAAAAACCACATTGATAAAGAAAACAAACGTGAAGCTTACAGTTCCCAGTTCCCTTCAACTAACTACCACTTCACCTATTTTACTTGATTACACTTTTATATCAGAGCACTCGAAAATTCCTGTGAATTAAATCACATGGCAAAGAAACCCCAAGAATATAATAAACATTTTGCACAATTTCAAGGAGCTTTGTCGGGTTGTAATAGATTCTTTAATTTTGGTAATGTCACTGTGCTAATGATTTCTGATTAGTCAGAAACGTTCAATGTATTCTCAAACAAGGAGGTCGGACATCAGGGTGAAAGAGGGGCAGCAGAGCAGGAAGGAGATGGGGCACTGAGTCAGCTCAGAGATTGGGTGAGGCAGAGGGATGCCAGTCTGAGCAGTGAAGTGGAATCACTGGAACAGAAGAGAAAGACAAAGAGCACAGACCCTTCAGTCTCTATTCACATTGACAACCAAATTAAAATGGAAACATGTAATTAAGAATCTAAGTTACAGAAATTATTTTCAGTTAGCTTCAAACTGTTTCTTTATTGGTAAGAAACTTGAAGACTTTGATTAGAATATAAAATAATTCAGCTACAAAAAAATTGTAATAAAAACAGAGAATTCAGGAGATACCCAGCAAGGCAGGCAGCATTCGTGGAGGATAAAACACAGCTCAGATTTCAGGATGATGATCTTTCTTCAACAAATGTTATCAAACCTGCTGAGCATTTTCCATGATGAGCTATTGGAACCACTTACCGCCCATGAATAACCACTGATAGCAGCTTCTTCTTCATTTGAAACTTCTCCTCCATAGGGTCCAAAATAAATGCCCCTGGGAATAACCTTCCCTTCATTCCAGACGCCAAGATCGGCTTTACGAATTTTGGACGTGGCAATGCTGAGGCCCTCTGGTAGAGTAAAATGAGCTCTATCGCGGCGATTGCAATCAATGACAGTGTCCTTCATTAAGATTGGTGGGCCATGCACAGGGCATTCTTCAATAAAAAATGTCTCACAGGCTTCACAAACTAAAACGGAAAATATAAAATTAAGAACTGATCAGGGTGTTGGCGTTATTGAAAATGGCTGCACTTGGTACTGAAAATGCTTGTTGATCCACAAAAGATGTTATCTTATTAAAAGTATTTCAGAATATAATACGACCATGATGTAGATGTTGTGCAGAAGATCTTGGAAAAATTACTCTTTCCAAAATTACTCTTCTGAGGAAGCATTGAAAATGTGAGAGATTAATAGTGGCCGATTTGTGAAGAATCCCTTTGTGATGTTTGTCCCCCATGAATATCTTCAGGGTAAGATGCCGCTATTAAATTCAAAATGGCTGCCGTGTTGAACTGTATGGATATTTATAAACATCAAGAGAAAAATCATGACCATGGAATATAATTTTGCATTTAGTAATAACAAGCATGATGTAATGCAGAGTATGTTTAACGGTAACAGTGCTGCAGTGCATGGAGTCAACTCCAAGAAACGTGTTTTGAAGGATAAAAGTAACAGTCTATTATGTGAACTTATGAAGCATTTGTAACAAGGCAGATGAATTAAGACCATTGACATAGGTGCAGGAGTAAGCCATTCGGCCCTTCGAGCCAGCACCACCATTCAATGTGATCATGGCTAATCATCCACAATCAGTTCCCTGTTCCTGCCTTCTCCCCATATCCCTCGATTCCGCTAGCCCCAAGAGCTCTATCTAACTCTCTTTTGAATGCAGCCAGTGAATTGGCCTCCACTGCCTTCTGAGGCAGAGAATTCCACAAATTCACAACTCTCTGGGTGAAAATGTTTTTCCTCATCTCGGTTCTAAATGGCCTACCCCTTATTCTTAAACTGTGGTCCCTGGTTTTGGACTCTCCCAACATCATAGAAACATCTAAAATAGGTGCAGGAGGAGGCCATTTGGCCCTTCACAGTGCTCATGGCTGATCATCCACAATCAGTAACCTGTACCTGCCTTCTCCCCATATCTCTGGAATCCACCAGCTCCAAGAGCTCTACCGAACTCTTAAATTCATTCAGTGAATTGGCCTCCATTGCCTGCTGTGGCAGAGAATTCTACAAATTCACAACTCTCTGGGTGAAAAAGTTTCTTCTCACCTCAGTTTTAAATGGCCTCCCCTTTATTCTTAGAATGTGTCCCCTGGTTCTGGACTCCCCCAAGATTGGGAACATTTTTCCTGCATCTGCCTTGTCCAGTCCCTTTATAATTTTATGTCTCTTTAAGATCCCCTCTCATCATTCTAAACTCCAGTGAATGTAACCATAGTCTTTCCAATCTTTCCTCATATGACAGTCCCTCCATCCCAGGGATTAACCTCGTGAACCTACACTGCACTGCCTAAATAGGAAGGACGTCCTACCTCAAATTAGGAGACAAAAACGGCACACAATACTCCAAATGTGGTCTCACCAGGGCCCTATACAACTGCATAAAGACCTCTTTACTCTTATACTCAAATCCTGTTGTTATGAAGGCCACAGCCTGCTGTACCTGCACGCTTACTTTCAGTGACTGGTGTACAAGGATACCAAGGTCTCGTTGCAATTCCCCTTTACCTAATCTGACACCATTGATATAATAATCTGCTTCCTTATTTTTGCCGCCAAAGTGGATAACCTCACAGTTATCTACATTATACTGCATCTGCCATGCATCTGCCCACTCACTCAACCTGTCCAATTCACCTAGCAACCTCCTAACATTATCCTCACAGTTCCCACTGCCACCCAGCTTTGTGTCATCTGCAAACGTGCTAGTGTTACTTCTACTTCCATCATCCAAATCACTTATATCGTAAATAGTTGCGGCCCCAGCACTGAGCCTTGCGGCACTCCACTCTCCACTGCCTGCCATTCTGAAAAGGACCCGTTTATTCCTACTCTTTGCTTCCTGTCTGCCAACCAATTCTCTATCCATGTCCATACCCTACCCCCAATGCCATGTGATTTAATTTTGCTCACCAACCTCCCGTGTGGTACCTAATCAAACAACGGCTTTCTGAAAGTTTAGAAACACTACATCCACTTGCTCTCCTTCATCCATTTTACTTGTCACATCCTCAAAAAATTCCAGATGATTAGTCAAGCAGGATTTCCCCTTCATAAATCCATGCTGACTTGGACCAATCCTTTTAGCACTATCCAGATGTGCCGTTATTACCTATTTAATAATTGACTCCAGCATCTTCCCTGCCACCGATGTCAGGTTAACTGGTCTATAATTCCCCGTTTCCTCTCTCGCTCCTTTCTTGAAAAGTGGGATAACATTAGCTACCCTCCAATCCACAGGAACAGATCCTGAATATATTGAACATTGGAAAATAATCACTAATGCATTCATGATTTCTAGAGTCACCTCCTTGAGTACCCTGGGATGCAGACCATCAGGCCCTGGGGATTTATCAGCCTTCAGTCCCACCAGTCTACCCAATCCTATTTCTCGCCTAATGCAAATTTCTTTTAGTTCCTATGACTCCCTTGATACTCTGTCCACTAGTGCATCTGGAAGATTGTTAGTGCCTTCATTAGTGAAGACAGGTCCAAAGTACCTGTTCAAATCTTCCGCCATTTCCTTGTTACCCATAATCATTTCACCCGTTTCTGCCTTCAAGGGACCCACATTTGCCTTTACTAATCTTTTTCTCTTAACATACCTAAAGAAGCTTTTACTATCCTTCTTTATATTCTTGGCCAGCTTCACTTCCTACCTCATCTTTTCAGCCCGTATTGCCCTTTTTGCAGTCTTCTGTTGTCCTTTGAAAGTTGCCCACTCCTCTGGCTTCCCGCTACTCTTTGCTATCTTATACATCTTTTCTTTTCATTTTATTCCATCTCTAACTTCCCTTGTCAGCTACGGTTGCCTCCTACTCCCGTTAGAATCTATCTTCGCCTTTGGAATGAAATGATCCTGCATCTTCTGGATTATGCCCAGAAATACCTGCCATTGCTGTTCCACCGTCATTCCTGCTAGGATCCCTTTCTATTTCACCTTGCCCAGCTCTTCTCTCATGCCTTCATAGTCCAGTTTGTTCAACTGCAACACTGACACTTCTGATTTAACCTTCTCCCACTCAAATTGCATATTAAAACTAATTATATTACAGTCACTACCTCCAAGCGGTTCCTTTACCTTGAGTTCCCTTATTAAATCTGGTTCAATGGTCAACACGAAATCCAGAATTGCCTTCTCCCTGGTAAGCTCCAATACAAGCTGTTCAAAGAATCCATCTTGGAGGCAATCTACAAACTCCCTTTCTTGGGGTCCTGTATCATACTGATTTTCCCAGTCTGCCTGCATATTGAGATCTCTTTAACCACCCTAGCATTACCTTTGTTACATGCAAATATTAACTCCTGATGCAACTTGCACCCTATATCCAGGCTACTGTACCTTTATTACTTGCCAATTTTAACTCCTGATGCAACTTGCACCCTATAACTATGCAAAAAGAAAAGAGATTTAATAAAGTATACAATGTAGAAAAGTAAATGCATGGTTTGTATCTAAACTGCATTTTACCAAATGCAAGACAAGGTTGAGTTGGCCAGACTAATATAATTTTACATGAGTGCAACTGTGATGAACAGATTTGGCTCAGGGAATCATGTAGTGGAATAAGAGAGAAGGTTAATCAAAAATGTCAAAAAAAGAGAGCATTTCACAAAAGGGAAATCAAATATTTGTGTTGTCAAATTCAATCTTCATATAGAAAGGAAAAAATGCTGAATTAGCGGGAAAATTAATTTGAAACTGAAATGAGTCTGGAAACGTTCTATCCAAGATGAATGCTGGTAATCCCAGCAAGTCAGTAAGTTTTAACACATCAATAAGTTTTTAAGAATTCTTCTAACCCAGTGTGATAACTGGTTTGTTAAAATGGGCAAATGAAAACCAAAGTGCAGATGTCAAATAACATGATGAGCTGGGAGTTGCTGAGGACGACAGCAGGGCAAAGGGGCTGACTGCATCTTTGTAAATGCTCAGTGATTCAGCGTGAGGTTCTCCAAGGATGTTTTGAGTAAAATCAGTGCATCACAGTTTTTGTGCTTCTGACACCTGCGACATCATTCAGCAGTCTCCATCACAGGCTGACCTCTATTACAAACCCACTGACTCCCACAACTACTTTGTTTACACTTCTTCCCACCCTGCTTCCTGCAAAGACTCCATCTCCTACTCCTAATTCCTCCGTCTACGCCGCATCTGCGCCCAAGATGAGGGGTTCCCTACCAGGACATCTGAGGTGTACTCATTCTTCAGGGAATGAGAGTTCCCCTCTCCCATCATGGATGAGGCCCTCACTCGTGTTTCTTCGTTACCCCACAGCTCTGCCCTTCCTCCCCTCTCCCTAATCGCAAGGGACAGAGTCCCGCTCTTCCTTTCCTTTCACCGCATCACCCCTCGCATACAACACATAATCCTCCAACATTTTCGCCACCTCCAACGGTATCCCACCACTAGTCACATCTTCCCATCTACACCCCTTTCCTCCTTCTGCAGAAAATGATCCCTCCGCAACTACCTGGTTAACTGGTCCCTTCCCACCCAAACCACCCCCTCCCCAGTTACCTTACCTTGCAGAAAATGCAACATCTGCCCCAATACCTCCTTCCTCGAATCTCCCAGGCACCCCAACAGTCCGTTCAGGTTAGGCAGAGGTTCACTTGCACCTCCTCCAACCTCATCTACTGTATTCTTTGTTCAATAGACTATAGACAATAGGTGCAGGAGTAGGCCATTCGGCCCTTCGAACCAGCACCACCATTCAATGTGTTCACGGCTGATCATTCTCAAACAGTACCCCGTTCCTGCCCTCTCCCCATACCCCCTGACTCCGCTATCTTGAAGATCTCTATCTAGCTCTCTCTTGAAAACATCCAGAGAATTGGCCTCCACTGCCTTCTGATGCAGAGAATTCCACAGATTTACACCTCTCTAACTTAAAAAGTCTTTGCTCATATCCGTTCCAAATGGCCTACCCCTTATTCTTAAACTGTGGCCCCTGGTTCTGGACTCCCCCAACATTGGGAACCTATTTCCTGCCTCTAATGTGTCCAATCCTTTAATAATCTTGTATGTTTCAATAAGATCCCCTCTCATCCTTCTAAATTCTAGTGTATACAGGCCTAGTCACTCCAGTCTTTCAACATATAACAGTCCCGCCATTCCGGCAATTGACCTAGTGAACCTATGCTGCACGCCCTCAATAGCAAGAATATCCTTCCTCAATTTTGGAGACCAAAACTGCACACAGTACTCCAGGTGTGGTCTCACTAGAGCCCTGTACAACTGCAGAAGGACCTCTTTGCTCCTATACTCAACTCCTCTTGTTATGAAGGCCAACATTCCATTGGCTTTCTTCACTGCCTGCTGTACCTGCATGCTTCCTTTCAGTGACTGATACACTGGGACACCCAGATCTCGTTGTACGTCCCCTTTTCCTAACTTGACACCATTCAGATAATAATCTGCCTTCCTATTCTTACCACCAAGATTCAAGATAGCTTTATTTGTCATCCAATATTGGACGAAATTCAGTCACCCACAGTCCAACAATAAAAGCATTAAATAGGCATTAAAATTACACAACCCCAAAAACACACAAAAAAAGAAACATCCATCAAAGAAACATCCATCACAGTGAGTCTCCCCCAGTCCTCTCCTCACTGTGATGGAAGGCCACAATGTCTTTCCCTTCTCCTGCCGTCTTCTCACGCGGCCAGGTTGTTGTGGTTGCAGGCCAAAACTGCACACAGTACTCCAGGTGTGGTCTCACTAGAGCCCTGTACAACTGCAGAAGGACCTCTTTGCTCCTATACTCAACTCCTCTTGTGGATAACCTCACATTTGTCCAAATTAAACTGCATCTGCCATGCATCTGCCCACTCACACAACCTGTGCATGTCACCCTGCATCCTCATAGCATCCTTCTCACAGTTCACACTGCCACCCAGCTTTGTGTCATCTGCAAATTTGATAATTTTACTTTTAATCCCTTCATCCAAGTCATGAATGTATATTGTAAATAGCTGCAGTCCCAGCACCGAGCCTTGCGGTACCCCACTAGTCACTGTCTGCCATTCTGAAAGGGACCCATTTATCCCCACTCTTTGCTTTCTGTCTGCCAACCAATTTTCTACCCATGTCAGTACCCTACCCCCAATACCATGTGCTCTAATTTTGCCCACTAATCTCCTATGTGGGACCTCGTCGAAGGCTTTCTGAAAGTCAAGGTACACTACATCCACCGGCTCTCCCTTGTCCATTTTCCTAGTTACATCCTCAAACAATTCCAGAAGATTAGTCAAGCATTACTTCCCCTTCGTAAATCCATGCTGACTCAGAACGATCCTGTTACTGCTACCCAAATGCTCCGCAATTTCGTCTTTTGTATTTGACTCCAGCATCTTCTCCACCACTGATGTCAGACTACCTGGCCTATAATTTCCTATTTTCTCTCTCCCTCCTTTCTTAAAAAGTGGGATAACATTAGCTACCCTCCAATCCACAGGAACTAACCCTGAATCTAAAGAACATTGGAAAATGATCACCATTGCGTCCACGATTTCTAGAGCCACCTCCTTATGTACCCTGGGATGCAGACCATCAGGCCCTCGGGATTTATCAGCCTTCAGTCCCATCAGTCTACCCAACACCATTTCCTGCCTAATGTGAATATCCTTCAGATCCTCCGTCAGCCTAAGATCTCTGACCACTAGAACGTCTGGGAGATTGTTTGTATCTTCTTTAGTGAAGACAGATCCAAAGTACCAGTTCAACTCGTCTGCCATTTCCTTGTTCCCCATAATAAATTCACCTGCTTCTGCCTTCAAGGGACCCACATTTTTCTTAACTATTTTTTCCTCTTCACGTACCTAAGGAAGCTTTTACTATAAGAAAATAACTGCAGATGCTGGTACAAAATCGAAGGTATTTATTCACAAAGTGCTGGAGTAACTCAACAGGTCGGGCAGCATCTCGGGAGAGAAGGAATGGGTGACGTTTCGGGTCGAGACCCTTCTTCAGAAGCTTTTACTATCCTCCTTTATATTATTGGCTAGCTTACCTTCGTACCTCATCTTTTCTCCCCGTATTGCCTTTGTAGTCATCTTCTGTTGCTCTTTAAAAGAGTCCCAATCCTCTGGCTTCCCGCTCTTCTTTGCTATGTTATACTTCTCTTTTATTTTTTATGCTGTCCTTGACTTCCCTTGTCAGCCATGGGTGCCTCTTACTCCCCTTAGAATCTTTCCGCCTCATTGGGATGAATTGATCCTGCAACTTCTGCATTATTCCCAGGAATACCTGCCATTCTTGTTCCACCGTCTTCCCTGCTAGGGTCTCCTTCCAGTCAAATCTGGCCAGCTCCTGCCTCATGCCTCTATAATCCCCTTTGCTATACTGTAATATTGACACTTTTGATTTTCCCTTCTCCCTCTTAATTTGTAGATTAAAACTTATCATATTGTGATCACTGCCATCTAATGGCTCTTTTACCTCGAGTCTCCTTATCAGATCAGGTTCATTACACAACACTAATTCCAGAATTGCCTTCTGCCTAGTAGGCTCCAGTACAAGCTGTTCTAAGAATCCATCTCGGAGGCACTCCACAAACTCCCTTTCCTGGGGTCCAGTACCAACCTGATTTTCCCAGTCTACGTGCATGTTGAAATCTCCCATAACCACCGTAGCATTACATTTGTGACATGCCAATTTTAACTCTTGATTCAACTTGCACCCTATGTCCAGGCTACTGTTTGGGGGCCTGTATGTAACTCCCATTAGGGTCTTTTTACCCTTACAATTCCTCAGTTCTATCCATACTGATTCTACATCTCCTGATTCAATGTCACCCATTGCAAGGGACTGAATATCATTCCCTACCAACAGAGCGACCCCACCCCCTCTGCCCACCTGTCAATCTTTTCGATAGGCCGTATACCCCTGAATATTCAGCTCCCAGCCCTGGTCCTCTGGAGGCCATGTCTCTGTAATTCCCACAACATCATACTTGCCAATGTCTAACTGAGCCTCTAGCTCATCCACTTTATTTTTTATACTTCAAATACACTTTAACTTTGGTATTCACCTCCCCTTTCACATAGATCACCATTGGCCCTGACCTTACTCTCTTATCCCATCTTGAACTTTCCTTCCCATTTATTCGAGAGTCTTTTGCAATATTTCCTGTATCAAGATGTGGACTTGTATACATCGGCGAGACCAAACCTAGACTGGGCGATCAGTTTACTGAACACCTTCATGCAGTCTGCCTGAACCTACCTGATCTCCTGTTTGCTAAACACTTGAATTCTCCTTCCCATTCCCACACTGACCTTTCTGTCCTAGGTCTCCTCCATTGTCAGAGTGGCGTTAAACGCAAATTGGAGGAACAGCATCTCATATTTCGCTTGGGCACCTTAAACCCCAGTGGTATGAATATTGATTTCTCTAACTTCAAGTAACCCCGACATTCCCTGTCTCTCTATCCCTCCCCCACCCAAGTCGCACCAGCTTCTCATTTTCACCCAACAAACAGATAACAGAGGCCTGCTTCCTTTATTATCGTAACTTTTTTGCATATCTTTCATTCATTGTTCTTTTTCTCTACATCACCTTCCATATCTCTTGTTTCCCTTTTCCCTAACTAGTCTGAAGAACCGTCTCGACCCAAAATGTCACCCATTCCTTCTCTCCAGAGATGCTGCCTGTCCCGCTGAGTTACTCCAGCATTTTGTGTCTATCAGTTCCTTCCCACACATTTAAAGTTGGCCTGCAGTTCCCCGATTTGTGCAGAATCCTCACGTTTTGGGTCTTGGTTTGACATCCACATTGTGGTCCATGTGATTCCCAGCTCCTTGGCATAGTCATCACCGTACCAGACCAGCAACTCGCAGTGAGGAGGAACCGGCTTGCAAGTCCTGTAGTAAATGTTGCCCCAGTGCTGGAAGGCAACAAGGTTCTGTTCCTCCTTCTTTCTGGCACAGTTCACAAATCTGCAACACAACAAGCACAGATAGAAGGTACAACAGTCACTTAAAATTATAAGTGAACACAGAACGTAAAGTCAATCAGCAAATTCTGTTGAATGGGAGATGTCCCCAGCCATGGCCCAAATTCAACCTTAAATATTGTACACCCTTTGTCAGCACACTGCTGAAGGAAACCTGAACTTTGTTTCTCTTCCCACAGATGTGGCCTGACCTGAGCAGTATTTCCAGTACTTTGTGTTTTTATGTTTACCTTGTATTACTGTTGTTGTCATTGTATTGTTGATTACTTTCTATTTATCTGCATGTTATTGCGTTAACAGACTTGTTAAGCTGCAGGAAGTTAGAATTTCATTGTGGAACAATTAAACACTGTTGACCCTGGCTGTGTTATTTACAGGGAGGCAAAGACAGGGCAGCTGTAATGCAGCGTGGCGTGAATTGAGTTATTCTTCTCTTGGAATATTGGCTTCACGGAGATACCACAGATTTTAACATCAATACCTGATTTTAAACTGTGGCATCAGTCTCCCAGTCACAGATCAAGACATGACAGGCTGAATATTTGATGCAAAGTTTTGCAGCATCAGGTGACATTCCAAGAGCATGAGGCTTGAGATAGGAGTTGTGGGTCATGGAGTGATCCAAGGAGAAAGGCTGGTTTAGGCAAGGAAAGCATCGCCCAGACAGAATGCTGATTCTTTCTGGATTAATGAGTAAAATGGAATATTTCCCTTCCCCGAGTCCCGTATTTCCCATTTACCCCTCTTTTAAACTAAATAGTGGGGGGAGTGGGGGGTGTCAAATGGGATAAACAAAGATGGATTTGAAGGGAAAGAGAGTATAGGAAAAGTTAAGACACCAGAATTAACGGGACAGAAAGCTCACAAAGGGATAGGAGAGAATGGCCAAGTGTAATAGGAATCGGTGTGAAAGGTGAGATGAGTAATGGATTCAAAGTATTATATATGAATGCGCAGAATAAGAAATAAAGTGGATGAGCTTGAGGCTCAGTAAGAGATTGGTAGATATGACATTGTGGGGATTACAGAGACATGGCCACAGAAGGATCGGGACTGGGAACTGAATATTCAGGGTTTATAGGTCCTATAGAAAGGACAGGCAGGTGGGCAGAGGAGGTGGGGTAACTCTGTTCGTCAGGGATGAAATTCAGGCCCTTGCGAGGGGTGACATAGGGACTGACAATGTAGAGTCACTGTGGATAGAGTTGAGGAATCGTAAAGGTAAGAAGATACTAATGGGAGTTATCTGCAGGCCCCCAAACAGTAGCCTGGATGTAGGGTGTAAATTGCAACAAGAGTTAAAACTGGCATGTAACAAATGTAATGCCATTGTGGTTATGGGGGGTTTCAATATGCAGGTAGACTGGGTAAATCAGGTTGGTTCTGGACCCCAAAAAAGGGAGTTTGTAGAGTGCCTCCGAGATGGATTCTTAGAGCAGCTTCAACGGAGCCTACCAGAGAGAAGGCAATTCTCGATTTAGTGTTGTCCAATGAACCAGATTTAATAAGGAAACTCAAGGTAAAGGAACCGCTTGGAAGTAGTGACCATAATATGATTAGTTTCAATCTGCAATTTGAGAGGGAGAAGTTTAAATAAGAAGTGTCAGTGTTGCAGTTAAGCAAAGGAGACTATGAAGGCATGAGAGAGAAGCTGTCCAACGTCGACTGGAAAAGGGTCCATGCAGGAATGTCGGTGGAACAGTAATGGCAGGAATTTCTGGGCATAATCTAGAAGATGCAGGATCATTTCATTCTAAAGAGGAAGAAAGATTCTCGGGGAGTATGAGGCAACATGGGAAGTTAGGGATGAAATAAAACTAAAAGAAAAGATGTAAAACATAGCAAAGAGTAGCAGGAAGCCAGAGGATTGGGGAACTTTCAAAGGACAACAGAAGGTAACAAAAAGGGCAATACGGGCTGAAAAGATGAAGTACGAGGGGAAGCTGGCCAGGAATATAAAGAAGGAAAGTAAAAGCTTCTTTAGGTATGTTAAGAGAAAAAGATTAGCAAAGACAAACTGTGGGTCCCTTGAAGGCAGAAACGGGTGAAATTATTATGGGTAACAAGGAAATGGCAGAAGTGTTGAACTGGTACTTCGGATCTGTCTTCAATAAGGAAGCCAAACAATCTCCCAGATGTACATGAGGACAGAGGATTTGGGAGACAGAGGAACTGAAAGTAATTTGCATTCGACAAGAAATAGTATTGGGTGGACCGATGGGATTGAAAGCTGATAAATCCCCAGTGCCTGGTGGTCTGCAACCCAGGGAACTCAAGGAGGTGGCTCTAGAAATCATGGACGCATTGGTGATCATTTCCCAATGTTCAATAGATTCATGATCAGTTCCTGTGGATTGGAGGATAGCTAATTTTATCCCACTTTTCAAGAAAGGAGCGAGAGAGAAAATGGGGAATTAGAGACCAGTTAGCCTGACATCGGTGGTGGGGAAGATGCTGGAGTCAATTATTAAAGAGGTAATAACGGCACATTTGGATAGCAGTTAAAGGATTGGTCCAAGTCAGCCTGGATTTATGAAAGGGAAATCTTGCTTGACTAATCTTCTGGAATTTTTTGGGGTTGCGACAAGTAAAATGGATGGAGAGCCATTGGATATGTAGACTTTCAGAAAGCCTTTGATAAGGTTCCACACGGGAGGTTGCTGAGCAAAATTAGAGCACATGGCCTTGGGGTAGGGTATTGACAATTGACAAGGGTTTGAAAAGTCCGGGAGCAGAGCAAGGACACCCGTTGGCTGAGAAGAAAAGTAAGTGTTAATTGCAGTGGAAAAGGCAGTTTAAAAAGAGCGCCAAGAGGACGCTAGTAGTCAGTTTGAAAAGTCGGCGATTGGTAAATTGGCCATTTAAGTAATTTAGTGACTGATATAAGCAAGGCTTGCACAAAAGGTGCAGCCCTGTCCGGGTGCAGCCCTGTTGAGGGAAGTGCCCTGTGAGAAAAGTGCGAGTCTTTGGCTGCGAGTCTCCGGCGAGGAGGCTGAGGTGAGGAGGTTATGCTTGTTTTTTGAGCCGGAATTGTTATTGACACCGAAGTGATGGCGCACAAGTTGGTGCAGTGTGTTTCCTGCAGGATGTGGGAAGGGAAAGACACTGCTGGGGGTTCTGGAAGCTACACCTGCAAGAACTGTGTCCAGGTGCAGCTCCTGACTGGACGTGTGGCAGAGTTGGAAAAGCAGCTGGTTGACCTCAGGGCCATCCGGGAATGCGAGAGTTTCCTGGACAGGACCCACTGTGAGGCTGTCACGCCAAGGGTCCAGGTCGAGCGAAGGTGGGAGACCGTTTCAGGGGGGAGCGAACGTGGACAACAGGAGACCCCGGGGGCTGTGCCTATTGCAAACAGGTACACCCTATTGGGAACTGTTGGGGCAGAAGACGCTTCCAGTCCGAGCGGCAGTCGCGTTGGCGGTTCTATCCCAGGCAAGGAAACTCGACCGGGGAGACCGAAGTCAGGAAGAGCCATAGTAGTCGGTGACTCCATTGTCCGAGGTACGGACAGGAGATTCTGTGGCGACAGGCGGGAGTCGAGGATGGTTTGTTGCCTCCCTGGTGCCAGGGTTCAAGACATCACGGAGCGGCTTCAGAACATCCTAACGAGGGAAGGTGATCAGCCGGAAGTAGTTGTGCACGTGGGCACAAACGACGTCGGGAGGAAGAGGAAGGAGATACTGCAGCGTGAGTTTAGGGAGTTAGGAAGAAGACTGAGAAGCAGGACGTCGAGGGTGGTTATCTCTGGACTGCTGCCTGTCCCTCGTGCTGGTGAGGGCAGGAACAGAGAGATCGGGGATATGAATGTATGGCTGAGGGGCTGGTGCAGGGAGCAGGGATTTAGATATCTGGACCACTGGGATCTCTTCTGGGGTAGGGGTGACCTGTACAAAAGGGACGGGTTACACCTTAACAGCAGGGGGACCAACATTCTGGCAGGCAGGTTTGCTAGTGCTACAAGTGTGGCTTTAAACTAAGTAGTGGGGGGGGAGGGGTTGACAAATTGGGAATATGGAGATGGAGTTAAAGGGGAAGCGAATACAGGAGAAACTGTAAAGGACTCTCGTATGAATGGGAAGGGAAGTTCTAGAAGGGATATGAGAGTAAGGTCAGGGCCAATGGGGGAGGTAAATACCGAAGTTAAAGTGTTGTATTTAAATGCGCGAAGTATAAGAAATAAAGTGGATGAGCTTGAGGCTCAGTTAGACATTGGCAAGTATGATGTTGTGGGAATCACTGAGACATGGCCAGAAGAGGACCAGGGCTGGGAGCTGAATATTCGGGGGTAGACAACGTACAGAAAAAACAGGCAGGTGGGGAGAGGGGGCGGGGTAGCTCTATTGGTATAACAGGTATAACAGAGCTTTATTTGTCGTTCGGTACCGAAGTACCGAACGAAACTACATAGCAGTCATAGAAAAAAAAAAAGAACACAAGACACATAACCCCAACACAAACGTCCATCACAGTGACTCCAAACACCCCCTCACTGTGATGGAGGCAACAAAACTTCCACTCTCTTCCCCACGCCCACGGACAGACAGCTCGTCCCCGACCGACCCGCACAGTCCCCGCACCGGGCGCTGAAACGTCTCGTGAGGAATGATATTCAATCCCTTGCAAGGAGTGACATAGAATCGGGAGATGTAGAATCAGTATGGATAGAGTGAGGAATTGTAAGGGTAAAAAGACCCTAATGGGAGTCATCTACAGGCCCCCAAACAGTAGCCTCGACATAGGGTGCAAGTTGAATCAGGAGCTAAAATTGGCATGTCACAAATGTAATGCTATGGTGGTCATGGGAGATTTCAACATGCAGGTAGACTGGGAAAATCAGGTTGGTAATGGACCCCAGGAAAGAGAGTTTGTGGAGTGCCTCCGAGATGGATTCTTAGAACAACTTGTACTGGAGCCTACCAGCGAGAAGGCAATTCTGGATTTAGTGTTATGTAATGAACCTGACCTGATAAGGGGACACGAGGTAAATGAGCCATTAGGAGGCAGTGACCACAATATGATAAGTTTTACTCTACAAATGGAGAGTGAGAAGGGAAAATCGGAGGTGTCAGTATTACAGTATAGCAAAGGGGATTACAGAGGCATGAGGCAGGAGTTGGCCAAAATTGACTGGAAGGAGGCCCCAGCAGGGAAGACTGTGGAACAGCAATGGCAGGTATTCCTGGGAATAATGCAGAAGTTGCAGGATCAATTTATCCCAAAGAGGAGGAAAGATTCTAAGGGGAGTAAGAGGCACCCGTGGCTGACAAGGGAAGTCAAGGACAGCATAAAAATAAAAGGGAAGAAGTATAACATAGCAAAGAAGAGTGGGAAGACAGAGGATTGGGACTCTTTTAAAGAGCAACAGAAGATAACTAAAAAGGCAATACGGGGAGAAAAGATGAGGTACGAGGGTAAACTAGCCAATCATATAAAGGAGGATAGTAAAAGCTTTTTGAGGTATGTGAAGAGGAAAAAAATAGTCAAAGCAAATGTGGGTCCCTTGAAGACAGAAGCAGGGGAATTTATTATGGGGAACAAGGAAATGGCAGAAGAGTTGAACCGGTACTTTGGATCTGTCTTCACTGAGGAGGATACAAACAATCTCCCAGATGTTCTAGTGGCCAGAGATCCTAGGGTGACAGAGGAACTGGAGGAAATCCACATAAGGCAGGAAAAAGTTTTGGGTAGACTGATGGGACTCAAGGCTGATAAATCCCCAGGGCCTGATGGGCTGCATCCCAGGGTGCTTAAGGAGGTGGCTCTAGAAATTGTGGACGCATTAGTGATTATTTTCCAATGGTCCGGGTCAGTTCCTGTGGATTGGAGGGTAGCTAATGTTATCCCACTTTTCAAGAAAGGAGGGAGAGAGAAAACGGGAAATTATAGACCAGTTAGTCTGACATCAGTGGTGGGGAAGATGCTGGAGTCAATTATAAAAGACGAAATTGCGGAGCATTTGGATCGCAGTAACAGGATCGTTCCGAGTCAGCATGGATTTACGAAGGGGAAATCATATAACATATAACCATATAACAATTACAGCACCGAAACAGGCCAGTTTGGCCCTTCTAGTCCATGCCGAACACTTTCTCCGACCTAGTCCCATCTACCTGCTCTCAGACCATAACCCTCCAATCCCTTCCCATCCATATACCTATCTAATCGTGCTTGACTAATCTAGTGGAATTTTTTGAGGATGTAACTAGGAAAATTGACAGGGGAGAGCCGGTGGATGTGGTGTACCTCGACTTTCAGAAAGCCTTCGACAAGGTCCCACATAGGAGATTGGTGGGCAAAATTAGAGCACATGGTATTGGAGGTAAGGTACTGACATGGATAGAAAGTTGGTTGACAGACAGAAAGCAAAGAGTGGGGATAAATGGGTCCCTTTCAGAATGGCAGGCAGTGACTAGTGGGGTACCGCAAGGCTCGGTGTTGGGACCGCAGCTATTTACAATATACATCAATGACTTGGATGAAGGGATTAAAAGTAGCATTAGCAAATTTGCCGATGATACAAAGCTAGGTGGCAGTGTGAACTGTGAGGAAGATGCTATGAGGTTGCAGGGTGACTTGGACAGGTTGTGTGAGTGGGCGGATGCATGGCAGATGCAGTTTAATGTGGATAAGTGTGAGGTTATCCACTTTGCTGGTAAGAATAGGAAGGCAGATTATTATTTGAATGGTGTCAAGTTAGGAAAAGGCGACGTACAACGTGATCTGGGTGTCTTAGTGCATCAGTCACTAAAAGGAAGCATGCAGGTACAGCAGGCAGTGAAGAAAGCCAATGGAATGTTGGCATTCATAACGAGAGGAGTTGAGTATAGGAGCAAAGAGGTCCTTCTGCAGTTGTACAGGGCCCTAGTGAGACCGCACCTGGAGTACTGTGTGCAGTTTTGGTCTCCAAATTTGAGGAAGGATATTCTTGCTATTGAGGGCGTGCAGCGTAGGTTTACTAGGTTGATTCCCGGAATGGCGGGACTGTCATATCTTGAAAGACTGGAGCGACTAGGTTTGTATACACTGGAGTTTAGAAGGATGAGAGGGGATCTTATCGAAACGTATAAGATTATTAAGGGGTTGGACATGTTAGAGGCAGGAAACATGTTCCCAATGTTGGGGGAGTCCAGAACCAGGGGCCACAGTTTAAGAATAAGGGGTAGGCCATTTAGAACAGAGATGAGGAAAAACTTTTTTAGTCAGAGAGTTGTGAATCTGTGGAATTCTCTGCCTCAGAGGGCAGTGGAGGCTACTTCTCTGAATACATTCAAGAGAGAGCTAGATAGAGCTCTTAAGGATAACGGAGTCAGAGGGTATGGGGAGAAAGCAGGAACGGGGTACTGATTGAGAATGATCAGCCATGATCACATTGAATGGCGGTGCTGGCTCGAAGGGTCGAATGGCCTACTCCTGCACCTATTGTCTATTGTCTATTGACATGGATAGAGAATTGGTTGGCAGACAGGAAGCAAAGAGTAGGAATAAACAGGTCATTTTGAGAATGGCAGGCAGTGGCGAGTAGAGTGCCGCAAACTCAGTGCTGGGACCGCAACTATTTACAATATATATTAGTGATTTGGATGATGGAATTAGAAGTAACACTAGCAAGTTTGCACATGACGCAAAGCTGGGTGGTAGTGTGAACTGCGAAGAGGATGTTAGGAGGTTGCAGGGTGACTTGGACAGGTTGAGTGAGTGGGCAGATGCAAGGCAGATGCAGTATAACATAGATAAAAGTGAGGTTATCCACTTTGATGTCAAAAACAAGGAGGCAGATTATTATCTCAATGGTGTCAGATTAGGTAAAGGGCAATTGCAATGAGACCTGGGTGTCCCTTGCACACCAGATGCTGAAAGTAAGCGTGCAGGTACAGCAGGCAGTGAAGAAAGCTAATGGCATATTGGCCTTCATAACAAGAGGACTTGAGTATAGGAGCAAAGAGGTCTTTCTGCAGTTGTGTAGGGCCCTGGTGAGACCACATCTGAAGAATTGTGTGCAGTTTTGGTCTCCTAATTTGAGGAAGAATGTCCTTGCTATTGTGGCAGTGCAGCATAGGTTCACGAGGTTAATCCCTGAGATGGCGGGACTGCCACATGAGGAAAGATTGGGCTTGTATTCACTGGAGTTCAGAAGGATGAAAGGGGTTCTGGACAAGCTAGATGCAGGAAAAATGTTCCCAATGTTGGGGGAGTCCAGAACCAGGGACCACAGTCTAAGAATAAAGGGGAGGCCATATAAAACTGAGGTGAGAAGAAACATTTTCACCCAGAGAGTTGTGAATTTGTGGAATTCTCTGACACAGAAGGCAGTGGTGGCCAATTCACTGGATGAATTTAAAAGAGAGTTAGATAGTGCTCTAAGGGCTAGTGGAATCAAGGGATATGGGGAGAAGGCAAGCACAGGTTACTGATTGTGGATGATGAGCCATGATCACAGAGAATGGCGGTGCTGGCTGAAAGGGCCAAATGGCCACCTCTTGCACCTATCTTCTATGTTTCTTTCCCCTCACTTGACTGGCTTTTTTCCCCGCCCCACCTCTCTTTTCCAGCTTTATTCCCTTATACTCCATCAGTCTGAAAAAAAGTCCCACCCGAAACGTTGTTTGTTGATTCCCTGCACA
This sequence comes from Rhinoraja longicauda, assembly GCF_053455715.1. NCBI lineage: Eukaryota > Metazoa > Chordata > Chondrichthyes > Rajiformes > Arhynchobatidae > Rhinoraja > Rhinoraja longicauda. The sequence goes on from NC_135995.1 coordinate 5,643,225, forward strand.
GATGCTGCCTGACCCACTGAGTTCCTCTCACACTTTGCTTTCACTCCAAGATTCCAGCATCTGCAGTCTCTTGTGTCTCCTTTTTTAAATAACCCAGTTATTGCTTATTATTATGATCAGCGTTAGTCTTTCCTTACCTCATCCAGTTCGATTTAGATTCATCCTGTGCATCAATGTATTCAGTGTCATTGTTTGCCTTGCTGATCTATAAAAAGATACTTGATTAAAAACAAAACACATTGATAAAGAAAACAAAAGTGAAGCTTACACAGTTCCCAGTATTATGCCTTCAACTAACTACTACTAAACCTATTTTACTTGATTACACTTTTATATCAGAACACTCCAAAATTCCCGCGAATTAAAACACATGGCAAAGAATCTCTAAGAAAATAATAAACATTTTGCACAATTTCAAGGAGCTTTGTAAAATGTGTGCAGGATAGTTTTTTGCAGCAATACGTAGAGGTGCCTACCAGAGAAGGGGCAGTGTTGGACCTCCTGTTAGGAAATGAGATGGGTCAGGTGACGGAGGTATGTGTTGAGGAGCACTTTGGGTCTAGTGATCATAATGCCATTAGTTTCAATATCATTATGGAGAAGGTCAAATCTGGACCAAGGGTTGAGATTTTGGATTGGAGAAAGGCTAATTTTGAGGAGATGAGAAAGGATTTAAAAGGAGTGAAATGGAAATTGTTGTTTTATGAAAAGGATATAATAGAGAAATGGAGGATATTTAAAGGTGAAATTTTGAGAGTACAGAGTCTTTATGTCCCTGTTCGGTGGAAAGGAAAGAATAATAATTTGAAAGAGCCATGGTTTTCCAGGGAAATTGGACATTTGGTTCGGAAAAAGAGGGAGATATACAATAAATATAAGCGGCAGGGAGTAAATGAGGTTCTTGAGGAATATAAAGAATGTAAAAGGAATCTTAAAAAGGAAATTAGAAAAGCGAAAAAAAGATATGAGGCTGCTTTGGCAAGTAATGTAAAAGTAAACCCCAAGGGGTTCTACAGATATGTCAATAGCAAAAGGATAGTGAGGGATAAAATTGGTCCATTAGAGAGTCAGAGTGGACAGCTATGTGCTGAGCCGGAAGAAATGGGGGAGATATTAAACAATTTCTTTTCTTCGGTATTTACCGAGGAGAAGGATATTGAATTATGTGAGGTAAGCGAAACAAGTAGAGTAGTGATGGAAATTAGGAGGATTAAAGAAGAGGAGGTACGGACACTTTTGAAGAATATAAAAGTGGATAAGTCTCCAGGTCCTGATAGGATATTCCCTAGGACATTGAGGGAAGTTAGTGCAGAAATAGCAGGGGCTATGACGGAAATATTTCAAACGTCATTAGAAACAGGGATGGTGCCGGAAGATTGGCGCATTGCGCATGTTGTGCCTTTGTTTAAAAAAGGTTCTAAAAGTAAACCTAGCAATTATAGACCTATTAGTTTGACGTCTGTGGTGGGAAAATTAATGGAAAAGATACTTAGGGACAATATATATAATTATTTGGATAATCAAGGCCTGATTAGAAACAGTCAACATGGATTTGTGCCTGGAAGGTCATGTTTGACTAATCTTCTTGAATTTTTTGAAGAGGTTACCAGGGAAATTGATAAGGGCAAGGCTGTGGATGTTGTCTATATGGACTTCAGTAAGGCATTTGACAAGGTTCCACATGGAAGGTTGATTAAGAAGGTTAAATCGTTGGGTATTAATAGTGGGGTTGCAAGATGGATTCAACAATGGCTGAATGGGAGATACCAGAGGGTAACGGTTGACAATTGTATGTCAGGTTGGAGGCCAGTGTCTAGTGGAGTGCCCCAAGGATCTGTGTTGGGTCCACTGTTGTTTGTCATTTACATTAATGATCTGGATGATGGTGTGGCAAATTGGATTAGTAAATATGCAGATGATACTAAGATAGGTGGAGTAGTTGATAGTGAGGTAGATTTTCAAAGTCTACAGAGAGACTTGGGCCTTTTGGAAGGGTGGGCTGAAAGATGGCAGATGGAGTTTAATGCTGATAAGTGTGAGGTGCTGCATTTTGGTAGGACAAATCAAAATAGGACGTACAGGGTAAATGGTAGGGAATTGAGGAATGCAGTGGAACAGAGGGATCTGGGAATAACTGTGCATTGTTCCCTGAAGGTGGAATCTCATGTGGATAGGGTGGTGAAGAAGGCGTTTGGTATGCTTGCCTTTATAAATCAGAGCATCGAGTATAGAAGTTGGGATGTAATGTTGAAATTGTACAGGGCATTGGTGAGGCCAAATCTGGAGTATGGTGTGCAGTTCTGGTCGCCAAATTATAGGAAGGATGTCGACAAAATGGAGAGGGTACAGAGGAGATTTACTAGAATGTTGCCTGGGTTTCAGCACTTAGGCTACAGAGAGAGGTTGAACAGGTTGGGTCTTTATTCTTTGGAGCGTAGAAGGTTGAGGGGGGACTTGATAGAGGTTTTTTAAATTTTGAGAGGGACGGACAGAGTTGACGTGGGTAGGCTTTTCCCTTTGAGAGTGGGGAAGATTCCAACAAGGGGACATAGCTTCAGAATTGAGGGACAAAGGTTTAGGGGTAACATGAGGGGGAACTTCTTTACTCAGAGGGTTGTGGCTGTATGGAATGGGCTTCCGGTGGAAGTGGTGGAGGCTGGCTCGATTTTATTATTTAAGAGTAAATTGGATAGGTATATGGATAGGAGGGGATTGGAGGGTTATGGTCTGAGTGCAGGTAGATGAGACTAGGTCAGGGAGAATGGTCGGCGTGGACTGGTAGGGCCGGACAGGCCTGTTTCCATGCTGTAGTTGTTATATGTTATATGTTATATGTTTGTCGGGTTGTAATAGGTTCTTTAATTTTGGTAATGTCACTGTTCTAATGATTTCTGATGGTCAGAAATGTTCAATGCATTCTCAAACAAGGAGGTCAGACATCAGGGTGAAAGAGGAGCAGCAGAACAGGAAGGAGATGGAGCACTGATTCAGCTCAGAGATTGGGTGAGGGAGAGGGATGCCAGTCTGGGCAGTAAAGTGAGAATCACTGGAACAGGACAAAGAGCACAGACTCTTCAGTCTTTATTCAAATTGACAACCACATGAAAATGGAAACATGTAATTAAGAATCTAAGTTATAGAAAATATTTTCAGTTAGTTTCAAACTATTTCTTTATTGGTAAGAAACTTGATGACTCTGATTAGAATGCAAAATAATTCAGCTACAAAAAAATTGCAATAAAAACTGAGAATTCAGGAGATACCCAGCAAGGCAGGCAGCATTCGTGGAGGATAAAACACAACTCACATTTCAGGATGATGATATTTCATCAACAAATGTTATCAAACCTGCTGAGCATTTTCCATGAACTATTGGAGTCACTTACCACCCATGAATATCCACTGATAGTAGCTTCTTCTTCACTTGAAACCTCTCCTCCATCGGGTCCAACAGGTACACACCCCTGGGAATAACCTTCCCTTAATTCCAGATGCCAAGATCGGCTTTACGAATTTTGGATGTGGCAATGCCGAGACCTTCCGGAAGAGTTAAACGAGCTCTATCTGGGCAATTGGAATCAACAACAGTGTCCTTCATGAAGACTGGTGGGCCATGCACAGGGTATTCGTCAATAAAAAATGTCCCGCAGGCTTCACAAACTAAAACGGAAACTGCAAAATTAAGAACTAATCAGGGTGTTGGCGTTATTGAAACTGGCTGGACTTTGTACTGAAAATGCTTGTTGATCCACAAAAGATGTTATCTTATTAAAAGTATTTCAGAATATAATACGACCATGATGTAGATGCTGTGCAGAAGATCTTGGCAAAATTACCTTTTCCAAAATTACTCTCTATGGAAGCATTGAAAATGTGAGAGATTAATAGTGGCCGATTTGTGAAAAATCCGTTCATGATGTTTGTCGGTCACCATGAATATCTTCGGGGTAAGATGCCACTATTTAATTCAAAATGGCTGCGGTGTTGAACTGTATTAATAACAAGCATGATGTAATGCAGAGAGTATGTTTAATGGTAACAGTGCTGTGGCGCATGGAGTTAACTCCAAGAAAAGTGTTTTGAAGGATAAAAGTAACAGTCTATTATGTGAACTAATAAAGCATTTGTAAAAAGGCTGATGAATTAAGACCAGAGACATAGAAAATAGGTGCAGGAGTAAACCACTCGGCCCTTCGAGCAAGCACCACCATTCAATGGCTGATCATCTACAATCAGCACCCAGTTCCTGCCTTCTCCCCATATCCCTTGATTCCGCTAGCCCTCAGAGCTCTATCTAACTCTTTTGAATGCATCCAGTGAATGGTCTCCACTGCCGTCTGAGGCAGAAAATTCCACAAATTCACAACTCTCTGGGTGAAAAAGTTTTTCCTCATCTCTGTTCTAATGGCCTACCCCTTATTCTTAAACTGTGCCCCCTTGTTCTGGACTCCCCCAACATCGAGAACATGTTTCCTGCATCTACTGTAGCTTGTCCAATCCCTTAATTTTATATGTTTCTGTATAAGATCCCCTCTCATCCTTCTAAATTCCAGTGAATACAAGCCCAGTCGTTCCATTCTTTCATCATATGACAGTCCCGCCATCCTGGGAATGAACCTCGTGAACCTACGCTGGACTACCTCAATAGCAAGAATGTCCTTCCTCAAATTAGGAGACCAAAACTGCACACAATCCTCCAGGTATGGTCTCACCAGGGCCCTGTACAACTGCAGAAAGACCCTTTTGCTCTGAAACTCCAATCCTCTCGTTATGAATGTCAACATGCCATTAGCTCTCTTCACTGCCTGCTTTACCTGCATACTTGCCTTCAGTGACTGATGTAGAAAGATACTCGGGTCTCGTTGCTCTTCCCCTATTCCTAATCTGACACCATTCAGATAATAATCTGCCTTCTTGTTCTTGCCAGCAAAGTGGATAACCTCACATCTATCCACATTATGCAGCATCTGTCATGCATCTGCCCACTCACACACCCTGCATCCTCATAGGATTCTCTTCATAGTTCACATTGCCACCTAGCTTTGTGGCATCTGCAAATTTGCAAATTTCGTTTTTAATTCCTTCATCTAAATCATTAATAGAAATTGTAAATAGCAGCGGTCCCAGCCTGGCGAACCAATTTTCTATCCATGTCAATACCTTACCCCCAATACCATGTGCTCTAATTGTGCCCCCTAATCTCCTGTGTGGGACCTTATCAAAGGCTTTCTAAAAGTCCAGATACATTACATCCACTGGCTCTCTCTTATCCATTTTACTTGTTACATCCTGAAAATAATTCCTGAAGATTAGTCAATAAAGATTTCCCTTTCATGAATCCATGCTGACTTGGACCGATCGTGTTACTGCCATCCAGATACACTGCTATTACATCTTCAATAATTTATTCCAGCATCTTACCCACCACCGATGTCAGGCTAATTGGTCAATGATTCCCTGTTTTCTGTACTAGGTATATAAGGACAAGGTTTTGGGCGCGAAGCCTTTCCAGCAGACTCGCCCAGCCTGATAACTGAGAAATAAACCGAACGCCCCAAAATACCCGGCTCCTCGCCTTTATTTCGGGCCTCTCTCGACGCGCCACATTGGTGACCTCGAAGGTCCATTCATAGTAGGATGGACATACGATGGAAAGCCGACCGTCCGTCCAGCTCGCAGGCCGACCAGGCCGCAGCTGTCGACGCGGTAGCCATCAAGCTCCCGACTTTCGGGACCACCCGGGCTCAGTTCCAGCTGCGGGGCAACACAACGGATGACACCCGTTTTTTCCACCTGGTGGGAGCCCTTGACCAGGACACGGCCGAAGAGGTCACGGAGTTCCTCCAGGACCCACCGGCCCACGATAAATATAAAGCCCTTAAGGAGCTGCTGCTCCAAACCTACGGGCTAACCCGAATGGAGCGGGCCGAAAGGCTCCTCCACATGCCAGGCCTCGGTGACCGGCGCCCATTTAGCCTCCTGAAGGAGATGGTCGCGTTGCTCGACGGGCACAGACCGTGCCTGATGTTTGAATACACTTACCTGCACGTGCTGCCGGCCGACATTCGCCTGCAGCTCACAGACGCCTGCTTTGTTGACAACCGGGCCCTCGGCAGGCGCGCGGACGCGCTATGGGCGGCGCGCCGTGATGACGTCAGCGCGCTAACGTCACTCGAGGAGCGCCCGATTTTCTCCGGTCGGGCGGGGGAGCTGTGGAAGGAGTGACAGCTATGTCCCGGAGGCCTGCGAGATTGCCCCCGGTGGCCATCGCGGGTCCTGCACCTGCAAATGCACCTGCAGTCCCACACCAGCAGGCTCCAGCCAGCACCAGTCGGAGGCACTGGTGTTATTACCACCAGCGCTGGGGTGCTACAGCCCGACAATGCCGCCAGCCGTGCACGTTCCCGGGAAACGCCGGGGCGGCTGCCAATAGTCCCCGTGGCGGCCGGCCAGATTCACCGCCTCTTTCGCCTGGGATCGGCGCTCCGGGGGCCGCTTCCTCGTGGATTCCGGGGCGGAGCCCCCTTCGTTGCAGGACATTCGTTCTGGGAAGCGAGGGCCCATCCTCACCGCTGCAAACGGGAGCCACATTCGGACTTATGGCGTCCGCACGGTCCACATCGTTTTCGGCGCCGGTCATTTCATGTGGCAGTTTACCATCGCCGACGTCTCCCAGCCGTTGCTCGGGGCTGACGTTCTGCGGGCTCATTCTCTCCTGGTGGACGTCAGGCAGCAGCGCTTGGTCCACGCCGCCACGATGGAGCCCATTGCGTTGCGGCTGAATGAGCCCGTTGTACGCCCGCTGTCGTTCGTGGACTCCCATTTCGCTCGGGTTCTGGCCGAATTCCCGGATATTATGGCCCCGCAATTCCAGTCGTCGACCCCCAAGCACGGGGTGGTCCATTATATAGTAACTACTGGCCCACCCCTCCATGCACGAGCACGCCGACTGCCGCCTGAGAAGCTATGCCTGGCACGGCAGGAGTTCCGCACGATGGAGTCCTTGGGGATCGTCCGCCCTTCCAACAGGCCATGGGCATTCCCACTCCACAAGGTCCCCAAGGCAAACGGGGGCTAGAGACCTTGCGGGGATTATCGGCAGCTGAACGTCGCTACCGCCGAGGACCGATACCCCGTGCCCCACATCCAGGACTTCAACGCCCATTTGGCCAGGGCCACGATATTCTCGAAGGTGGATCTGGTGCGAGGCTACAACCGGATCCCGGTCCACCCGGAGGATGTGCCCAAGACGGCAATCATCACGCCGTTCGGACTGTACGAGTTCATAGGGATGCCGTTCGGCCTCCATAACGCCGTGCAGGCATTCCAACGGTTAATGGACGGCGTGTGTCGCGGGCTGGATTTCTTGTTCGTCTACCTCGACGACATCTTGGTAGCCAGCCGCTCGCGGCAGGAGCACTGTGCCCACCTCCGGCAGCTCTTTCAGCAGCTCAGCGAGCACGGGTTGGCTATCAACCTCGCCAAGTGCCGCTTCGGCGTGGCCACAATTGACTTTCTCGGCCACCGTGTGTCCTCGCAAGGCGCGGTTCCCCTGCCGGACAAAGTCGACGCCATCCGCCGGTTTCCCCGTCCGTCCTCGGTGCGCGGTCTGCAGGAGTTCGTTGGCATGGTGGCGTTTTATCACCGGTTCCTGCCATCCGCGGCCCACATCATGCGGCCGCTATACGAGCTGCTGGCGGGGAAGCATAAAAACGTCGTGTGGACCGACGAGGCGGTAACAGCTTTCGACGGCGCGAAGGAGGCCCTGGCTCGGGCTGTGCTGCTGGTTCACCCACGGGAGGATGCCCCGACAGACCTTACGGTGGACGCCTCAGAGTCGGCGATTGGTGCCGTACTGGAGCAACTGACGGATGGGGGTTGGCGCCCCCTGGCCTTCAACCGGCACCTCAACAACGCCCAGAGGAAGTACAGCGCATTTGACCGCGAGCTCCCAGCTCTGTACCTGGCCGTGCGCCACTTCCGCTATTTCCTGGAGGGCCGCCCGTTCGCCGCATACATGGACCACAAGCCGCTCACGTTCGCCCTGGCAAAGGTCTCTGACCCGTGGTCCGCCCGACAGCAGCGCCAGTTGTTGTACAGCTCTGAGTTCACCACCTCCATCCGCTTCATCGAGGGGAAGGAAAACCGGGTGGCCGACGCGTTGTCTCGCCCCGCCATCAATGCCGTTTTAGAAGTGGCGCTCGGCATTGATTATTCTGCCCTGGCGGAGGCCCAGCTAACGGACGGGGAGATGCCTGCCTACTGGACTGCCATCTCTGGCCTCCGCTTTGAGGATGTCCCCCTCGGCCCCGGAGGAGCGACGATACTGTGTGATGTGTCGGCAGGTCAGCCGCGCCCCATCGTCCCGGCCGCGTGGTGCCGGAGGGTGTTCGACGTGGGCCACGGGCTGGCTCACCCATCCATCCGGGCGATGACCGCATTGGTAGCTGCGCGGTTCATGTGGCACTGGGCCCGCACCTGCATTCCGTGCCAGACGACGAAGATTCAGCGCCATGTCCGGGCGCCACTCCAGGAGATCGGTCTACCCTGCCCGCGTTTCGACCTGCACGTGGACATTGTGGGCCCTCTCCCGCCGTCCCGGGGCATCACACACCTCCTCACGGTGGTGGACCGCTTCACACGGTGGCCGGAGGCCATACCGCTGGCCGACACAGCCACAGCTGCATGCGCTCGTGCGTTGGCTGCGCACTGGATCGCTCGCTTTGGGATGCCGGTGGTCATCTCATTGTACCGGAGGCCACAGTTCACCTCTGAGCTTTGGTCGGCCATGGCCCACCTGTTGGGCGTGCGGCTGCACCACACCACGGCCTATCACCCGCACGCAAACGGCCTGGTGGAGAGGTTCCACCGGCAGCTGAATACAGCGCTGAAGGCACGACTCTCCAGCCCCGACTGGATGGATCAGCTACCATGGGTCTTGCTGGGCATCCGGACTGCGCTCAAGGAGGACCTGGCTTCATCATCAGCGGAGCTCGTATACGGGTCCCCACTCACGGTGCCCGGGGAGTTCGTGCCCTCGTTGCCGGGGCGAGAGGAACCACCCTCATCCACCCTACAGCGCTTTCGAGAGCGAGAGGGACATTCTGCCCTTACGTGCCATCGGCCCTCCGGGACTGCGCCTTTGTGTTCCTGCGCCGTGACGCCCACCGGACGCCGCTCCAGAGGCCGTATGAGGGCCCATACCGGGTGCTGGAGCACGGACAGACAACCTTTGTCTTGGACACGGGGGGCCGGCCGGAGGCCATGTCAATTGACCACCGGAAGCCGGCCCACTTGGACATCGACCAACCGTGCAGGTTGCCCAGCCTCGGCCACGAGGTCGCCCACCTTTGCGGGTCCCACCACCTGTTTCTCGAACTGTCCCTCCAACTGTGCCTCTGCCGGCCCCTCTGTCGACCGATTTCCGTACGCGGTCCGGTCGGGTTGTGCGACCACCAGTGCGGTTCGTGCCTCCGGTTCTGGGGGGGGGGGGGTCCTGTGGCAGCTCCCAAGGGTCAGGCCATACCATACCACTACCGACCCCTCGGCACGGGAATGGACCAGTCCAGGGGGGCGGTCCTGTATTAGGTATTCTACTGAACTGTACCCAGGAAGGGAAGGCGTTATGATTGATGTTAACTAGGCGGGGTTAATGGTACTGAGGTAACTATGTTATTGGTTGCATATAAACCATCTACATCCTTCCCCCTAGAAAATTAAACAGATTGTTGTCACAACAACAGAATTAATAACAGAATTAAGCAAAATCGCCATAGCGCACAGGTGGCTTACTAATCCGGCCCGAGCGCGTACGAATGTCTCCCCCTCCCCCCGAAAGAGCAGAAGAAACCGGAGGACACGAGGCAGCAGGGGAACCAGGGAAGGGAGTTGCGGTGGTAGAACCGGGAGAGTGGGAACCGGCAACAGTGGACCCGCGCAGAGGGGAACCGGGCGCGCGATATGGGGACCGAGGCATACAAGGAACGCTGGCCGGGACGGCAGCCGGCTGCTGGTATGAGAGCGGCGGGGCATAGGGTCCCGGGGGCTGCGGCTGTGGCTCATTAACCGCAAGCAGGTGTTGTCGGCTTCTTCGGTAGATGGTGCCCTCATGGTCCACCAGGTACGAACGAGGTGAGTCGGCCACCCCAACCACGGTGGCCAGACGGGAGTGACCGCCGGCGGTCTGCAACCGAACAACCTGTCCAGGCAAAAGAGGATCGAGTGGTCTGCACGACCGATCGTGGGAACGCCGCTGGCTGTCATGCTTCTCTTGAATACGCCTCTGCACGGAGGCAGGCTCCAGCACCCGAGGTTGCAGCTGGCGCTGGGCAATCGGGATAGTAGATCTGGTATTCCTTGACATCAGACGCTGAGCAGGTGACCCCATGGCCGGATCCCTGGAAACATTCCTGAGGTTTAGGAGATCCAAGTACAAATCAGTGTTGGAAAGTCTCGCCTGTTCCATCAGATGCTTGGCGCTGCGGACGGCCCGTTCTGCAAGTCCGTTGCTCTGTGGGTACTCAGGGCTGCTGGTGAAATGCACAAAATTCCACTTGTCCGCAAAACTTTTGAATTCTCGGCTGGTAAACTGCCTGCCGTTGTCAGTCTGCAGCCTGACAGGGGACCCAAAAGTGGAGAAGTGTTTCCGCAGCTTTCGGATCACCATCTCCGACGTGAGGGATGTCAGTAAATCCACCTCGAACCAGTTTGAGTATGAGTCGACCAGGACAAGGTAGTGGTTACCACGCCACTCGAAGATGTCAGCAGCCAACGAGGACCAGGCCAAGGCAGGGGCAGGCTGTTGCAGCAGGGGCTGTCGCTGCTGGTGTGGAGCAAGACTGTTGCACGTGGAGCAGGCAGAAACTCGGTCTCGGATATATTTGGCCATTCCGGGCCAGTAGAATTGGCACTGAGCGTGGGCGAGTGTTGCATCGACCCCAGGGTGTCCGCTATGGGCTGCGCAATAGTAAGAGTCAAACAGGGAGGACGGGACCACAACTTTATGTCCCTTGACGATGACGCCATTCTGGAGCACCAATTCGTCGCGGACCAGGAAGAAAGGCTGTGTTTCAGATGGCGCAGCGGAGCGCTTTGTTGGCCACCCTGCTTTAATCACAGTGGCAAGCCGCTGCAAAACTGGATCGGCAGCGGTGTGCTCGGCCAACACCTGTAGCTGCTTGGTGGGAATGAAATTAACGCCCAGTACAAGCAAGTCCTCTGTTTCGTAGGGGTGGCGATCACAGGAGGTCCGCGGGGCGCGCGATAGGGTGTCCGCAATGTGCATCTCGGTGCCCTTCTTGTAGATGATGTCGAATTCGAAACGCTGGAGCTGTAGCATCATACGCTGCAGCCTGGCGGGGGCAGCGTGAATTGGCTTGTTTAGGATGGTCACCAGTGGCTGGTGGTCGGTTTCGACCGTAAATCTGCTGCCGAACAGGAAATCTCTGAACTTGGAGCAGGCGAACACCACCGCGAGCAGCTCTTTCTCGATCTGAGCGTACCGCTGCTCGGTGTCCGTCATGGTGCGGGAGGCATAGGAGACAGGATGTAACGATCCATCGACAGACTGAAGGCAAGCCGCACCCAGACCGAACTTGGAAGCGTCACAGGTGACGGTGATGGGGCGACGTACATCGAAGTACCGCAACGTCGGGGTGTCAATCAATTTCGACTTGAGGCAGTCAAAGGCCTGCTGGTGATGTTGGAGCCAGGCCCAGGCAATATCCTTTTTTGTCAATTGCCGCAGGGGAGCACTCAGCTCACTGAGGTTTTGTATAAACTTCCCCAGGTAGTTCACCATGCCTAAGAATCGTTGTAGACCTGGCACGTCGGTGGGGGCTGCCATCTCGGAGATGGCAGCTGCCTTCAAGGGGTCGGGTTTTAGTCCGTTAGAGGTGAAGACGTGTCCCACATACGTGACTTCTGGGACGCGGAACCGGCATTTCTTGGGATTCAGCTTCAGATTGACCTTCCGCGCCCGATCCAGGATGCTGCGGAGGTTCAGGTCGTGCTCCGCAATGTCTTTCCCATAAACCAGGATATCATCCACGATGATGGCACATGGCAGGCCCGAGAATATCTGCTCCATAGTTCGCTGGAACACCTCGCTAGCGGAATTAATGCCGAATGGCATTCGCAGGAACTTGAATCTGCCAAACGGTGTGGCGAAGGTCGTTAGGTCAGAAGACTCTTTGTCCAACGGGATCTGCCAAAACGAGTTCTTAGCGTCTAGGACCGAAAAGATGGTGGCCTGCCCGACCTGAGCCGCCACGTCCTCAACAGACCGCATGGGGTGGTGTGGTCGCCTGATTGCAAGGTTCAAGTCCTTCGGATTGATACACACACGTATTTCATTCTTGTCTTTCTTTATCGTGGCAACCATAGTGGAGACCCAAGCGGTGGGATCGCTAACCGCTTCTAGCACCCCCTTTTCGACCATGTTATTCAGCATCGCCTCGACCCTGTCTTTCATGGCGTGAGACACCCTGTGAGCTGCGCGGGCTACAGGTTGTACGTTTGGGTCAACGGAAATACGATATGTGAGTGGTAACTTTCCCAGGTCATCGTTGAACAGGTCCTGGTATTCCACAACAGGGTTGAACGACAGTTGCACTTTGTGGACCGTGCGGTCGAAGGACACCAGGCCAAGATCTTGGCACGCACGGTTGCCCAGCAGGGTTACACAGTCAGAGTTCAAAACATAGAAAACGAGGTTTCTCGTTGCCTTTTGCAGCACACAAGTTAAAGCAGCCCTCCCCACAGGCCTTAGAATTTCTCCACCATAGGCATGCAACGTAGCGTTGTCAACAACCAGGGGCTCATTATTCCTTATCTTATTGAAAAGATTTATTGACAATACGTTGACCTTCGCACCTGTATCCAGCTTTGCAAGGAAGGACACACCATTGACAGTCAGAGCTACAGAGGGATCAGAGCGTTGGGCGGTTGTGTGTAGGAGGGTAAACACATTCGAATTCTCAGGAGGATTAATTGGATCTGCCTCGTAGGAGTCGACCAGGCTGGGCTGTAAATCGTAACAGCCATCAGATTGCCTCAGCATGTTTAGACTGGGTCTGGAAATCTGTGCCTGTCTCCCACGGGAACGGATCGAGCGACAGGCCGCAGAGAAGTGGTTTAACTTTTTACAAAAGTTACAAAATTTGCCATAAGCAGGGCAGGTAGACAGTCTATGGTGCATGTAGTTACAGTTTGGGCACCTTTTTTGGGGCACTTCACCAGGACCTGGGTTGGCACGCGGCAGAAAAGCATTGTTTACCATCCGAGGCTGGGGTCTCCTACACCCAGCCAGGTTGATAGACTTATTGGCCGAGTCTCGGTGGTCATCTGGCAATACAACGACCTCAGACAATCTGCAGGCATGCATAGCTTTTTCCAACGTTAGATCCGGATCCCTTAGAAGCTCACATCGTAGCTGCTGGTCACGCATGCCAGTTACTAAAATGTCTCTAGTGAGCTGCTCCGTCATGTCACCAAAACGGCACCGCTGGGCGAGATAACGCAAATCAGCAATAAAACATTCAACAGGTTCATCCGGCAACTGTTTTCTTGTAAAGAACCGTGCCCTCTGCAGAATGCGGTTCGAGGGCAGGTCACAAATCTCCCTGAACTTACGTAGCAGGCAAGCGGGGTCACTGGCAGATTCTGCAGGGGTAATCTCCACGTCGTCGTCGCCCAGGACCGCTGGAGCATAGGTGAAAGTTCTGGCTCTCTTCATGGCATCAGGTCCGACAAGGTTGAGTAGGAGGGAGGCTTTAAGGGAGTCAGGATCAGCGCGATGTGCGACGTTGACAAAGTGGGTGAAATCAAACTCAAACGTGTCCCAGCGCTCAGAAATGTCAGCATCAAAGACAAGCTGCGCGGGCTTTCTGCAAGAGGACGCCATGGTCAGAGAGATTAAGCACAAAAAGGCACAAATCAAAAAAAAGAAATAAAACCCGACAGACAGGAGACGCAAGTGTCTTCCACTTCCGACACCATGTAGATTAATACTTCACAAACTCTTAAAGCGTACAACATCTTTTAATGATAGCACAGCGTATTACATACATCTTCAAGCACTGGCTACGTTCCTCTACTGAACTGTACCCAGGAAGGGAAGGCGTTATGATTGATGTTAACTAGGCGGGGTTAATGGTACTGAGGTAACTATGTTATTGGTTGCATATAAACCATCTACAGGTATATAAGGACAAAGTTTTGGGCGCGAAGCCTTTCCAGCACTCGCCCAGCCTGATAACTGAGAAATAAACTGAACGCCCCAAAATACCCGGCTCCTCGCCTTTATTTCGGGCCTCTCTCGACGCGCCACAATATAATATTTTGTACAAACCAACGGCAAGAATGGCTTCGTAATTGCGCTTCACATTCTTGGAATGGAGCTTCTCCCAGTCACTTATTTCTTCAAACTCTTTCTTGGTAAAATAGTCAGCAATTTCCAGAACCAGGGGTCACAGCTTAAGGATAAGGGGGAAGTCTTTTAGGACCGAGATGAGAAAACATTTCTTCACACAGAGAGTGGTGAGTCTGTGGAATTCTCTGCCACAGAAGGTAGTTGAGGCCAGTTCATTGGCTATATTTAAGAGGGAGTTAGATGTGGCCCTTTTTGCTAAAGGGATCAGGGAGTATGGAGAGAAGGCAGGTACAGGCTACTGAGCTGGATGATCAGCCATCATCATATTGAATGGCGGTGCAGGCTCGAAGGGCCGAATGGCCTACTCCTGCACCTATTTTCTATGTTTCTAATTACTTTGAAATGGTCAGGATCCTGGAAAAACAAACATTGTACCTGATACACTTTGGAGCATAATCTTAATTATCAGATATTAATTTCAAAACAGATTAAAAAATATCATTTTTTTATTTTATACAGGACATTTCCAGCATAATGAATCACAACAAAATTAAAGGGTAACTTATTCAGGATAGAAATTAGATATTTCTTCTCTCAGAATATAGTGAATTTTTTTCCAGGGTTGAAAGAAATCAGCTGTTAATTGCATTCCAGCAAGATCAACACATTATTGATTCCAAGAAGTAATAAACCATATCACAGTAAGAGAGGAAACTGCATTTCGAGTGCAGGTCAGGCGTGATCTGCCTGAAACAGAGTGAATGTTTCAGGTTAATATTCTTTCCTCACAGCTGAGGAAAGTTGCCAGATGGAGACAGACAACTAGAAGGATGAGGGAGATGGTTTAAATGGCCTCCCAGATCAATATTAATGTCAGTGATCCCCTCCAGAGCACAGGGAACTCATCCACTCCTCACCGACACCAATTCCTGGGGTTGCGATGGTCTGAGAAGGAGCAACAACATCTTCCCCATTTCCAGGCCTCCTAGAGGACATTTGTCCGGCATCTTCTGCCCGCTCTCCATATCAAAGCTCCCTGGAGATTCACCTCTTAAGCCCTGCATCCCAGACATGCTCTCGTCTCCTTCAGCAGCACCTGTCTCTCCTCCCGAGCTCAGATACCTACTTCTCCTCATCTCACCTGCGCTCACTTCTACACCTCGACTAAGCCCCTCGCCAGGACTAAACCCCTTGCATCAACTAAACCTCACTACCAAACCTCGCCTCGCCTAAACTTCACCTCACACCTAAACCTCAACACACTAAACTGTGCCGCGACCAAACTTCACCTCAGCTAAACCTCACCTCAGCTAAATTTCACACCTCACTATACCTTGGTTCAATTAAACACCTCTCAACTAAACCTCACGCCGACTAAACTTCACCTCGACTAAACATCACACCTCACTACTAAACAACTACTCACACCTAAACCTCACTTTGACTAAACCCCACCTCAGCCAAACCTCACCTCAGCCAAACCTCACCTCAGCTAAACCTCACACCTCAACTATGTCCTTGCCTCACCTAAACTTTATCTCAACTAAACACACCTACCTACTATATTTCACCTCGCACCTAAACCACTAAACCCCTTACCTCCACTAAACCTCACACCTCGTGACTAATCTCCTCATTCTTAAACCACACCTCAACCTAAACCTCACCTTGACTAAACCCCTGCCTCAACTAAACCCCTGCCTCGACTAAACTTCACCTCACACCCAATCCTAGCCTCGACTAAACTTTACCTCAACTAAACCTCCCACCTCACAACTAAACTCCACCTCACACCTAAACCTCACCCCTTCTAAACCTCACCTCAACTAAAACTCAATTAACTAAATTTCACTAATCCCCTTCCCTCGACTAAACCCCAACACCTCACTAAACTGCACCTCACCTTGACTAAACCCCACACCTCAACTAAACCCTCACCTCTGCTAAACTTTACCTCACTGAACCGCCTTGGCGAAACCCCACCTCACCTCAACCAAACCTCCCGACTAAACTTTACCTCAACTAAACCTCACCTCATCTAAACCTCGCTTCAACCAGAGGGGTGGTGTGTGAGAGAGAGAGAGAGAGAGAGAGAGAGACTGCCGGGGAGGGCTGACGTGCGTTGACGTTGACGCCGAGCCCCGCCCCCCCCCCCCCCCCACCCCCTGCGGCGCGAATGCGAAGATGGCGGGAGACTCGCGACGGGGCTCGAGCTGTCCACTTCAGGGCGACCGGTACTCGAGCGGCAGCTGCTGCAGTGAAGCAGCTCCCGCAATGGAATGGCTCCCTGCAGTGGAATAGCTCCTTGCAACGGAGCTGGTGTTGCAATGGAGCTGCTCCCGATGATGTGCATCAGCTCCCTGCTGTGGAGGATCTCCTGCAGTGGAGCAGCAGGTGCAGTGAAGCATCTCCCTGCAGTACAGCAGCCCCCTGCAGTGGAGCACCCGGCTGGCAGTGGAGCAGCCTGCTGCAGCTGCAGGGAAGTTCAAGCCTCCACCATCACCACAGGCAGCGTGTCCCATTATTGCAACCACCCTCTGGGTGAGTTTAATCTCATACACGTCCGTTTTATTGTTCTGTTAGTCTAGTCTGGTCTGCAGTTCCTTGTACCATCATCTTATTCTAATTGCTGACTCCAAATACTACGTTTTCTCGTCTGTTCTTGCACCATCAGAGATTTCCCCTTTAATCCATCAATCCACCCCAACCACTCTCTGCAACTGAAAAACAACTTGCCTTTTTTGCTCATTCCTACTCTGGTGAAGGGTCTTTGATCCCAAACTGAACTGGTTATTTTTACACAATTGTGTTGTCTAACCTGCTGAATGTTTTTTTAAATTTTCTTCTATTTTTATTTCAGATTTGCAGCATCTGCGGTTCTTTGCTTTACGCATTCATTTTGATGTTGTGACCTGCCAACAACGAATCAAAGGATATCAGACAGGTGGTGTTGTAATCTATTGGGATTCAAGTCAATAGTAAGTGTTTTATTTTGGAGATACAGCGGCGTGGAAACAGGCCCTTCGGCCCATCGAGTCTGCGCTGACCAGCGATCCCCACACACTATCATACACACACTCGGGACAATTTACACTTATACTAAACCAATTAACCTACAAAACCTGTTCATCTTTGGTGTGGGGGAGGAAACAGAAGATCTTGGAGGAAACCCACGCAGGTCATAAGTGATAGGAGCAGAATTAGGCCATTCGGCCCATCAAGTCTACTCCGCCATTCAATCCTGGCTGATCTATCTCTCTCTCCTACCCCCATTCAACTGGCTTCTCCCCATAACCCCTGACACCCGTACTAATCAAGAATCTGTCTATGCTTTATAAATATCCATTGACTTGGCCTCCACAGCCTTCTGTGGCAAAGAATTCCAAGATCCACCACCCTCTGACTACATAAATTCCTTCTCATCTCCTTCCTAAAGAAACGTCCTTTAATTCTGAGGCTGTGACCTCTAGTCCTCGACTCTAGTGGAAACTTCGTCCCCACATCCACCCTATCTTAGCCTTTGGCCAAGGTCAAGGGGAGAACGTACAAACTCCGTACAGACAGCACCCATACACAGGATTGAACCCAGGTCTCTGGCGCTAGTACTGCCCTATTTTATCTGCTCTGAACAGTAAGTTAGCAGAAAGCAGCACGTTAGGAAAAGTAATTCTCCTGAAATTAATCCAACAGTACAAAAATTGTTGTAGTTAATTGATATTTCATAACATGCAATGCAATATGTCACTGATAATCGTCTGGAACAAGTCTCCTTAATGTTTATTCACAAAATGCTGGAGTAACTCAGCAGGTCAGACAGCATCTCAGGAGAGAAGGAATGGGTGATGTTTCAGGTCAAGACCCGTCTTCAGACTGATGTCAGGGGGGGTGGGACAAAGGAAGGATATAGGTGGAGACAGGAAGTTAGAGGGAGAACTGGGAAGGGGAGGGGAAGAGAGGGACTGAGGAACTATCTAAAGTTGGAGAAGTCTATGTTCATACTGCTGGGCTGCAAGCTGCCCAAGCGAAATATGAGGTGTTGTTCCTCCAATTTCCAGTGGGCCTCACTATGGCACTGGAGGAGCCAATGACAGAAAGGTCTTAATGTTTGAACCTATTTCTAATACATTAGTCAGTGGGATGTATAAGAGGTAGCTGAAGTGAACAGTAAAATATTCAAATGTTTTAAATATTGCTGGTATCACTCAGTGTTTTAATATTGTTATGCTGCCTGGATTAGTGGGGATCAGCTACAAGGAGAGGTTGGAAACCCTTGGATTGTTTTCCCTGGAGCGTCAGAGGCTGTGGGCAGCCCTGATAGAAGTAAATCAAATTATGAGAGGCATCTTTGAGAGTAAATCAAATTATGAGAGTGAAGGTTGATGAAAGTTCAAAGACCGGAGGGTATAACTTTAAGGTCAAAAAGAGATGTTTAAAGGAGATGTGCTGGGAAAGATTTTTATTACACAGCGTAGTGGGTGCCTGGAACACACTGCCAGAAGTGGTGATAGAAGCTGATACAATAGTGATGTTTGAGAGGCTTTTGGAAAGGCACATGGATATGCTGGGATTGGAGGGATATGGATCATGTTCAACTTGGCATCATGTTTAGCACAGACATTGTGGGCCAAAGGGCCTGTTCCTGCACTGTGTTTCTGTTGTTGCTACAATGGAATATTGTTGTAAAGATTGATAATATTATGAGAAAGATAAAGCAAGTACAATATGTATTTGTGCCAGGGGCCTACCTGATCTCCCAGTTGCCAAACACTTTACTGCCCCTTCCCATTTCCACACTGACCTTTCTGTCCTGGCCTCCTCCATTGTCAGAGTGAGGCCAAACGCAAATTGGAGGAACAACACTTCATATTTCGCCTGGGCAGCTTGCAACCCAGCGGTCTGCAGATGCTGGTTTAAACCGAAGATAGACACACAATGCTGGAGTAACTCAGCGGGACAGGCAACATCTCTGGAGAGAAGGAATGGGTGACGCTTTGGGTCAAGACCCTTCATCAGTCTGAAGAATGGTCTCGAACCGATCAGTCTGAAGTAGGTTCTCGACCTGAAACGACACCCATTCTTTCTCTCCAGAGATGCTGTCTGACCCACTGAGTTACTCCAGCTTTTTGTGCCTAACTTCGGTTTAAACCAGCATCTGCAGGTCCTTCCTTCATACAACATGTGTTAATTGGGTGTATGGTGAGGTTGTGCTGAAACTGTGATGTTTGAAACTTGCAGACTGTGGAAGTCAGAGTACCAGTTGTGACTGAGATGTGGTGTTGTGTTGGAAGCACACAGCTGGCCTGGGACAGAACACATGCATTAGATGCATCAAGAAGTTGCTTTGGAGACGGTGAAGGACGTTCCCCCCGGTTACGGCAGGATTCCTTCCTGGGAACCGTTCCCAACATGCGGCCGTGAACAGAGCTCCCACACGGCAGAAGATACCTGCAGGCCCGCAGCAGCCGGTAAATCTATCCCATCGTCTCCCACACACTCGCTCATGTATATGTCAAGTCAAGTCAAGTCAATTTTATTTGTATAGCACATTTAAACACAACCCACGTTGACCAAAGTGCTGTACATCAGTTCAGGTACTAATAAACGAACAACTAAATGGCACATAAACATAACAGCACAATACATAAACAGTCCACAGCGCCCCCTCAGAGGGCCTCAAACGCTAGGGAGTAGAAATAGTTTTTGAGCCTGGACTTAAAGGAGTCGATGGAGGCGGCAGTTCTGATGGGGAGAGGGATGCTGTTCCACAGTCTTGGAGCTGCAACCGCAAAAGCGCGGTCACCCCTGAGCTTAAGCCTAGACCGCGGGATAGTGAGTAGCCCCATATCGGCCGACCTGAGGGACCTGGAGATAGAGTGGTGGGATAGAAGATTTTTGATATAAGGGGGGGCAAGCCCGTTCAGGGCTTTATATGTGATTAGGAGGAGCTTGAAATTGATTCTGTACCTTACTGGGAGCCAGTGGAGAGAGGCCAGGATCGGGGTGATGTGCTCCCTTTTACGGGTACGCGTCAGGAGTCTCGCTGCGGCGTTTTGGACCAATTGTAGGCGGGACAGGGATGATTGACCGATCCCAGTGTATAGGGAGTTGCAGTAGTCTAAGCGGGAGGAAATGAATGCATGAATGATTTTTTCAGTGTCGTCAGATTTGAGGAATGGTTTGATTTTCACTATGGTACGAAGCTGGAAGAAGCTGGCCTTTACCACAGCGTTTACTTGCCTGTCAAATTTTAATGCCGAGTCAAATATCAGGCCCAGGTTTTTGACGTGCGGTTTGACCAGGGGGGATAGGCTTCCAAGGCTGCCTGTTATCGTTTTGATGGAGTCGGGGGGGCCGAATAGGATGACCTCAGACTTGCTCTCGTTTAGTTGAAGGAAGTTCTGTGCCATCCACATTTTATGTCCTCAAGGCAGTGCATGGGGCTGATTAAATTTGACCGGTTGTTGGGTTTCAGGGGGAGATAAAGTTGTGTGTCATCCGCATAGCAGTGGAAAGAAATGCCGTGCCTTTGAATGATTTGGCCGAGGGGGAGCATGTATAGAGAGAAGAGAATGGGGCCTAGGATGGAGCCTTGTGGAACCCCGCAGGAGAGGCTAGCTGGGGAAGAGGAATAATTGCCTATGTTTATGGAGAAACTCCTATTTTTGAGGTAGGAAATGAACCAACTCAGGGCAGTGCCATCAACGCCAACCCCGTACCGGAGACGGTCAATAAGGATGGTGTGATCCACTGTATCAAACGCCGCGGTGAGGTCGAGAAGGAGCAAGATAGCACAGTCGCCAGTGTCGATGGCGAGAAGCAGGTCGTTGTGTACCTTCAACAAGGCAGACTCTGTGCTGTGGTGGGCCCTGAAACCTGACTGGAAATCTTCCAGGATTGTATTTTGGTGTAGGTAAGGCATTAATTGATTTAGAATTGCCTTTTCAAGGACTTTTGACAGGAATGGCAGTTTGGAAATGGGCCTGTAGTTGCTAGGTAAGGTGGGGTCTAAGTTAGGTTTTTTCAGGAGGGGCTAGACCACCGCGTGCTTGAAACAGGTTGGAACGGTGCCAGTGGCCAGAGAACTGTTGATGATAGAGAGGATACTGGGACCGGCTATTGCAATGACATCCTTCAGAAGGGTAGTGGGGACAGCGTCAAGGGGGCAGGTTGCAGGTTTCATGGTGGAGACAAGCTTTGCAAGGGAGGATAGAGTGATGGGTTGGAAATAGTCCAATTTAGATGAGCAAAGACCAGTGAGACAGCTAGGTCACGGGTGGGAGGGGAAATATTCATTCTAATGTTCTTGACTTTGCTGGTGAAAAATTTAGAGAATTCTTCTCACTTAGCAGGGGACCCAAACTAAGCTGGTACTGGGGGAGGGACATATGACAGAGGTAATAGTGCTAAATAGGATCTTGGAATTTTGAGAGTTTTTGGAGATAAGGTCAGAAAAGTAATGTGCTCTCTCAGACTTTACTGTTTCCTGGTATTTGAGAAGATTGTTTCTCAGAATTTCGAAGGAAATTTGAAGCTTATCAGATTTCCACCTCCGTTCTGATTTTCTGCACTCCCTTCTTAGGGCTCTGGTGGTGTCATTGAGCCAAGGCTGACCTTTGGGCTTAGGCTTTTTCATTTTAAGAGGAGCAACAGAATCCAGGATGGAAGAGCAAGTGGTGTTAAATAAAGAGATGAGATCCTCAGTGCTGAGATGGGGGGGAGAAGCCTCAATAGTGCAGATGTTGGGGGCAGCTATGAGAGCCTCGGAGAACTTACTGGCAGTCAGTGCATTTATGTAGCGGGAGTAGCGAACAGGGAGATGAGATAAAGGCAGAGATGCATCAAAAGTAATAGCGCTGTGATCTGATAGACAAGCCTCAGTAGTTTCAATATTGTAGATTGGGAACCCGGACGATAACACTCAGTCGAGTATGGACTGCACTTTAGTGTGTTCCTAAGCTGGGGACGACCTACACCTCATATAAGTCAACTCGGGGCTGGGCAACGAATAAAGACGAAGACAGAACAAATAAATAATGACAGGAAATGCTCGAAATACTCAGCCGGTCGGGCAGCATCTTGTGGAGAAAGAAACAGTTCATGTTTCAAGGCCGTATAGAAACGGGCCCTTTGGCCCAACTTTGACCATGCTGACCCAGATGCCTCCTCTACACTGATTCTATTTGCCCACGTTTGGCCCATAGTCCTCTGACCTTTCTTATCCATGTTCAAATGTCTTCTGAAAAATGCTTTTTCAGATCAATGACCGTTGATCAGAACTGGATGCAGTCAGATGATGTGGCCAGTTCTGATACAAACTGGAAAGGCTGGTTATCTGAAATTGTCCATATTAATGATGACCTCAAGGACTGCACCACACTCAGACGTGGTGCTGTTCCAAAAGATTTTGTCTGCTTCATTGGAACAATTTGAACGGTTTCAGTGGGGCAGCGGTAGAGTTGCTGCCTCGCAACGCCAGAGACCCGGGTTCTATCTTGACTATGGGTTTGTCTGTGACCTCTGTGGGGTTTTTTTCCGGGATCTTTCGTTTTCTCCTGCTACTTCAAAGACGTACATGTTTGTTGGTTAATTGGCTGGGTATCAATGTAAACTGTCCCTAGTGTGTGTAGGATAGTTAATGGGCAGGGATTGCAGGTCGGTGCGGATTCGATGGGCTCTCTAAACTAAACTGAACAATGTGGACAACATGCAACAGCCTAAAAAATCGGCCATCCAGCAGAAAACTCCCAAGTGCACCAGATTTATGAGTATTACTGGACTCTGACAACCAGAGTGGATCCTTTGGCATTTCTGGAGGATTCCTGAGTATCTGAAGTTCTTCCCAGGTCAGAACATTTGTGCGGCTTCTCTCCGGTGTGGGTTCACTGGTGTTGGTGGAGGTGCCTTGCCCATGTGAAACTCTTCCCCCATTCTGCACATTCATGCCGTCTCTCATTTGTCCATGTTTGAGTATCACCTGATTTTCCAATTCCACTCTTTCCGTCAGATGGTGTGAAAGGACGCTGCTCAAGTTTACATTGTGGATCTGTGTTCACTCTGGAGGAACAGGGTTGTCCAGCTGACGTTAGTCTAGAGGGTTCAGGGTGCCTTCGTAAGTGCCTTGTAAGGAACTCTGCCGTGGTAAATGCAACAGTGCAGTGACGGCAGGAATGACAGTCTCTTTGGGTCACTCCTGACTTGCCGCAACAATAAAAGGGTTGATTTATCAATCACCGAGTTGATGAACCCAGTACGATAACCAGACTGCATCACAACAGCCCCGATCCCAGCGATGCGGCACAGTCAGAATATCCCAGTGGCGGCACTTTATCCCAGTCGGTAGATGCAGTCTAGCGAGGGTCGGACATGCGGCAACGATACCCGTCCCTGGTCCCCAATTCACACAGGGAGTGGGAAACCATGGACCCATCCCTTATACCCCAGACTTCTCCACACAAAGTATCATCATAAAGAGGGAAATACAGCAAGTGCCAATATTAATACTGTTGGAAAACAAATAGTTACGCGAAGTAATTCAAAGGGAAAGAACTGAAATAATATAAAATGAAATAATATAAAGGAAATAATAACACTGAAAATTGGTGACCTTTTTCTGTGTTTCTGTTCAACACAGGCTCTCAGATGCACAGTGCAAGTTGCTGAATTTTTAAAGACATGCCCCGCACACGGAGCACGTTTCAAGGCAGGTGTCAGCTTTCTGCTGACGGAGATAAGGAATGCTCTTCCCACAGTGAGAACATTTGTACGGCCTCTCTCCGGTGTTGGTCCAGTGCTGTTGGTGGAGGGTCCCTGCCCCTGCGAAGCTCTTCCCACAATCTGCACATTCATGCAGTCTGTGAAACTCTTACTACAGCGTCTATCCTGTGTAGGTCCTCTGGTGTTGATGGAGGGAGCTGGACTCTGAAACCTTTCTTGCACACTGCATTTGCACTGCCTTTCTCCGGTGTGGTCCACTGGTGTAGGTGGAGGGTCCCAGCTCGTGTGAAACTCTTCCCACAGCCTGAACATTTACACGGCCTCTAGTCGTGGATCTGCTGATGTCACTGGAGATGATCTATTCGTGTGAAACTCTTCGTATAATCTGAACATTTACATTCAATCTGCCTCTCTCCGATGTGGATTTGTCGATGTTACTGGAAGGTCCCTGCCTGTGTGAAACTCTTCCCACAGTGTGAACATTCACAAGGCCTCCCTGTGGTGTGGGTCCACTGGTATTGCTGGAGGTGATCTATCCGTGTAAAATTCTTCCCAATCTGTGCATTTAAACGGCCTCTCGCCAGTGTGCATCCACTGAAGGTCCCTGTTCACTGAAACATTTCCCATGGTCGGCTTTTTTATGGCTCCTCCTGTGTGGATCCACTGCTGTCATTGGAGGTCCCTGCTCAGTGAAACGTTGCCCAGTCTGTGCATTTATGTGGCCAGTATGGATCCGCTGGTTTTTCTGGAGGACCGCTGAGTATGTGAAGCTCTTCCCACAGTCAGAACATTTGTACGGCTTCTGTTGATGAACACAGTGCGATAACCAGACTGCATCACAACAGCAGCGATCCCACACAGTCAGAATATACCTCTTCCCACAGTCAGAACATTTGTACGGTCTCTCTCCAATGTCGGTGGAGGTGACCTGCGTGTGTGAAACACTTCCCACATTCTGCACATTCGTGCCGTCTCCTTTATTCGTCCTTGGATATCACCAGATTTCCCAATTCCATTCCTTCCATTAGATGGTGTGAACAGACTCTGCCCACATTTACGTTGTGAATCTGGGTTTCCTCTGGAGGAAGAAGGTTGTCCAGCTGGTGTTGGTCTGGAGGGTTCAGGATGCCTTCTTAAGTGCCGTATAAGGAACTCACAAAATTCATTTTAACATGAACATCCACCACAGTGACTCCTCCACATTCCTCACTGTGATGGAAGGTGAAAAAAAGTTCAATCTCTTCCCATCTTTGTCCTCGCGCGGTCGGGGGCCTCACGCCTTACGTTGACGGGACAATCTTGACTCCCGTAGCCGGTGGTCGGGGCGATCAAGCTCCTGCATCGGGGGAGGGATCTCGGTTCCCCTGCGCCGAGCAATCGACTCTGGGTCGGGGCTAGTAGAAGTATTTCAGAATATAATACTACCATGATGCAGATGCTGTACAGAAGATGTTGACAAAAATACTTTTTCCAAAGTTACACTTCTGAGGAAGCATTCAAAATGTGAGGGATTAACTAGCCAATTTGTAAAGAATCCCTTCATGATGTTTGTATTGGGTCACCATGAATATGTTGGGGGTAAGATGGCGCCGTTTAGTTCAAAACACTTTCACATCCTTGATAATGCCTGAATGTACACAGCAAAGAGCCTTGCCTAAATTGGACATGAACCACACTCTCCTCAAATCTCTGTATTTTACAAATAATCAAGGTCGGATTCCAATGTGACAAAATTACAGAAGTGAACGACAATTGTTACGAAAAGTAATTGTGATTCATTTTTAAAGAAAAATCAGTCCATGAGCGAACACGTCTGTGCTCTTGAACCAAAGGCTGCATTGTTCCACCATTGACCTGGCTGCCAATGCACCGTGCCATCACTAAAATGCTCCTAATGAAATATGGTTGCTCTGAAGAAGTAGATTGGTTACTTTGGACATACAAAGGTAATCCTCATCGTGGAGCTCCCGTTCTTCTGTGTAAATTATCCTCTCCTTATTTCTTAAATTATAACTTCTCTTTTCTGCCTCTTTAGTCGTTTCCACGCTTGTAGATCCCAAAGTCTTTCTGGTGGAGACTGTTGTACTTCGTGGTCTGTTATACCTTTGTTATGACCCTGGACTGACCACAAGTACACGTGCTTAAAAGGTTTAAAGGCTGGAGCTTAAATCCAGGCTGTTTATTCCATGGCCACCTGGAACCAGAGTGGCCACCAAATCACCTCATTCTCTTATGTACACGTTACTACACAGGCAAACAAAGTAGTCCTTGTGATACAACAAAAAGTAGTCCTTACAATATCACAACAGAGACAACTATGTACTTTGGACATACAAAGGTATTTGTCATAATTTGTTTTAAAAAATCACTTCATGATATGTGCAATGGGTCGCTATAAAGATGCTGCTGTTTAATTCAAAACACCAGCCGAATTCAGCTGCGTGGATATTTCTAAACTTCAGGAGAGTAATCCTGACCAGAGAGTATAATTATGATTTGATAATAACCAGCATGATGGAATGTGGAGAGCATGTTTAATGGTAACAGTGCTGTGGTGCATGGAGTCATCTCCAAGAAAAGCGTTTTGAAGGATAAATGTAACAGTATTATGTGAATTAATGATGCATTTATAACATGGCAGATTAATTAAGACCATGCAAAGAGACAAGAAATTTAATAAAGCATACAATACCGAATAGTGATTTCATGGTTTGTATCTAAACTGAACTTTATCAAATGCAAGACAAGGTTGAGTTGGCCCTAATAATATAATGTTCCATGTGAGCAATTGTGATGAATAATTTTAGCTCAGGAAATCATTTTGTGGAATATGAGAGAAGGTAAATCTCAGAAACCATGTTGAAATGACAGGAATGTACATTGAGCTGATGAGTGGTGACGTGAAATCAGAAACTTGAGATTTATCTGAAGTCATTTACTGATACAGGTATGTAGGTTAATTGGCTGGGTAAATGTAAAAATTGTCCCTAGTGGGTGTAGGATAGTGTTAATGTGCGGGGATCGCTGGGCGGCATGGACTTGGAGGGCCGAAAAGGCCTGTTTCCGGCTGTATATATATGATATGATATGATATGATATATATAAGACCAGATTGCTTAGATTTGGAAATTAGATGAAACATTATTACAGGTAAACAAAAGTAACTATTTAAAGGCAATGATCAATCCAAGATAATACCTTAGAGCAAGGCACCTGCAATGTTTTCAATAATACTGCTGATTAGAAGGTAAATGGTAAAACAATACACAAGATGTCCACAAAATTACATAACAGGAAAAGATAAAAGACAAGAGGTTGAAAAGAGAATAAAATCTCATTGTTCTTTCCCACAATGTACCACACCAGTTTGATGAATATTTTCTGTAATGTAAGTTAGTTACACTGTTCATAGTCCTATATTAATAATACACAAAGCAATACTCTCTTACTTTCACGTCCTTTACAAATTGGACATGAACCACACTCTCTTTAATCATTCACTGTCAGTTTACCAGGAAAAATATCAGATTCCAATGTATAACAAAAGTTCAGAAGACAAAATCAAACGTTAAGTTAAGTAATTGTGATTAATGTTAAAAGAGAAATTAGTCCATGAGCGAACACAAGTATGCTCTCTTGAACCATTCCTGTCATTTTTCTACCATTGCCCTGCATACCAATCCACCGTGCCATCACTACAATACTCTGAGAAGGAGCAGCATCATCTTCCCCATTCCCAGGCCCCCAAGAGGACATTTATCACAATCACAATTATACCTTATTAGCCAAGTATGTTTTGCAACATACGAGGAATTTAATTTGCCATACAGACATAACAATAAAAAGCAACGGGCCACACAAAATACATTTTAACCTGAACATCCACCACAGTGACTGCTCCGCATTCTTCACTGTGATGGAAGGCGAAAAAAAGTTAAATCTCTCCCTCCTTTGTTCTCCAGGGGTCAGGAGTCTCTAACCTTCCGTCGATGGGATGATCTTGACTCCCGTTGCCGTTGGCGGGCCTTCCTTATCGGGGTGATCGAGCTCCGGCATGGGGGGGGGGGGGGAGGGGGATCTCAACACCCCCACGCCCGGCGATCTACCCTGGGTCGGGGCTTGTCGAATGTCGTGCAGCTTGGAGCTCCGAATTTGTCTCAACCCTAGACCGCGAGCTCCTGATGTTAAAGTCCGCATCTGTGGAATGCCCTGCCTCAGAAGGATCTGTGGAATGCCCTGCCTCAGAAGGCAGTGTAGGCCAATTCTCTGAATGCATTCAAGAGAGAGCTGGATAGAGCTCTTAAGGATAGCAGTCAGGGGGTATGGGAAGGCAGGAACGGGGTACTGATTGAGAATAATCAGCCATGATCACATTGAATGGTGGTGCTGGCTCGAAGGGCCGAATTGCCTACTCCTGCACCTATTGTCTACTGCGGTTGGAGCTTCGATCCCAGGCAAGGAATCGGCTTCGATGGTAAGTCCACGCCCCGCGGTGGGGCTCAAAGTCAGTCCCAGGCAAGGCCTCCAGCTCCACGATGTTGGGTCGCAGAGCGACTGGAGATACGATCCGGAAAACAATCGGATCTCCGGCAAGGTAAGAGATTGTCCCACTGCATTCCACCAGCAGTTTATGCTTCGAAGTTTTACACGTTCATAAGTTCTAGGAGCAGAATTAGGCCATTCGGCTCATCGCGTTTATGCCGAAATTCAATCATGGCTGATCTACTTCTCCCTCTCAACCCAATTCTCCTGCCTTCTCCCCACAATCCCTGACACTCGTACTAATAACAAATCTGTCAATCTCCACCTTAAGAATATCCATTGACTTGGCCTCCACAGCCGTCTGTGGCAATGAATTCCACAGATTCACCACCCTCTGACAAGAAATTCCTCCTCATCTCCTTCCTAAAGGTGCATTTTTTAATTCTGAGGTGATCGCCTCTGGTCCGAGACTCTCCCACTAGTGAAAACATCTTCTCCACATTCACTCTTTCACTATTCTGTATGTTTCAAAGAGGTCCTCACTTATCCTTCTAAACTCCAGCGAGTACAGGCTCAGTGCCATCAAACGCCCATCTTATGTTAACCTACTCATTCCTCGGATCATTCTCGTAAGATCGCCTCAGGACTCTCTTCAACACCAGCACATTCTTCCTGATATGGTGCCCACAACTGCTCACAATGCTGCAAATGCGGCTTCACCAGCACCTTATAGATCCTCAGCATTACATCCCTGTTTTTGTATTCTAGCCCTCTTAAAATAAATGTTTGCATTGTATGTGCCTTCCTTACTAGCGATTCGACTTGCAAATTAACTTTTGGGAATCCTATACCAGCACACTCAAGTCCCTTTGCACCTCCGATTTCTGAATTCTCTCCCCATTTAGAAAATAGTCTATGCCTTTATTCCTACGACCAAAATGCATGAGTCCAGACTTTGTTAGGCTGTGTTCCATCTGCTTGCTGCAGATTCCAGCTTTTTTAGTTTTTTAGTTTAAAGATACGGCGCAGACACAGGCCCTTCGGCCCACCGAGTGCACACCGACCAGCGATCCCCACACATTAGCACTACCCTACACACACTACGGACACATTTACATTTCTACCAAGGCAATTAACTTACAAACCTACATGTCATTGGAGTGCGGAGGAAACCGAAGATCTTGGAGAAAACCTAGGCAGGTCATGGGGGAACGTACGAACTGTGTGTAGACAAGCAGACAAGCCTTCCATGATTTGATACTTTACAATGAAGACTTATCATTCTAATCTCCAGCAAGTACAGGCCCAGTGCCGTCAAAAGCTCATCGTAAGTTATCCCACTCATTCTTGTAAACCTCCTCTGGACCTTCTCCAGAGCCAGCACATCCATCCTCATATACGGTGCCCAAAATTCCTCACAATACTCCAAATGCGGCCTGACCAGCTCCTTATGGAAGATGCGACCCCTGACCCAAAACGTAGTCTGTCCATTCCACACTGTGCTGTTTTTACCCAATGAATTCCTCCAGCGCGTTTGTTCTTTTTTCACATAACCGCATATTACGTTGCAGCATGGAGAATAGGCACATATTAGTTACGATATGGAGGAATGTAGATTCAATGTAATGTTATTGGGATACTGGACAACATTTGTGTGGTTACAACAGGTGCAGAATGCGAGAGAAAAAGTCAATTTTATCTGCCGAGATGAATCCTGAACCTGAACACTGCGTTAAGATGTCCACTAAATGTCATGCACACTGACACACACAAACATGAAAACATGCAAACACACAGACACACACACAGGCGGAGATTGGCACTGAACCTGTGTCTCTCGGTTTGAGAGTCACTGGCTCTACCCGCTATGCCAAGGTGTCTACAGTAAGAGAACAGGGTCTCCACTAATGAGTGGAGGGAAGAGATCTGGTTTGAATGGCCGAATGGCCACCTCCTGTCCCATTTCTTCTTAGCCAGCAATAAAATTGTAACCTCAATTAACCACGCACTTTAACATGAGACAACTTTAATTAAATAGAAGGCATTGTTGCTCTGTTCAGACTACTCAACTCAGTGTGCGGCGGTTTATGAAGGCGTGAGTTAATGGCTTTGGGATAGCAGGGAGTGTCACGTGGTTTGATTCAATACTGTGGCGGGAGAGTCACCTCTTTACAGCTCCAGAGACCAGGGTTCAAATCGGACTTCCGGCACTGTGTGTGTGAGTGTGGGTGTGTGTTTGTGTGTGTGGATGTGTGAGAGTGTGTGTGTGCGTGTGTGTTTTGCTGGTTTTCGTCGCGTTTCTGTACACCTACTGCGCCCAGGTGCAGCGCCGCCAGGTCGTGCACTGGTAAATCCCCACCCTTTACACGTACACCCTCACTTGCACCAATATCACAGCAGGCCACTCACCCCCTCCGGGTGATAGTATCCCAGAGCATGTGTGCGTGTGTGAGAGTGTGTGTGAGTGTGTGCGTGCGCGTGTGTGTGTGGATTTGTGTGTGTGTGTGGATTTTTGTATGTTTGTGCGTGTGCGGTTGTGTATGGGGATTTGTGTGTGTGTGTATGGATTTGTTTGTATGTTTGTGTGTGTGTGCGCGCGTGTATTTGTGTGTGAGTTTCCATCGGCTGCTTCGATTCCTTCTCCATCCCCAAACAAGACATGCTGGTGTCGGTGAGGTTATTAGCTGCTGCAAAATATCGAACAAAGAGATGGGGCTGGGGTTCACTCACCTGTTCAAGTGTTAGGTGAATACTTGTGAGGCAATGCAGGGAAGGTATCTGTGCGGTGGCTGATTGGGTGGACAAATGCCGGAGATGGGAAAAGATACAAACGGCTGTCAGATAACGAGGGGGTGAAATGTAAAGCCAGAGGGAGTGATAGAGGTGAGATGGGGCGGGGGGGGGGGGGTAGTGGGTAGTGAGTGATATTGGGAAAAAGAGGGGAATAAATTAGTTGATTAGTACCGATGCCAGGGGTTACGGGGAGAAGGCAGGAGAATGGGGTGGAGAGGGAGATAGATCAGCCATGATTGAATAGCGGAGTAAATTTGATGGACCGAATGGCCTAATTCTGCTGCAATAACTTATGAATGTATGAACTCACGTAATGAGGGGAGCTGTTTGGAAATAGAATGCAGATTGCTCTGGGATAGTATCACCCGGAGGGGGTGTGTGGCCTGCTGTGATATTGGAGTAAATGAGGGTGTACGTGTAAAGGGTGGGGATTTACCAGTGCACGACCTGGCGGCGCCGCACCTGGACCTTCTCGGCGTCCTGCGTGTCCACCACGTAGTAAGCGAGGGTCCTGTTTCCCGACCTGCAGAGGTAGGTGTACAGAAAGGTGAGGAAAACCAGCAGCACAGATACCAAGGCGATGGCAGTCAAGGCGTACCAGACGAAGCGCATGGCGCTGGTCTTGGCCGCCGCCCTCCTCTCGTTAGGCTCCAGCACCTTCAGGTGGAAAGATCCAGCCAGTTCATCAGAGACGTAGCACCTGTAGACCCCCTCGTCGGCTTTCTGGACGCCCTTTATGTTGTAGACGATTCGGCCCATCACATCGTCCAAGGCGTGAGTGCTACCCAAGCCGTCGGGAGAGATCCGCCCGCGAAACGTCGGTGGAATTTCTCCGCACGACACCGGTGTGCAGACCGAGGCGTCAGGGCACTTGAAGCTCACGTTGCCGTTGACCAAGTAGGTGTCGATCAGGAGGACGACGGACAGTTGCAAAGGCACGATGGTCGCTCGGGACTGGCCGGGCGTAACAGAAACCCACTCGCCTCCTCTCCGCCGGGACCCCGCACCGGTCGCAGTCTTCCCAGGCGTTCCACACGGGGAACAGCTCCAAGTGCCGGCCTCCTACTTCCAAGAAACGATTGGGGAGCGAGGAGACGCCGATGGATTTGCCCGAGATGTGGACCTTCTCGGCGTCCTGCGTGTCCACCTCTAGTAAGCGAGGGTCCTGTTTCCCGACCTGCCGAGGTAGTCGCCCGAGTCCCTGACCATGGCGGACCTGATGAACAGATGCGGCCAGGATAACATGCAACGGGCCCGGAGATCCAAGAGCGCGTCCGCGTTCAAGGTGTCATCTCCAGTCCCAGCGAGGACCACTGTCTTCGTGTCGGGCTCCGTGGTGTTGTAGTAGACCCAGGCCACGCCGCCGGGGTGGCTCGACCCGTTGGGACAGAGCAAAGTGGCTGGGTTCTGGGTGAGGAAGATGACTTGACACGGCCAGTTGGGGTAACAAGCCACCGAGGTCCCACCCCACGCCTGCCGGGCGACGGTCAACAGCAACAGGGCGATTGGAAGAGTGGGGGTCCAAACCGACCAGGCGTCCATCCCGCGGCGCCTGATGGAGAGAGGCGTCCCCCGTCTCCACGCCTCATCTCCTGGAGACCGCAGTGACGTGTAGAACGAGTCAACAATGGGGCCGTCGTTCACAATTCCACCCGGTTCGGTCCCGAGCCAGAACGTTGCGTCATCCGATTCTAAAAGAAAAGACTGTGAATGATCGCTGTTCCTTCTAAAGCCCCGGGGCCACAGTTTAAGATTAAAGGGTCGGCCATTTAAAACGGAGATGTGAACCTGTGGAATTCTCTGCCTCAGAAGGCAGTGGAGGCCAATTCTCTGGATGCTTTCAAGAGAGAGTTAGATAAAGCTTTTAAAGATAGCGGAGTCCAGGGATATGGGGAGAAGGCAGGAACGGGGTACCGATTGGGAATGATCAGCCATCACAGTGAATGGCGGTGCTGGCGCGAAGGGCCGAATGGCCTACTCCTGCACCTATTGTCTATTTCCTATTGTGTATTCCGGCAGTTCTCACCTTAAATGGGGTACAGTGAAAAGCTTTTTTTTATTGTGTGCCATCCAGTCAGCGGAAAGACAACACGTGATTATAATCCAGACCTCCCAACATTTGATTTTAGTAATTCAGAAATTTATATCAAAATTCATGATATGCAACTTTTGAGCAAAAAAAGTATACACGCCAAATGCGCGTACGCGTTGCGTTACATTCATGTGTGAAAAACAACTATTATTTCTAACAGTCTGTAGTTCTTGGACCACATGTACAATGTCAGGCCTATCATGAGTACATTCTGCTATTTATAGAAAGGTTATTCAACAGAAATACTTTTTACAACACAACGAAAAAATAGTTTTGTTTTCTCTATTTTGTTTTTTCCTTAGACAAAATATATGACAAAGTTTCATTAAAAAAATACACATACCTAATTTCATTGAAGACATACTTGCTCCAGTGGTTTTCAACAGCAAATCACAACAGTACATGTCCCCCCAATCCCCCACTCCTCCCCACTAAAAAATCCCCCCCCCCACTGTCACTCTATCCCCACTCCCGACTCCCCCCGTACTCCACTCCCCCCGACTCCCGCCTCCCCTCTCACGCCTACCCCCCTACTCCCCTTTCCCCCCCCACCCCCCTCCCTCCCCACCTCCCCCCCACCTCCCCCCAGACGTGGGACTAGCATTGATGGCTGTTGTGGGCGAGTTGGTCCAAAGGGCCTGTTGCCGCACTGTATCAATCTATGACACAGGTGTCAAATACAAGGCCCGCGGGTCGAATGCGGCGCGCCACGTCATTTTATGTGGCCCGCGAGAGCTTAATTGTCATTGGTCGTATATCTTTTAAGTTACAGACATTTTTAACTTTCAAACTTTCATTTCTCAACACATTTTTCCAAGTTGCTGTGCGTCTGACGGCACGGCCTCTCCTCACTCGCACACACAAGATGGACGCCGTTAGCGGAGCCGCCCGCCCGCAATCACCGCCTCCCCTCTCCTCACTCTCCTACACCCGGGGGACACTGTCTCCCGAGCAGGAGGGAGATGGTCGGACTGATGGTCCTCATCCTTCCTTTCCGTCCCTTCAACCCACGCACGGCGTCCTCAAGTCCCCCCTTCCACCGATGGCGGCGTCAACGAGGGCCGCTGCCACCGACGGCCCGTCGCGCCTTCAGACTGCGCGCCTCCCGCAGCGCCTCTCTCCTCTCGCGACGCTCCCAGAATCGCCCCGCCCGCCTCGAGTAGTCCCACTTCCGCTCCCCACTTCGAGTAGTCCGGGGCTCCCTCCTCCCTGCACGCTCCGTAAGTGCCTTTCGCCGCCAACGGCTCCACGGAGGGGAGGGGAGTGGAGTGGACGTGGGGCCGAGTGGGGGGAGGGAAGGGTGGGGGGAGGAGAGAATGGGATTATGGGGGTGGGGGGAGGAGAGAGTGGGGGAAAGGGGGTGGTGGGGAAAGAGGGGGGAGAGTGAGAGTGGGTGAGGAGAGAGTAGGGGGGGAGTGGGACTGGGGGGACGACAGCGGGGATGGTTGGGGGAAGAGAGGGTGGGGGTGGTTGGGGGAAGAGAGAGTGGGGTGGTTGGGGGAAGAGAGAGTGGGGGTGGTTGGGGGAAGAGAGAGTGGGGGTGGGGGGAAGAGAGAGGGGGTGGGGGGAAGGGGACAGTGGGGGTCAGGGAAGAGTGGGGGGGAAGGTGGGTGGGGGAAGGGGACAGTGAGAGTGAAAGGGGGAGGAGGGTGTGGGGAGGAGGGAGGGGGTGAGGGAGGAGGGAGGGGTGAGGGAGGGGGTGAGGGAGAGGGGATGTGGGGGGTGGTGATGGGAAGAGAGAGTGGGGGTGGGAAGGAAGGGGGACTGTGAGGGTCAGGGAAAAGGGGAGAGTGGGGGGAGGGAGGGAAAGGTGGGTGATGGGGAAGGGGACAGTGAGAGTGAAAGGAGGGGGAGGGTGGGTGGAGGAGAGAGGGAGTGTGGGGGGAAGGGGGTGGTGGTGGGGGGAAGAGAGTGGGGGGTAGGGGGGAAGGGGGACAGTGGGGGTGGGGGGGAGGGGGACGGTGAGAATGCAGGTGGGTGGAGGGGAGGGGAGGGTAGGGATGGGAGGGGGTGAGAGAGTGGGGGAGGGTGAGGAGGGGTGGAGGAGAGAGTGGGGCTCGGGAGGAGAGAGTGGGGCGTGAGAGTGGGGCTGGGGAGGAGAATGGGGGGGTGGGGGAGGAGAGAGTGGTGGAATGGGTGGTGGAGGAGAGTGCGAGTGGGGGTGGGAGGGAGAGTGGGGCTGGGGAGGAGAGAATGGGGGGTGGGGGAGGAGAGAGTGGTGGAATGGGGGGTGGAGGAGAGTGCGGGTGGGAGGGAGAGTGCTACTGGGGAGGAGGGTGGGGTGGGAAGGAGGGAAGAGTGTGGGTGGGGAGGAGGGTGGGGAGAAGGAGACAGCAGGGGTGAGGGGGAGGAGGGGGTGTTGGTGGGGGATGAGAGAGTGGGGGTTGGGGAGAAAGGGGACAGTGGGGGTCGGGGAAGATGGTAGAGTGGGGGGTAGGGAGAGGAGGGCTAAGGAGGATTGAGTAGGGGGTTGAGGATGCTACACCAATACAGGAGAGGCTTTGGGTCCAAGGCTCCTCGGTCACACCCTCTCCCCTTCCCTGTACCGCCTTTAATTGCGCTCCCCCTCCCCTGGAGTAGCACGGCACCACAGTGAAGGAGAAAGAAGATGGCCGCTGGCAGGACGGTGTCAGAGGCTCCCTCTCCCCTTTCCCTTCCTCACCCACCCCTCCCCTCTCCACCTCCCCTCCTCCCCCCCTCCCCATTGAATTTTTTTTTTTTTTAAAGAGACAATTTATTTTAAAGAAAAAACGCGATTTCCCCAGGTCTCAATGGAAACCCTACGAGGAACTTGTCAATGTGCTTACATATATTTTTACATTTATGTTAATGCATGTACAATATTTGTTCATTTCAATAAATAATAATCAAATGCAGACAGTTATTTAACAATATGTTAAAGATTAGTTACATTTATACAGTCTTACAGTTACAACCGGCCCTTTGAGGGCAACCATAATGCTGATGTGGCCCGAGGTGAAAATGAGTTTGACACCCCTGCTCTATGACATGGGATACTGTCACTGCTGCAAAATACGTTGAGACATCAACAGATTAAGGAGCATGTGTGGAGTCAACTAGTGGCCAAAGCTTCGGTTTCAGACCTTGCACGATGGAGATGATGAATATAGAAAGATATCCACGATATGGAGTTGCGATGAATGGGTGAAATGAAGGGTGGTATCTGAAAGATGGAACCAGATGATTGGGGGGTGGGGTGGGGTGGGGAGGGAAGAGGCAATGGGCAGATAAAATTAGATGAGAGAGCGTAAGGCGTCTTGCGAATGAGTGGTGCTGGTGGGATTTATTCTACTCACTTTCCTTCAGAACTTCTTAACTCAGGCCCTCCTCCCTCCCACACAGACCCTCTTCTCCACAGTCCTTCACAATTCAGAACCTCCTTCCCTCGTAATTTAGTACCTCTTCCAGCGGGCCTTCACAACTCAGACCCACCTCACAACTCAGACCCTCCTCACAACCCAAACCCTCCTCAAAACTCAGTCCATCCTCACAGTTCAGTCCATCCTCAGTCCCTCCTTCTCTCAGTCCCTCGAACTCAGACCCTTCCCTCACTGCCCAACAGACCTTGTCTCTGCCCATCAAAGCCTCCTTGTTTCCCCTCTGACTCTCCCTTTCTCCATTCCTCTCCATCAGACTCTCTCTGCTCACTTCCCTTCAGAACATCTCACCCCAGACCCTCCTCCCCTCAAAACTTAGAACCTCTTCCTGCGGCTCCTCACAACTCAGACCCTCCTCACAACTCAGACTCTCCTCACAACTCAGACCCTCCTCACAACTCAGACCCTCCTCACAACTCAGACCCTCCTCACAACTCGGATCTTCCTCCCCTCGGTTTCTCACGCCTCAGACCCACTTCTCAGCCTCTCATTGGTCTGACACTCCTCCTCTAAATCCCTCATAACACAGCCCCTCCCTCTCTCCCCCTCAGGCTGAGACCCTCCTCTCTCCCCATCAAAGCCTCATTCCTTCCCCTCAGTCTACCCCGCCCTCTTCCTTTCCTCTCCATTTACTCTCCTCACTTCCCCTCAGAACTCAACTCAGACCCTCTTCCTCTAAATCCCTCACAGCTCAGACCCTCCTCCCCTTGGTCCCTCACAGCTCAGACCCTCCTCCCCTTGGTCCCTCACAGCTCAGACCCTCCTCCCCTCGGTCCCTCACAGCTCAGACCCTCCTCCCCTCGGTCCCTCGCAACTCAGACCCTCCTCCTCTCGGTCCCTCACAACTCAGACGCTCCCTCCCTCCTCTCTCCTCCACCCTCCGCCCGCGCACGCGCTCTATCTCCCGCGCGCGGAGCCGGGAGCGTCACCCTCGCGCGGTGACCGTTGGAAGCCGCGGTGACGCAGTGCGCAGTGGCCGCGGGGCTGCTCTGCGCGTGCGCTACTTTTCCAACCGTCACTGCGCGAGGGCGACGCTCCCGGCTCCGCGCGCGGGAGAGAGAGCGCGTGCGCGGGCGGTTGTCGTCGTCCGATCGCCGGGCGGAGGGTGGAGGAGAGAGGAGGGTGGAGGAGAGAGGAGGGTGGAGGAGAGAGGAGGGTGGAGGAGAGAGGAGGGTGGAGGAGAGAGGAGGGTGGAGGAGAGAGGAGGGTGGAGGAGAGAGGAGGGAGGGAGGGACTGAGCTGTGAGGGACCGAGGGGAGGAGGGTCTGAGCTGTGAGGGACCGAGGGGATGAGGGTCTGAGTTGTGAGAAGGATATCAGTCAGGAGGTTCTGAAGGGAAGTGAGGAGAGTCTGAATGGAGGAGGGACTGAGGGGCAGGATGGGACCTGAGAGGGGAATGAGGCTTTGAGGGGGAGAGAAAAGAGGACTGTCGCGCAGTATCTGAGCGAAGAGGGCTTAAGGAGAAGGGATGTGGAAGATCTGAGTGCAAGAAGTGTCCGATGGGCGAGAGGAGGGACATGGAAGGAGCCGAGGGAAAGGGAGGGGCATCTGAGGCAGTGGGAATCTAAGACTTTCCATCATCATTAAAAGCACAAACATAAAATAGGAGGGAAGAGATGGATGGATTCTTGATTAGTACAGGTGTCAGAGGTTCTGGGTAGAAGGCAGGAGAATGGGATTAGGATGGAGAGACAGATCAGCCATGATTGAATGGTAGAGTAGACCTGATGGGCCGAATGGCCTAATCCTACTCCTATTCCTTATGACCTTATGAGGAAGAGGACAAGTAAGTAAAAAGTAAGATCCATTAGGATGTTTCCAGAAAGGAAAACCTTAGCTGTAAGGAAAAACGGGACAAACTGTAAATGTTCTCTTTGGAACTGGGCAGATTGAGGATTGAATGAATTGAGATGAGATAAATTATGGGGAGGTTAAATGTGAAAGATCTATTTTCCCTCACCAGAGGTGTTAGAAACAAGAAGTTGATTTTAAATAATTGTTGGGAAAGATTGGGGGGAGGTGCGCTTTTTCCTCTCGAGGGTGGAAGTGAACCTACAATTTCCCAGTTGAAGGGGTTGCAGAGGCAGAAACTCCCAGCCAATTCATAAAACCCCTGAGCGCGTTTGTCTAGATCCATGACCTGCTGGAGTATTGTCAAGGGCAAGAATGTGGCATGAGACTGGGTCGTGTTTTCCCTACTGGCAAAGACATGGTTGGCAGAATAACCTTGCCCTAGCCATAAATGTTCAGTGATTTACAACATGCGGGGTGAAGATTTTGTGTGTGATAGACTGCATGGCACTGTTGGTGTTTCCTTCTTTCGTTGGATCCAAAAAAGGAAGTCCTTAGTTTGATTTATGAGGAATTGGACAAAACATTTGTCAACACGGAAACCTCGCGTTTACATTGTGACGTTTCTCTCCAGCTCCATCTCAACAAAATCAAGCAGCTTTTCACTGGCTCAGGGCACAGAGCAAACACACAATGAACCACAGCCCCACAGGTGAGCACCAGTCGAATGGTGGGGGGGGGGGAGGGGCGGGTGCTCTGTTTCGATATCCAACACTTTGATCTGTTGATTCCCAGCCCCTTCCAGGCAGCATTTTGACTAAGTTGCAAATATCTGCAGGACCTAATGTGCAGCTGCCACTAGTAGCTGTGGGTGGCAGTAACGTCCTCATTATATAACAAGACAGGGTCAGTGTGATTTAGTGAAAAATAAAAGTATGTTCAACACATCTAATTAAGCAGGTAACTGGTGAGCTGGAGAATTGTTCTTTCTGAGCAAGTGGGTTCATGTTGTTGCATTGAAAAACACTTCCTGAACAATCATCAGGCTCTTGAACACTGCACACCAACCACTACCTCACCAACTGAGGACTAACCACTGTTGACTTTTTGGTTGTACTATGGACTGTGGTTTTGCACAGGCTTTGGTGACATGATGTTACTGATTATTCATGTATATATTCTTGAATACTGTGTGCTTATATGTCATCTTACTTGCTGCAGCCTGTAAAGCTGCAACAAGTAAGAATTCTAATTGTTCTATTGCCGATATATATGACAATGAAACACTCTTGAGTCATGAATTACCAATTTGATTTATCAGTGACTTATCAATGGCCCGAAGTTGTGGTCTCTCCTGCAAATAGAGTTGTCTTCTCTGCAGCTACCTGTTTGATCATTTTGAAGATTTCCCGAGGTTGTGGAATGATAGGATGAAGAGAAAAGAACCCCAGCCTGTTCGATCATTCTTGACAGGCATAATTTTTCAGTATGTGTTTGTTTTAGTAGACACTTTTATCTTTTAACACTTTGTTGGATCTTTGATTTTCCCTTTAACCTATCCCTCCCCACCTCTCTGCAACTTGAAGCAAATTTATTTTTTTTCCTTTTAAAGTTCTGTTTTTGCTTGAAACCTGAACTGTTTCTCTTTGCATAATTGTTGCCGGGCCGCCACCAGACAGTGAGGAGGGAGTGCTGCACCATGGGAGGGGTAATGAGGAGGAAGTGCTACACCATGGGAAGGGCAGTGTGAAGTGAATGAGACTCTGTGGGTGTGGCGGTGAGAAAGATGTGTTGCGTTGCAGGATGGGCAGTGCAGAAACGTTGCGGCATAAAAGACCGCGTCGGGCACCCTTCCAGGAAAAGAGAACTCCAGTCTCGATCAGGTGCCAGATGAACAAACAGGTTACGATCTGGCCGCGTGCTCTGCCAATGTGCCAGTTCTCGTGGGTCTGAGGTATCGGGAGAAGTGAGGTAGGTTAGGACTTTATTTCTTGGAGAGCAGAAGGCTGTGGTAATATTATGGAGGTGTAGAAAATCATGAGGTGAATTCATTGGGTGAATGCACAGAGTCTTTTACACAGGGTAGAGAAATCAAGAACAAGACATAGCTTTAAGGTGAGAGGGGAATGATTTAATAGAAAACTGAGGGGGGGGACGTTCACTCGGAACTACATGGAACAAGCTGTTCAGGTATCTAAGGTAGAGCCATTTTACAGACACTTTTTGGTGAAACGTCCCTTGAACTGAGCTTTAACATGGAGCGGCAAAGTTTATGGGAGATGTGCGGGGCAGGACTTTTACACAGCATGTGTTGGGTGCCTGGAATGCACTGCCAGTGATGGCGGTGGATGCAGATATGTTAATGGTGGTTGAGACTTTTCAATGGGCATATGGATATGCAGGGAAAGGAATGATATTCCGTCATCCTTGGCCTGCACCTCATCCTCCAGCACCCAGACCGCCAGGGGACCTAAGCAAGGTTTTGTTTGTGGATTTTAGCTCTGCATTCAACACCATTGTGCCAGAGCTACTACACTACAAACTCTCCCAGTTGGTTGTGCCTGAAACCGTCTGTCATTGGATCACCAACTTCCTGACAGACAGGAAGCAGCATGTGAGGCTGGGAAAGTACACTTCGGGCTCGCTGATCCTCAGCATAAGAACATCTCAAGGCAGCGTATTTGCCTTTACTCTCCCTATACTAACGACTGCACCTCCACAGACTCCTCTGTCAAGCTTTTCAAGTGTGCGGAGAACACAACGCCTGATCGAACTGAACTAGGATGGGGAGGAATCTGCCTACAGAGAGGAAGTTCCCTGAAACCATCATCTCCCGGGACCTTAAATGGGAGGCCACCATCGAATCCGCAGTCATAATGGGCCAACAGAGGATGTACTGCATGCGGATGCTGAGAAAACACAATCTGCCACAGGCACTGATTGTCTAGTTTCATACTGCCATCATGGAGTCTGTCCTCACCTGCATCATGGTCTGGATTGTCTCTGCCACCAAGTATGACATCCGGAGGTAGCAGCGCATCATTCGATCAGCTGAGAAGGTTGTTGGCTGCACCCTTTTCTTCATTGACGAACTGTAAACTGCAAGAGCCAGGAAGGGAGTGGCTAAGATCATGTCTGACCCGTCTCACCCTGGCCACAAACACTTTGAAGCAGTTTCTTCTGGGAGGTGACTCTGGACTGTCAAAGCCGCCACAGCCAGACATAAAAACAGCTTTTTTTCCCACGAGCAGTAGCTCTACTCAACAGCGAAAAGTTTGTAGCCTCATTTTGCTCTGGTATTTTAATTTACTCTTCACATGTTTAAATTATAATTTTTATTTTTTATTGTCTAATGTATGTTGTGTTGTTATCCTTGCGAACAAAGCACCAAGGCAAATTCCTTGTATGTATACATACTTGGCTAATAATATTTATTCAATTCAATTCAATTCAATTCGCTTCTATGCATGCTCATCCTTCCTCTAGTCTACTGACAAGAATTTCAGTAAGAACTCCAGGTGCCGTCTAACCTGTCTTTGCAAAGTTACAAATAACATCGCCAGAATTATGTTCCATGCACCGACCTGCCATATTATAAGTGTAAGAAAATAACTGCAGATGCTCGTACAAATCGAAGGTATTTATTCACAAAATGCTGGAGTAACTCACCAGGTCAGGCTTCAGTCTGAAGAAGGGTCTCGACCCGAAACGTCACCCATTCCTTCTCTCCTGAGATGCTGCCTGGCCTGCTGAGTTACTCCAGCATTTTGTGAATAAATACCTGCGATATTATAAGGGTGTTCACAGGGAAACTACCCGTGTCCCCTCTTTCGGCCAGCAGGAGTCTGAACTGCAAGATCTTTCTTCAACAGATATTCCGTGGTGCTCCGGGGAAACAGGTGGCTGCAGGTGCTGGAATCTGGAGCAAAACAAACTACCCTGAGAAACACAGCGGGTTAAGCAGCAGCTGTGTCATAGAATAGAATAGAATTTCGTTGTTGTCGTTGCAGTGGTACATACAACGATGTTCAGGCGCACTG
The DNA here is from genome assembly GCF_053455715.1 of Rhinoraja longicauda. Taxonomy (NCBI): domain Eukaryota; kingdom Metazoa; phylum Chordata; class Chondrichthyes; order Rajiformes; family Arhynchobatidae; genus Rhinoraja; species Rhinoraja longicauda. Next base: position 5,685,906 of record NC_135995.1, read on the forward strand.
CCTGAGCGGAGCTCAAATGCACAAGACACAAAATAACAATAAAATAACAGTTAAAGATTGAGAAAATCCAAGGGATAGACGAATTGGAGGTAAACGTGGACCTGGTGGTTAGATGGTTTTCATATGTCCGCATATTTAGGGAGCGCGAACAATAAGGGAGCCTATGAAAGATACACGGTTTTTACATCATTGATAGATAACAACGAAGATGAAGCAAGTGGAGGGCTGTCCGTGAAAGTACAAGATGGGAGGTGAAATATAAGGGGAAGATACAACATTAATGAATGACCCTTAAACCCTTGAACTTCAGAACAATATTGGGGTATAGTCCATCATCCCAGGTAAGTGGCCACGCAAGTAGGTAGAGATGTAAAGAGGCGTATGGTATATTGTATTCGGTGGCCCTGATGATGCTTCTCTCCTTTCTGCGAGATTATTAGTGTAGACTTGGCGATGGTTTCGTCGGATATTTGCACTCTGTGAGCAAAGTCATGCTCGAGCTCCCGTTTATGAACTATTTTAACTCCGCTGCCCGTTCCCGTATCCATGTTTCAGCCCTTGGCACCTTGGGTTGCAAGGGTGAAGCCACATTAAAACTGGAGAATCAGCACCTCGTATTTCAACCCAGCCGCATGGACACTGAATTCTCCAATTTCAAGTAATACACCGCAAACGCCGTCTCTCTTTCCCCGGCCACGGACCCCTCCACAGATGTACACATTCCCCTATCATCTCGCACTACACTCATCATACTCCGTTCTCCTCCCGCTCTTATCCCACACCGTGCCACACACTTGCATTGATCCGTCTTATTTTCCCTCCCCTCTTCTCATCTACCTTCATCCCTACCTTTGTCCATATTTCACTCTTCTGGTCCTTTCCCTATGCAAATCGTCTTTGCCCCGTTTACATCAATAGTTTTTGTAACTTATTCTACCTATCTCCAAATCACTCGTCCCCATCTCTATTCACATCAGCCGACAGGTTTTCTCTACCCAATCTCTCTATTTCAGCTTTCTGGACGCGACTCCAGTCAGTCAGCATCGGGGTCCCGACCCGAGGATAGTCTCTCTTCTCTCTCCGCAGATGCTGCTTGATAATCGGAGTTCCTCCAGCATTTTATTTACCACCGACTTGTGGCTTGCTTTCATCGGTCGGGCGATGAGTATGAGTCCTTCTGCAGTTGTACAGGGCCCTAGTGGGACCGCACCTGGAGTACTGTGTGCAGTTTTGGTCTCCAAATTTGAGGAAGGATATTCTTGCTATTTAGGGAGTGCAGCGTACGTTTACTAGGTTAATTCCCGGAATTGCGGGACTGTCGTATGTTGAAAGATTGGAGCGGGTAGGCTTGGAAACACTGGAATTTAGAAGGATGAGAGGGGATCTTATCGAAACGTATAAGATTATTAAGGGGTTGGACACGTTAGAGGCAGGAAACATGTTCCCAATGTTGGGGGAGTCCAGAACCAGAAGCCACAGTTTAAGAATAAGGGGTGGGCCATTTAGAACGGAGATGAGGAAAAACGTTTTCAGTCAGAGAGTTGTAAATCTGTGGAATTCCCTGCCCCAGAAGGCAGTGGAGGCCAATTCTTTGAATGCATTCAAGAGAGAGCTAGGGTAGCGCAGTCAGCGGGTGGGTATGGGGAGAAGGCAGGAACGGGGTACTGATTGGGAATGATCAGCCATGATCACATTGAATGGTAGTGGTGGCTTAAAGGGCCGAATGGCCTACTCCTGCACCCATTGTCTATTGTCCATTGAGTCAGCAAGTAATGTTACAGCTTTGATGACTCCGCATTTCGAGGATTCTGGCGCCCCATTATGTGAAGAATGTGGAAGCTTTGGAGAGGTCGAAGAAGATATTGACCAGAATGTTGCATGGCTTAGCGATTATTAGCTGTAGGGGGAAATTGAACGAAGTTGCATTAGTTTCTCTGGAACGTAGGTTGGCGGGGAGATCAGGTAGAAGAACTTTGAATTTTGAGAAATAGGTGAGACATCAGAGCCATCTTCCTCTTCATATCCATATTCATATTTCCTCCCTGGGAAGTGGCCTTTGACTTTCTTACCTGTCTTTATTTCTCATCATTTTATATTTATAACAGGGCATAGCTAGAGAGCATAGATTTAATGTGAGATGGACAATGTTTTAAGGAATGTGTGCGGGGCAGGAACTTTTTACACAGAGGGGCGTTTGCATCTGGAACACGCTGCCAGTGCTGGCAGTGGAACCAGTTAAAATACTGGCATGTAAAACGCTTTCAGATGAGTATATGTATTGCTCTTGTTCAATGTTTTGAATGTATAATAATCTACTTCTAAACTGCCACGTTGAGTCCCTTGGTCTCACCCAACCAGCGACGTTCCTATTGTACGGCCCATTCGTCACTACCTCTCTCCTGCTTAAGTCTGTCTTCGTTTCCTCTTTCATCAAAAGAGTAATTCATAACTTTTCGTTCTTATCAACTGTTTTTTCTTCAATCAATACAATAAAAATCGTGTAGTCGTTACCGTGTGGTCCTTGTGAGTGTAGCTGGCGCGAGTGTGGCAGTCGAGAGTGTGGCAGTCGAGAGTGTGGCAGACGTGAGTGTGACTGGCGCGAGTGTGGTAAAAAATGTATTCTTTCCATCCTCCGAGACTAAACTGACCCACAATCTCTGTCGCTACGCTAGTCTCCTCCCATGTCAACACTCCCCATTACGTATCGAATCACACCCACAAGCATGCAAAAAAAAGACAGAAACTAGAAATATTAAACATAGCCATAATACAATGACAGTAACTAAATTAAGCGTAAATGGCTCCTACACACCGGCCCCTAATTGTTCTGCGTATATAACGAAGCAATTACGAATAGGTACTAAAAGGAGCTATAAAAGCTTAATATTTATCAAAAACAAAAGTAATATGCATTATATTTTGGCATTCAAACTTCTTTAGCGATTCTTCAATCTTCTCCTTCACCTTCTAGAAGCAGACATATCTTGGTTATCGGTCTTACCAAGATGATGTCCTTAGTCTGAAGTCGTACAGTACGCAGAAAACCTTTAACGTCTGGCATGATCTCCAGTATCTTTTTACGAAGTTTTGACAAGATGTGATTTCTTCCTCCATGTCCGATCTGTTCATGAATATGTCGTAACAGCAATGTTGAAATATGAAAGTCCTTCGAGAGAATAATAGGATGTTTAGCTTCTTCAGGCACGGCTAGTTTATTTAGGTGACCACCTACTCTCAGAAGTCCTTTATCAAGTATCGGGTCAAGCCTGCATAAACAACAACTTCTTTTCACACCATGTTCACCAGCTTGTAATGCTGATAGCTCTTCCTTATATTCTTGTCTTTGACAGAAAGAGATAACTGCATTTCTGCCTTAAAAAGATCATCTGGTCATAAACACTGTCCCCGGTACGATACTCAACCTTTTCTTTCAGCTTGCCAGGATCCGTTTCAAAGCCACTCATAGGAGCCCGAGTTTCCTTTTTCTTATGAGTCCACTGCAAAAGCATTGTTTTTAGTTTAAGAAACTAAGCCACCACAGTCTTCAACTTATTCCATGATGAGAAATGGGTAATTAAATAGTTTGTTGAATCCAACGGGTCCTTAATAATGGCGTTCACTAAGATGTCTTCCTTGATCTCCGGATCATTAGCAGATATTTCAGTTTCCAGGTTAAACTTTGTCCATTCTCGGTCTGGTTTACATAGAAACTCTGGCCCATTGATCCATCTCTTACTGCTTAAGAAGCGATCTGCTGTTAATCCTCTAGAGGCTTCATCCGCAGGATTTTCCTTGGTATTAATATACTTCCACTGTGATACATTAGTAGCATCCCTTATAAAAGAGATCCTGTTTGCGACAAATGTTAGGAAGAGTTTATTTTCATTGTTGGTGTACCTAAGCACTGTCATGCTATCAGTACAGAAGGTAGATTCCTCCAGCTTAAGCTGCAGTTCTTTTTGCAGCAATATGTCAATTCTGACAGCCAAGACTGCGGCTGCAAGCTCCATTCTGGGAATCGTCATTTTCTTCAATGGTGCCACTCTGGCCTTTCCCATTAAGAATGTAGCATGTATTTCATTAATATCATTTTCCAGTCTCAGATATGAAACAGTACCATAACCACTTTCACTTGCATCAGAAAAGTGATGCAGGTGTGCAAATCTGATTCGACCAAAGTTTGTCGCCTTCATACACCGGTCCTAACCCTAACTGGTCCCAGATCTTGTCGAGATTTTCTAACCACTCTGTCCATCGCCGAGAGAAGATTTGCGTTATACTCTCACGCCATCCAAGTTTCTTCTTACAGAGATCCTGTAAAGTTAACTTGGCTGGTAGTGTAAATGGTGCAAGAAATACCAAAGAGAGTGTGGCAATCGAGAGTGTGGCAGACGTGAGGGTGACTGGCGCGGGTGTGGTAAAAACTGTATTCTCTCCATCCTCCAGACTAAACTGACCCACAATCTCTGTCGCTACGCTTGCATCCTCCCATGTAGACACTCCCTATTACGTATCAAATCACACCCACCAGCATGCAAAAAAAGACAGAAACTAGAAATATTAAACATAGCCATAATACAATGATAGTAACTAAATTAAACGTAAATGGCTCCTACAGATAGGGTGTTGGGCGCCCAAGGCTCATCGATGCGCGAGGGCAACGATGGCTATTCCGTCTGGTCCGAACCGACAGAAGGTCTACTGTGGCACAAGTCGCAGAAAATGGTAATGGCGGTCACGGGAGGAATGTGTCACAATACACAGCGCATCGCGTCCTGCTGCGTATGGGGCTGCACACGGAGGACCAACAGCATATTAGGTCATAATGTTTTAGCTTATCAGGTTATAATGTTTTGGTTCATCGGTGTATATGTAGGACCTATGAGTGGAGACGCCGACAAGGGTTAGAGATGAAAAGAAAACAAAGGCTGTGAAATAAGGAGAATAGTTGAGGAATGGAATGTAAACCGCAGCGAGGAATATGGTGGAAGTGGACGTTAGGGGAGGGAGTAGTGGGAATCTGAAAGGGAACTGAGGATCTCGGGGAAGAGATATATGCGTGCGAGGAGGAGGAAGTAGCAGGGTGACAAGGCATGGGAGAAATATTTGTGCACCAGTGTGGGGAGGGGTAAGATCGGGTGTAGGGGATATTACTTGAACGGACATTTGGTATTCCTTGGCGCATAGAGCGCACATTCTCAGCGAAATGGTGAAAGCGTCGTCCCCTGCGGTTGAAAAGTGGACTCGCATAGAGGGATTCCATGGTCTGGGTTAAGCAGAGCGGGAAGATGAATCTCCGCGACCCAGGCCGCACAGCAGGATGCCACGTTACAACTTTGTAAAACAAAGTTACCTTTGAAATATGGGGTCGAATCGCGGACTGCGTAACCGTCAGAGGGTGTAGGTGGACTACGATGCTACAAGAAGTGGTGACTGCTGTCCGCTAGTACAGGCGGGGCAAGTGCGTTTAGAATCAGAGATGAACCAGGAGTGGGGTTCTGTTTGAAGTTCACAAACCTATGAGGGCCGTAGCGAGACTAGAGACGAGAGAAACGTATCGCCGTAGCATAGGTTGCCATAATCGGAGCGCAGGCGCTTTAGATGAAGGGGCAAGAGGTTGTATGAGCAAGGGTTATGCCACCTAGTATTAGCTTCAGATCTAGGACGCATTGCGTGAGTTGGTGATGGATGCAGGCACTGTCAGCGCTTGAAAAAACTTTAAGATGAATCGTTGAAATTTAATGACAAGAACGGCTACCATCCGAGTGATGGGACAACTGAGGAATGCCGACAGGTACATAATGAATGGCGAAGACACCGTGGGCAGAATGTTCTTCCCCCTGTACTGCGTGTCTCTGTGGCCCTGAGTCACACTGGTTCAGGAGAATACAATCGATCGGTCAATTTACAATGTATACCTACTGTACATGAGAAGGGAATAACGTTTAATGCTAGGTAAAGCCAGCAAAATCCGATAAGTCTTGATCGATTGGTCAGGTGCGCTGAAGAAAAGTTGATGGAATTTAATACAAAAGGGATGTGAAGTTTTGGTAAGACTAACATGGGCAGGGCTTACACAGTGAATGGTAGGCCTCTGGCGAGTCTTGTGGAGCCCATGCCAGGGGTGTAGGAGTGCAGGTGCGTGGTTCCCGAAGGTGCAATCGCAGGCAGATCGGATGGGCGAAAAGGCTTTTGGCGAAAGCAAGCAAGAAAAAATAGAGGGGTCGTAACGCAACGTTCCATGTAGATATTTCGGTTTTGATTTAACTATAACAGATAAAGTCTAATCGGCTGAGGCTGGGAGATGAACAGTTTGCAGAAATCGTGATGAATATTTGTTTTCTCCGAAGTGCCTGAACAATTGTTCGGCGTTGTGCTTCACCTGAATAACCACGTGGTACTTACTTCAATACACAATAGACAATGGGATTAGGCCATTCGGCCCTTTGAGCCAGCACCGCCATGCAATGTGATCATGGCTGATCATTCTCAATCAGTACCCCGTTCCTGCCTTCTCCCCATACCCCCTGACTCCGCTATCCTTAAGAGCTCTATCTAGCTCTCTTGAATGCATTCAGAGCATTGGCCTTCACTGCCTTCTGAGGCAGAGAATTCCACAGATTCACAACTCTCTGACTGAATACGTTTTTCCTCATCTCCGTTCTAAATGGCATACCCCTTATTCTTAAATTGTGGCCCCTTGTTCTGGACTCCCCCAACATTGGGAACATGTTTCCTGCCTCTAACGTGTCCAACCCCTTAATAATCTTATATGTTTCGGTAAGATCCCCTCGGAATCACACAGATGCAATGGTGAAATTGCTGATGAACTTCATCGAAGTAAAGTGTGTTTGTTCACAGCGTTTAACTCATGCAAAGAACATAATGCGGAGGTTGCAATCATCTTGCACTAAAAATATTATCATTCTTTTTGCATCACAGTGAATCTGGTAACAATTGTGGTCCTGTCTCAAGGAAAGTGTGGTCTCTCCAGCTGTGTGACCCGCTACCTGGTGGCCATGGCAGCGTCAGATCTACTGGTCATTATCTTTGACCTGATATTGAGACAGATTCCGATTGCTCATCGCCTATATTTTGTGAAGCTCATCCCCCTGTGTAATATCCACGCCGTCTTGCTTTACACAGTGACCGACTGTTCTGTGTGGTTCACCGTCTCCTTCACCTTTGACCGATTTGTTGCCATCTGTTGCCAAAAACTGAAGCATAGATATTGCACCGAGAAAACAGCGGCTGTGGTTCTGGGCACAGTGAGTGTACTGAGCAGCGCAAAGAATGTTTACTGGTATTTCATGTATACACATTGGTACAGATTGGCGAATACTCCCTGGTTTTGTTACATGGACGTCCGTGTTATGACTTCAATTACCTGGTCAACGATTGAGTCTCTTCATTATATTCTCACCCCTGGTGTCCCGTTTGTATTGATTCTGCTGTTCAATTCTTTAACAGTTAGATACATTTTGTTGGTCAGCAGAGCCCGCAGGAGACTCCGGGACCAGAAAAGTGCGAAGGGCCCCAGTGATCCCGAAATGGTGAATCGAAAGAAATCCGTGATATTGTTGTTATTTATCTCCGGAAATTTCGTTCTGTTATGGGCGGTATTTACATTTTGTATTATAAGTAGACGTGTGTGTTATGTGGGACATTGTGCTATTTCCCTTCCTACCTTTGTATCGGAAATAGGATTCATGCTTCAATTACTTAGCTGTTGCACAAACACGTGCATATATGCGGTGACACAGACGATGTTTAGAAAGCAATTGTCGACTGTGTTAACATATCCCCTTGCTCGACTGATAAGATTAATTAAGCACTGAAAAATGATTGAAAACTGGAGCATTTAAAGCAGCATAATCAAATATTAGGATCAGACCTGTTGAAATGCGTTACGTAAATAGGCTCGGCACCCATTGTGACCACGCTGAGCATCAACCATCCACTTACACTAATCTGACATTGATTCTATTCTCCATACATTGGGTTAATCCCAGAGCCCTTCCCCCAAATCGAAATTAAACGGCATTATCGGGGGAATTCACAGAGGACGCACAACGTCCACTTTGCTTTTCATTTGAAGGTGGGACGTAACGGAAACTTTTGGGCTAAGCCTGTGGGGGTCACAGGGAGAAAGTGCAAAGTCCACAAGCCAGCAGGCGAGGTTAGGACTGAACCTGGGTCTGTAGCGTCATGAGGCAGACTCTCTAATAGCTGCGGTACTCTTCTGCGCTGTTCCCGTAGCTCCGTTGCAAATACGGGGCATTTAGTTGGATACTGCTCATCCCATTTTTGCAATCTAGTTGTATCTAGCGCTGTCCAAATTAGTATATATCCCCAGGTAAAGTAGATTAAATAGTTCCAACACTGATCGGTGGGTACCCCGACTCAGTCAGTTCTTGTGCCGTCAACACACTTCTTTCCTTGAACTCCAAGGTTAATTTAACATTAAATATAATTTCTCAGTGTGAGCGATCAGAGGAACACCAAGGCTGAGGAACCAACATATTGACAGAGCATCCAAACTACACGTTTACCAACTATCCGCTTGGCTCCCCGACTCATTTCCGCCAATGATTTAGTCAGTGATCGCAGTTTGCATTTAAAAAAAACGAGGATGACCAAATAAGGGATGGCATACATCACGGAGTTTGCATAATCCACAGCGAATCAATAATCTAAAGACAATCCTCTGGGAAGGTGATGGACGGACCAGTTTCAACACTGGGTTTCTGATAGGGACAGACAAGATAGTTGGGAGATAACCCGTGCTCAATTGTCCATCAGTGAACCGTGATTAAAACCACGTCCTTGGTCATTTCAGGGAAGTGTCCCATCAAATATCCGCAGCAGAGATTTCACTCCTGGGAGCGGGAGATCTTGGGTGTAAAGGCGACGTCGCAAATTATGGAAGTCATTAGAAATTTTTGCAAGTTTGTCATATATTTAACCCAAAATCTTACATATTAAGAGAGTTAAAGCAAACGTGTTTAATTGTCATGTGTATCATTTCAAAAATGTAAAATCCGCATGGAACCGTTGTGACGCGAGCTATAGAAACTGTAAGTGCTGTGAATGCGTGAAAAATGTGGGTCGTCTCAGAGTGTTTTCCAGTATACTCTGTGAAGCTCTGTGAAGTTCTATAAATGTTTGAGAAAACCACCGCATCTCTACGAGATTTCTTACTGTCTTCCGCTGATTTGAGCCATAATTCTGAGTGCGACTGGTCCTCGTGTGAAGCCAGATTCATGGTACTGGTCAGACACACAATCCCCTCCAACACATGACACAGCGAGGAGGGGGCTACATAGAACCACATGGCTGCAAACCCGGGGTGTTTAATTTTGCGACCCACATTTGTTCTATTGGGCCTCACATTGTTGTCGTGCGATTGTAAATTGTGGTACTATAAGATAACAAATTGGAGGGAAAGGAAATAATGCTGACTTTATTGGGCGAGAGCAGTGGAGGATTAAGACTCTGTGTGGAGATGCGGCAACATGCGGCAACACACACGCACACGCACACGCACACACACACACACATATATATATATATATACAACATATATACAAAACGACAGCTAGTCAGTAACACGAATGTGACATCAAATAATATGATGTAACGGCAGGGCACTCGAAGTTCAAATGTAAGCTGCAGATCGGAAACTCGCTGATATGAAATGGATACACAAGGGATCCAGAGTACAACGAATAGCGGATAATAATTTAGAATCTTTAGAAAATTGACATATTATGGTCGGAGACGATCTTGAATGGGGAATTTGGACGGTGGGCCATGTAGATATCGGTATGATCTACCCTGAACCTCTCCAGTGGACGTGCAGAACCTGCCCGCAGTCCCACGACGTTTCGCACAGAAGTCGGGATTAAAAGAAGCGAACTGCATGGCTAACCCGTGAGGCTTTGCCAGCCTCAGAGAAACAAATGATTGTACAGGAACTGCCTACTTTCAGGAACCATGGCGATCAGCCATTTTGGGATACGCTAGCAAAGTTAAAGGGGGCTTAAGACTGAATAGTGAAATGGGAACTGCGAATTCCGAGTTTTAATTGTGAACATCATGTCATTTTGCGGGTGAATGTCGGTCACCCTGCCAATAACCAACAAAGGGACAAGAATGCCCCATAATCAGTACAGTGCTAATGGGAATTAGAAACTATTGGATGGATGAAGTGGTGTTATTTATTGTATGTCTTTGCGTGAACAATGTCTCCAGCATTCCCGTGTGTCAATGTTTTAAGTATTTGAATATTTCCTTGAGGTGTGCTTGATTATATTTTATTCTTAATTCGATTGTTGAGTGAAATTTGTATCGTATGCAATGTGTGAAGGGTCTGTGCGTTTTAGCATATCGCATGTGTCGCGACAACTTATTGCGATAATTGTCATTTGCTGACAAGAAGTGGAAAGCCATGAAGTGCGTGATTGCAAAGGTTGTTTGTTGTTTGTTAAATCTGCTCTGTGAGGATGTTGAAGTCATTCCATGGAACAGATAGAATGGGGTGCAACTGAATGATTCTGCTCTTCCACCTGAAAACACTTGTGGCTGAAGAAACAGTGGCTTGTTGAGTGATTGTCAGTTGAACGAAGGGGCCGCTGCAACCCATTCCTTGTGGAAATTACCTGTTTATTCTTTGTTTTGTAGTTTCTTGTGAAATATCTAACAAATGAGCGATGCAAGCATGAATGTATTGCCTTATATTATCCGTGTTTTAAGCTTGATTTTTTTCCTATTTATTTGCTTTAGAATTGATTTTAAAGACAGACCTGGATTCCACACTGACCCATGTGAAATCCAGGTTAAACAGATTTTATTGCAGATACGATCCGAACATTTAGGAAATAATTTGTCATTTGGGGAAATTGTGAATAGTGTGTGTTTATACTTGGAATTTGAGTTTGGAAGATATCAACTCACACCTTTTCAGTCATCAAGTCAGAAGGGAACAGAAACTTCAGCCCAACCCGCCCATGCCGACCAAGATGCAGTATCTAGACCAGTCTCATTTTCTCAAGTTTCTCCTCTAACCTTCTGAAACTTTCCTATCAATTTACCCGTCCGTCTTTTAAAATAATATCAATATGTGAATATCCTTCTCTGCCACCTCGTTCCACATACCCACCACCTTCTGATTGAAAATACTGTTCAGTTCAGATTACGTTGGCCTCCTTTTAACATAAGTATGTACTGTGGTTATTGATTTACCGACATTAGATAATAGACTCTGCATATGCCCCCCTAATCTTTTATACATCTCTGTAAGCACAAACCACAGCATTCTGCGTTGCTGGGCAATAAACGTCTAAGCCTGCCCAAGCTTTCACTAGACATTAGGCCCTCGAGTCCTGCCAACATTTTCGTAAATCTTCTCTGTTCTCTTTCCATCTTAAGGATATCCTTCCTTTAGCAGGCTGACAACAACTGAACACAGTACTCCAAATACGGTCTCACCAACGGCTTTCGATCAACTTAGAAATATTCGCGAGAGAGGATGTCCCACCTAAACAAACATGCTGACTATCCCTTATTAGGCCCTGTCTATCCAAATGCCTGTATATTTTAGCTTTCAAAATCCCCTCCAGTACTTTACCTACTACAGATCTTAGGGTCACTGGTAAACAGTTCCAAGGGTTTTCTTATCACCCCGTCTTGAATAGAAACACAGTATAAGTGACCCTTCGTTCGGCAACACATGCGTGTATAATGATGATTCATATACCTCAGCTGAGGTCCCTGTAAATTATTCTTTAGCTCCCCGCAGTATCTTCGGATGTATCTATCAGGCACAAGAGATGTATTTATCTTCATAGGTTTAGGACATCCAGGAGCTGTTCGACCACAATGCAAACTGTCAGTTACATTAACTGTCCAACTTCCCCAGCCTTATGTATTTCACCACGGTAAGAAGAGACGAGAAACATTCGTTAAAGATCATGTCACCTCCTGTGGCTTCACAGGTGGACCGCTTTGTTTTCTGAGGGACTCCATTTGTCTCCTGAGATAACCCGTTTCCTTAATGTACATGCTCCTGAGTCTATTTTCTATGTTTCTATGTTTTCAAAAATCGCTTAAGATTCTCCATAATTGTCTGTGCCAGTTCTGGTTCTGGTTCTGGTTCTGGTTGATTACTTTGCAAACACCACATAAGTGGTGATCTCGCGCAGGTCGGTGTGAGTATAGTGATTAAATTTTGAAGTGGCCCTTTTTGATCAAGTTGAGGAGATCTAGTTGCCCAATCCTCAGTTTAAATGACTGAACATCGGGAGCGGCACGTGTGTTGGGTGGTAACATATTCAATTCCCTTATCACCCTTGGGTAAAGGGAATATTGGCAGCAAAGTTTGTTGAAATTCAGCGAGTTGATGATACGGGGACAGGTATTTTGTCTTGTTTCATGGCGGTTGGTGATCTGGGATGACGGAAGATTTAATGGCGTGATTTTGTGAATCTCCTTGTAAATTGCAATAAGTTTTAGCCTGATTCTGCGGAGCTCTAGGGTATCCCATCTGAGAGATGTCAGCAGGGCCTGTTTCCACGCTGTATCTCTAAACTAAACTAAACTAAACCCAAATTCCTCCTCACACTCTACCCACTCCCCACACTGCTCATAAAACCAAACTCTTTCCCATTCCCTCTCTCCACACTCCCCATGGACTGAAACTCTCTCCCCAGTCCCCACAGACTCCTCTCCTCCCCATTTCCTCTCTTCACGTTCCCCATGGACTAAAACTCCCTCCCACTCTCTCCCCACCACCCACACTCCCCATGGGGCCAAACATCTCCCCATTCCCTCTCACCACCAACACTCCCCGTGGGCTCAAACACCTCCCCATCCCTCTCACCGCCCACTCTTCCCATGGGCTCAAACATCTTTCCATTACACTCCCACAGCCCACACTCCCAGTGAACCCAAATTCCTCCCCATTCCCTCCCACCACACTCCCCATGGACCCAAACTCTCTCCCACTCCCCACACTCTCATGGACACAACCTCCTCCCCATTCCCTCCCAACGCACCCATAGAAACATAGAAAATAGGTGCAGGAGGAGGCCATTTCTCCCTTCGAGTCAGCACCACCATTCATTATGATCCTGGCTAATCATCCACAAGCTGTAATCCGTGCCTGCCTTCTCCCCACATCCCTTGATTCCATTGGCCCTTCGAGCTCCATCTAACTCTCTTTTAAATTCATCCAGTGAATTGGCCTCTACTGCCCTCTGTGGCAGAGAATTCCACAAATTCACAACTCTGGGTGAAAATGTTTTTCTCATCTCAGTTTTAAACTCCCCATGGACCCAAACTCTCTCCCACTGCCCGCACTCCCATGGCCCCACACTCCTCCCCACTCACTCCCACCACCCACACTCCCCACGAACTGAAACTCCCTCCCCACTCCCCACACTCTGCATGGACCCATCTCCTCCCCATTCCTTCCCTGCACCTTCCCCATGGACCGAAACTCCCTCCCTCCCCACTCTCTCCCCACTGCCCACACTTCTAGGGTAGCCAACTGTCCCGTATTAGCCGGGACATCCCGTATTTTCGGCTAAATTGGTTTGTCCCGTGAAGTGTGCGCATGTGTGCGCATGCGCGGGAATGTGCGCATGCGTGGGAATCTCGGGCGGGCGAGGCCTGTGGAATCAGTGATAATTTCCAGGCGTTTCGAAGAGATGTATTACTGAAATGAGTTACTTAAAGCTTAAATAAAGTTTAAGTAAATTGGAATTCTCGTTTGTCTCACAACAATTTATGTAACTCAATATCAGAAGTTAAGCAGATGGAGAAACTATTGAAACCACAACGCTTGGATCTGGATCCCAACTCACCTACTGCACCAAAGGTATGGAAGCACTGGCTTCGTACACTAAATAACTTCTTTGATGAGTGTGGCGACAATGCACCAGACAAATTCAGGACGTTAATAAGCTCTGTCTCTTATGATGTATATGATTACATAGAGGAATGTACAACTTATGATTCTGCTATTGATGTACTAAGCAGACTCTTCGTCAAGACACCCAATGTAATATTTGCTCGACACCTCCTTGCTACTCGTAAACAAAAACCTGGTGAGTCACTTGATGAGTTTTTACAAGAACTTCAAAGACTTAGTAAAGACTGTGCCTTCAAAGCAGTTACAGCTGATCAATATCAACAGGAACTTATTCGAGACTCGTTTATCAATGGTTTGGCATCGCCTTTAATACGACAGAGACTATTAGGAAACAAAACCTTGGATTTACAGTCAGCTTACAATCAAGCTTACTCATTAGACTTGGCTCAGAGAAATTCAGACGCTTATGGCTCATCTAATGTGTATTCTGCTGCAACTACTACAAAGGAATCTCACCCAAGTACTAATATGGAGCAAGCTGAAACAATTTCTACTGATAAATGTGCCCTTGCTGCAGCATATACTTATCCAAAAAGGAAGTGTTACTTTTGCGGGGGTAATATTCATAATAGAGAGAGATGTCTTGCTCGAGAGGCAACTTGTAATAGCTGTGGCAAGAAGGGACATTATTCTAGAGTATGCAAGTCCAAAGCAACTACTAAAAGTGTGACTGCTGCCATGTTTGTGCCTTCTTTATGTGCAATTACAGCTGCATTTCCTCAGAGCTTGTCTCATGCAGTTACAATGGTATCCATCAATGGCCATACACTTAATGTACTACTTGATTCTGGCAGTTCAGAAAGTTTTATAAGTGAACAAGTTGTGTCTCGACTAAATCTAACTATAATTCCTTCAAATAGAGAAATCTCGATGGCTCTGACATCTCTCAATACTCAAATTATTGGATCTTGTATTGTAGACTTTATTCTGAACAAAGCTAGTTATAAATCTGTATGTCTTGGTATTTTGGAAAATTTGTGCAGCGATATAATTCTAGGTCAGGATTTTCAGAAACAGCACAGATCACTTCAAATAATGTATGAAGGAACTATGCCTGATCTTGTATTGTCAAAGCCACCAGTATTGTGTGTTTTTTCTGCTGCATCTGTTGAATGTCCTTCATTATTCACTAATTTATCCTCTAAGTGCAAGCCAATTGCTACAAAATCAAGACAATTTAGTAAGGATGACAAAAACTTTATCAACACAGAGGTAACTAATCTTTTACGAGAAGGTATCATAGAGCCCAGCTCTTCCCCTTGGAGGGCACAAGTTGTTGTGGTTAAGGACCCCTTGGAGAGACATAGAAAGAGACTCTGCATTGATTACTCTCAAACTATAAACCAGTTCACGGAGCTTGATGCATATCCATTACCTCGTATAGATGATATTATCAATATATTAGCTAAGTATAAGGTATTCTCTACTTTTGACCTAAAAAGTGCTTACTACCAAATTCCTTTGAAAGAATCCGAAAAGAAATACACTGCGTTTGAAGCTAATGGAAAATTATACCACTACTGCACAGTTCCTTTTGGTGTAACTAATGGTGTGGCAGTTTTTCAGAGAGAGATGGACAAACTTGTTGAACTGGAAAACCTTAGAAATACTTTCCCTTATCTTGATAATATAACTATTGCAGGAAAAGACCAAGCTGAACATGACAAAAATGTGCAACGGTTTTTAGAAGTTGTACATTCTAAAAATCTAACATTAAATGAGGCTAAGTCAATAATATCAGTGCCATCAATTAATATTCTTGGTTATTGGGTTGGAAATGATACGATCAAGCTTGATCCAGAGAGACTCCGCCCATTCCAAGAGATACCTGTTCCAGCTACATTAAACACTCCACGAAGGGTTCTTGGCATGTTTGCATATTACGCTAAATGGATACCAAATTTCTCTGACAAAATTCAACCTTTGATTAGAGCAAAATCTTTCCCCCTTGACTCTACAGCAATTGGTGCCTTTACTTCTTTAAAGAAACAATTAGAATCTGCGACATTACACGCCATCAATGAGGTTCTCCCCTTTGTTGTTGAACGTGATGCCTGATTTAGCAGTATCAGCAACATTAAATCAAGGAGGACGACCAGTGGCTTTCATGTCTCGTACTCTCCAAGGTAGTGAATTGCATTACCCACCCGTTGAAAAGGAAGCTACTGCAATTATTGAAGCAGTGAGGAAATTGAGTCATTTCCTTGCTCGCCAGCACTTCACTTTGATAACAGATCAGCGTTCAGTAGCTTTTATGCTAGATAATCGGAAGCGAACGAAGATTAAAAACAGTAAAATTCATGAATGGAGGATTGAATTATCTGCATATAGTTATTCAATTGAGTACCGCCCTGGTAAGGATAATGTTGCTCCGGATACCTTAACTCGAGCATTTTATGCCTCTGTTCATTCTTCTGCACTCACTGATCTTCACAATGGGCTGTGTCATCCTGGAGTCACTCGTATGTTACACTATGTTCGTTCCAAAAACTTGCCTTTCTCTACAGAAGATGTGAAGATGACGTGTGCTTCATGTAGAATCTGTGCTGAATTAAAACCAAGGTTCTTTCGTCCTGAAGAAGGAAGATTGATCAAAGCTACTCAACCTATGGAACGTTTGAGTATTGACTTCAAAGGGCCTTTACCATCCTCCTCTCAAAATGTTTATATACTTACCATAGTTGATGAATATTCGAGGTTTCCATTTGCCTTTCCTTGTCGAAATATGTCAGCTGCTACGGTTATCAAATGTTTAGATCAACTGTTTTCATTCTGTGGATTTCCAAGTTACATACATTCTGATAGGGGCACCTCATTCCTGTCAAAAGATTTAAAGGACTACCTTTCTAATAAAGGAATTGCAACAAGTAAAACAACACCATATCATCCTATTGGAAATGGTCAGGTTGAGAGGTATAACGGAATCATTTGGAAAGCAGTGAAACTGGCTTTAAAGTCAAATGACATACCAGATCAGCAGGTGGAATGTGTTCTACCAGATGCATTACACTCCATCAGATCTCTACTGTCAACCGCTACCAATACTACTCCACATGAGCGGTTCTCTAACTTCAAATGCCGTTCTTCTAGTGGTACTTCTCTGTCATCATGGTTGACTAGCCCTGGGCCTGTGTTGCTTCGTCGGTATGTCCGATCAAATAAGAATGAGCCCTTTGTTGATGAAGTTGAACTGACTGATGTCAACTCTTCTTATGCAACTATCAAGTATCAGGATGGACGTCAGTCAACTGTCTCACTTTGTGACCTTGCACCATGTCCATCTTCTCCATCAGCTCCAACACTCCTTGATAATATTAATCGAGAAGTTCCTTCAACACTCCCATCTTTCCCTATGAAAACTTCTACAAGTAATTCTAAAATTGAAAATGTAAATAACAATATGAGTGAAGTTGATGACCAAGCAACATATGTACCACCAGCTATGGAAACACCATTATCTCCTGATGCTCCAGTGCTGCGATGGTCATCAAGACATACTAAACCTCCTGACCGTCTCACTTATAAATAGGAGGGGAGAATGAAGTGTGCGCATGTGTGAGCATGTGCGCATGCGTGGGATTCTCGGGCGGGCGAGGCCTGTGGAATCTGATCATTTCCAGGCGTTTCGAAGAGATGTATTACTGAAATGAGTTACTTAAAGCTTAAATAAAGTTTAAGTAAATTGGAATTCTCGTTTGTCTCACAACATCCCATATGGGACCGCCCTTGTCCCGTATTAGACCCGGGGGGGGGGGGGGGGGGGGGTGGGGGGGGGGGGGCGCTGTAGGCCCGAACGCTGTAGGCCCGGACGCTGTAGGCCCCGACGCTGTATGTTCCAACAGTTTAGGTCCCGACACTCTAGGTTTCCGACATTTTCGCTCCGGACAGTGTAGGTCCGGAGGCCTGGGCGACCGCCATTGGTGGAGCGGGAGCACGCGGCCGCCGCTGGCTGGGTGAGGTCACGTGGGGCGCGGGGTGGTGACGTCACCTTGTCCTGTATTTAGGAGTGAGATAGTTGGCAACCCTACGATACACCCAGTCCTTTCCCCATTCACTCCCATGTATCAATGGGTCCCCAGAATTCCCCCTCCACAGAGTTTCAGTGGAGCCAAACCCCATCCCAGAGAGATGATCTGAGGACAATTACAGTGGGAGAAAAGGTGAATAAGGTCTTAAGTGACAGGAGGAGTATTAGGCCATTCGGCCCATCAAGTCCACTCCGCCAGTCAATCATGTGTGATCTATCTCTCACTCCTAACCCCATTCTCCTGCCTTCTCCCCGTAACCTCTGACACCCGTAATAATCAATGGGAATAGACATGGAAAGGAGGAGAAATAGGGAAATGGAAGGTGTGTGTCAGTCAATTAATGTGTGAGGGAGGAAGGGAAGGAGGGAGGGAGGGAGGGATCGAGGGAAGGAGGGAGGGTGGGAGGGAGGCATTGAGGCGCGATGGTGTGAAAGAGGTTGAATGAGAAAGATGGATACAGGGAAAGAATGATGAAAGGAATGTGGAAGAGTGAGAGGGAGAGAGAAGGATGAATGAAGGAATTCCCGAAGAAAGAGAGGAGGGAGACAGAGGCAAAGAGGAAAGTGAGCGGTCTGAATGAAATTTTGGCTTCCAGAAAGTTCCGTGGCGCAGCCGAAGGAGCAGATAGCTGAAGATGGGCCGGTGGAGTCGCCCTATCAGGTTGGCACTGTTGTGGCAAAGAGGCAGGTCGGCGTTTGTCTCCTTGTTGTCCCTCCACACCAGCACTGCCCCTCAGATACTAACTCCATGACCGCGGCCATCTGCACCTCACGCTGCCTCGGCAAGGCCAGCAGCATAATCAAGGACCAGTCTCACCCCGGCCACTCCCTCTTCTCCCCTCTCCCATCAGGCAAGAGGTACAGAAGTGTGAAAACGCACACCTCCAGATTCAGGGACAGTTCCTTCCCAGCTATTATCAGGCAACTGAACCATCCTACCACAACCAGAGAGCAGTCCCAAACTTCTATCTACCTCATTGGTGACCCTCGGACTATCCTTGCTGGCTTTACGTTGCACTAAACGTTATTCCCTTATCATGCGTCTATACACAGTAAATGGCTCGATTGTCATCATGCATTGTCTTTCCGCTGACTGGTTAGCACAAAACAAAAGCTTTTCACCGTACCTCGGTACTCGTGACAATAAACTAAACTGAACTAAATTCTCTCCCCCCCTCCCAGTGTCGGGCACCAACCACCTCCCCCACTCCTGCCCACCGAACCCACGCCTCCCAAATCACCGTCCCCACCCCCCGTCACCGTCTCTGCCCCAGGATACTGACCCCCCCCACCACCACACTGAATCCCTACGTCACATCCCACTCTGCCCACTGAGACTGGCCCACGATGTTCATAAGTGATGGGAGCAGAATTAGTCCATTCGGCCCATCAAGTCCACTCCGCCGTTCAGTCATGGCTGATCTATGTCTCCCTCCTAACCCCATTCTCCTGCCTTCTCCCCGTAACCCCTGACACCCGCACTCATCAAGAAATAATTTAAAATGTCCACTGACTTGGCCTCCACAGCCGTCTGAGGCAATTATTCCCACAGATTCACCACCCTCTGACAAAAGAAATTTCTCCTCATCTCGTTCCTGTAGGAACGTCCTTTATTTCTGAGGCTGTGGCCTCTGGTCCCAGAATCCCCCACTAGTGGAAACATCCTCGTACCCCACTCCCCCGCTCCGTCCCGTTCCACGTACTGAACATCACCAACCCTGTCCCTGCCCCACTCCCCCGCGGCTAGAACCTTATCCTGTGCCTCCACACCACAACATTCACTCCCCTGTAAACCCCCCCCCCCCCCTTAGCTCAGTGAAAGTCCCTCCACCCCCAGACTGTGTAACCAACTCTGTCCCCTACACCCCTCCCTGTCTCTGTAACTCCCTCCCCTCCGGCCCCTCCACCCCTCCTTGTCTCTGTAACCCCCTCCCCTCCGGCCCCGACACCCCTCCCTGTCTCTGTAACCCCCTCCCCTCCGGCCCCTACACCCCTCCCTGTCTCTGTAACCCCCTCCCCTCCGGCCCCGACACCGTGGGCTATTTATTCTGTTCCTGTAACCGGTGTTTCTCTCCTCACAGGAGCTGGGTCTCGGCGAGTGGGATCTGTACAGCGACCTCAACCTCAGATACAAATGAGCCGCTGCTCAACCCTTCTGTGTGTACCCTGCCTCCGCCCACTTTCTCTGACGTTTCTCTCTGCCCATCTCTCTCTTCCCTCACTCTCTCCAACCAACCTCCCTTCCATTGACTTAAAGGAGACGAACAGGGAAAGTTATCTTTACGCAGAGAGTGGGTGTCCAGAACGTGCTGTCAGGGTGGCACGGTGACGCAGCGGTAGAGTCGCTGCCTTACAGCGAATGCAGCGCCGGAGACCCGGGTTCGATCCCCACTGCGGGAGCTGTCTGCACGGAGTTTGTACCTTCTCCCCGAGACATGCGTGGGATTTCTCCTGCATCTTCGGTTTACTCCGACACTCCAAAGACGTACAGGTTTGTCGGTTAATTGGCTTGGTAAATGTAAAAATTGTCCCGAGTGTGTGTAGGATAATGTTAGTGTGCGGGGATCGCTAGTCGGCGTGGACCCGGTGGGCTGAAGGGCCTGTTTCTGCACTGTATCTCTAAACTAAACGAAACTAAGCTAAACTAAACTAAAAGGTGGTGGAGGAAGCAGATACCAATAGTGACATTTAAGAAGCTTTTTACATGGATATGGAGGGATACGAGTTGTTCAGGTAGAGATTAGTTTAACTTGGTATCATGTTTATCATATCATATCATATATATACAGCGCGGAAACAGGCCTTTTCGGCCCACCAAGTCCGCGCCGCCCAGGAGTGTGGGAGGAAACCGAAGATCTCGGAGAAAACCCACGCAGGTCACGGGGAGAACGTACCGGGGCCGCACCGGGGTCGGCTGCCTGCCCCTTTTCCGGGCCAACGTCTGTGCCCGTGTGTCCCTGGAGAGGGAACACGTGGTGTCCACGGGCCGCTGGAGGCCTTCCGTGAACGCTGGTCGCCGCGGGACGTCGAGTGTATTATTGATTAAGTTGGCAATGTATTAGTTTGATGTTTGTTTGTTTGTAAACTGCCAATATCGGCAGCCTTTGATCGTGTTACCCTTTTGTATGTTTGTTTTGTTTTCTGAACAAAAGCTTTTGTATATATTTTTAAAAAGAGACCCGGGTTTGATCCTGACTACAGGTGCTGTCTGTACGGAGTTTATATGCGCTCTCCGTAACGGCAGCTGAATCCAATCCCCTCCATTAGAGTCGGAAGACGGGTCCCGACCCGAAACATCGCCTATCCATGTCCCCCACAGATGCTGCCTGACCCGCTGAGTTACTCCGGCGCTGTGTATTTTATTTGTAATCCAGCATCTGCAGTTCCTTGTGTCTCCCCTCCATTTCCTGACGCTGCCCTCGCCCTCCCTCCCGCCCGCACTCACCAGGGTCCCACACACACACGCACTCGTCGCCCACCGCGGGAACCTCACGGCGGCCGGAGGAGCAGGGACCACGTCACAAGCGCATCGGACACAGACTGGGGAAACAGCTTGCATGAGCTGCGTGTGTATTGATGCAGCGCTGCAGAGGGTGAAGCCGGCCGGCTGAACAGAGCATAAATACTGGACGGTGCATGTGTGCAGGCGCTGCAGCGGCAGGGGTGGAGCGCCGAGCGCTGGGAAGGTTTGGTGATGAGGCAGGAGGGGATTACACAGTGACCAGCGCCGTGCGTCCACTGAGCCGCTGCACTTCCCATCAGCAACAACAGGGAACATGATGCACGGAGCTCCCAGGAGTTGATGCATTAAACATACTCCAATCACATTGATTCACAACACAATTACTTTAATAACATGAGAATAACATGAACAGATTTAGCCGGGACAACGCAGGTGCTGGTCAATCGCCTCACACACAAATATTTTAAATACAACGCAGAATAATACAAATTAAAACACATTTCGGGTCTCAAACCTCCGTTAAATAAATTACATCAACCAACACAACCAAGGATTCAATTTACAAACTCACTTTCTGCTTATACTTCGAACAACACTTTAAACGTTCAAACTCCAGTGTCAGCATTTTACTGATCACCGCTTCAAGAAATCTCACAGGAATAAAGTGAAACCTGCAGGGACCAGCAGTTTGATCAAAGTAACCGGAGCAATGAGCCCACGGCACAGAACGGTTCTCCTGACTTGCGGCAACAATAAAAGTGGCTGATTTATCAATCGCCGTGTTGATGAACAGTGCGAGAACCAGACTGCATCACAACAGCACAGTCAGAATATCCCAGTGGGGGCAGTCTATCCCAGTCGGAAGATGCAGTCTGGAGAGGGTCGGACATGCGGCAATGATACTTGTTCCTGGTCCCCAATTCACACAGGCAGTGGGAACCACGGACCCATCCCTTATACCCCAGACTTCTCCACACAAAGCATCACCATAAAGAGGGAAATACAGCAAGTGCCAATATTGATACTGACTGGAAACATAAATAATTACTCAACGTAATTCAAAAGGAAATAATTGAAATAATATAAAATAAAATAATATAAAGGAAATGATAACACTGACAATTGGTGACCTTTTACTGTTCTACACAGGCTCTCAGGTGAACAGTGAAAGCTGCTGTTTCCTTAAAAACATTCCCACACACGGGGCACGTTTCACGGCAGGTGTGAGCTTTCTGCTGATTGAGATAAGAAAAGCTCTTCCCACAGACAGAACATGTGTACGGCCTCTCTCAGGTGTGGGTCCGCTGGTGTCGGTGGAGGCTCCCTGAGTGTGCAAAGCTCTTCCCACAGACAGAACATGTGTGCGGCCTCTCTCCGGTGTGGGTCCGCTTGTGTAGGTGGAGGTGCTCTGCCCGTGCAAAGCCCTTCCCACAGACAGAACATGTGTACGGCCTCTCTCCGGTGTGGGTCCGCTGGTGTAGGTGGAGGCTCCCTGAGTGTGCAAAGCTCTTCCCACAGACAGAACATGTGTATGGCCTCTCTCCGGTGTGGGTCCGCTGGTGTTGGTGGAGGTTCCCTGCCAGTGCAAAGCCCTTCCCACAGACAGAACATGTATACGGCCTCTCTCCGGTGTGGGTCCGCTGGTGTCGGTGGAGGTACCCTGCCCATGCAAAGCCCTTCCCGCAGACAGAACATGTGTACGGCCTCTCTCCGGTGTGGGTCCGCTGGTGTCGGTGAAGGTTCCCTGCCCGCGTGAAACACTTCCCACATTCTGCACATTCATGCTGTCTCTCCGTTATTCGTCCTGGAATATCACTTGACTTCCCTATTGCCCTCCTTCCGTCAGATGGTGTGAGCGGACTCTGCTCACGTTTACTTTGTGGATCAGTGTCCACTCTGGAGGAAGAAGGTTGACCAGCTGGCGTTGGTCTGGAGGCTTCAGGATGCCTTCTTAAGTGCCTTGTAAGGTACTCCGCCGTGGTGAATGCTATAGTGCAGTGAGGGCAGGGATGACAGTCTCCTTGGGTCACGCCGTCTACCGCTGGAGAAGGAAACAGAAATGATCACTTTCAGCAAAAATCCACGCTCTGATTTGGAAGACAGATTAGTAAATGCGTCAGTGTTAATGGAGCTGCTCGGAGATGTTAATTGAAATAATTTACAGGCGTGACTAGTGAAAGATTGTGGGGAGGAGGGATTTATCAATCACCAGATGATTCTGTTAAAGACTCGAGGGGGATGGATTCTGTCTTTGATATCCCCCAAGGAACAAGGTACACGTCAGTAAGTTTTTAAGAATTCTTCTAACCCAGTGTGATCACTGGCTTGTTAAAATGGGCAAGTGAAAAGCAAAGTGCAGATATCAAATAACATCATGAGCTGGGAGTTGCTGAGGACGACAGCAGGGCAAAGGGGCTGACTGCATCTTTGTAAATGCTCAGTGATTCAGTGTGAGTTGCTCCCAGGATGTTTTGAATAAAATCAGTGCATCCACAAAGTTTTCTGACACCTGCGACATCATTCAGCACAATTCTCTGCACTTCACTATTCTGCAAATTTCTCATCCTTGCTACAACTGCTGCTTTGTTTTTGATCATAGTTTCTGACGTGCCACTTTAAACACCCGTAATTATTTTACAGTAAATTAGTTAATGTTTGATTGTGTTGAACAATCCCTGTTCCATGCGAACACTGGCCCAATCCCTGACCTCGATCTCCGTCACATTTACAAGTGCATCGGTACTACCTCCTGCACCCATCCAGAACTCATGGACTTCATTAACTTCACCACCAATTTCCATCCTGCACTCAAATTCACTTGGACCATCTTTGACACCACCCTCGCCTTTCTTGATCTCAGTCTCCATCACAGGCTGACATCTATTACAAACCCACTGACAGTCCACAACTACCTTGTCTACACTTCTTCCCACCCTGCTTCCTGCAAAGACTCCAATGGCTGCCGTGTTGAACTGTATGAATATTTATAAACATCAAGAGAAAAATCATGACCATGGAATATAATTTTGCATTTAGTAATACCAAGCATGATGTAATGCAGAGTATGTTAAACAGTGCTGTAGTGCATGGAGTCAACTCCAAGAAAAGTGTTTTGAAGGATAAAAGTAACCGTCTATTATGTGAACTTATGAAGCATTTGTAACAAGGCAGATGAATTAAGACCATTGACATAGGTGCAGGAGTAAGCCATTCGGCCCTTCGAGCCAGCACCACCATTCAATGTGATCATGGCTAATCATCCACAATCAGTTCCCTGTTCCTGTCTTCCCCCATATCCCTCGATTCCGCTAGCCCCAAGAGCTCTATCTAACTCTCTTTTGAATGCAGCCAGTGAATTGGCCTCCACTGCCTTTTGAGGCAGAGAATTCCACAAATTCACAACTCTCTGGGTGAAAATGTTTTTCCTCATCTCGGTTCTAAATGGTCTACCCCTTATTCTTAAACTGTGGTCCCTGGTTTTGGACTCCCCCAACATCATAGAAACATCTAAAATAGGTGGAGGCCATTTGGCCCTTCGAGCCATTTGGCCCTTCACAGTGCTCATGGCTGATCATCCACAATCATTAACCTGTACCTGCCGTCTCCCCATATCTCTGGATTCCACTAGCTCCAAGAGCTCTACCAAACTCTTAAATTCATTCAGTGAATTGGCCTCCATTGCCTGCTGTGGCAGAGAATTCTATAAATTCACAACTCTCTGGGTGAAAAAGTTTCTTCTCACCTCAGTTTTAAATGGCCTCCCCTTTATTTAGAATGTGTCCCCTGGTTCTGGACTCCCCCAACATTGGGAACATTTTTCCTGCATCTGCCTTGTCCAGTCCCTTTATAATTTGATGTCTCTATAAGATTCCCTCTCATCATTCTAAACTCCAGTGAATATAACCATAGTCTTTCCAATCTTTCCTCATATGAGTCCCTCCATCCCAGGGATTAACCTCGTGAACCTACACTGCACTGCCTAAATAGCAAGGACGTCCTACCTCAAATTAGGAGACAAAAACGGCACACAATACTCCAAATGTGGTCTCACCAGGGCCCTACACAACTGCATAAAGACCTCTTTACTCTTATACTCAAATCCTGTTGTTATGAAGGCCAACATGCCATAAGCTTTCTTCACAGCCTGCTGTACCTGCACGCTTACTTTCAGTGACTGGTGTACAAGGATACCAAGGTCTCGTTGCAATTCCCCTTTACCTAATCTGACACCATTGATATAATAATCGGCTTCCTTATTTTTGCCGCCAAAGTGGATAACCTCACAGTTATCTACATTATACTGCATCTGCCATGCATCTGCCCACTCACTCAACCTGTCCAATTCACCTAGCAACCTCCTAACATTATCCTCACAGTTCCCACTGCCACCCAGCTTTGTGTCATCCGCAAACGTGCTAGTGTTACTTCTACTTCCATCATCCAAATCACTTATATCGTAAATAGTTGCGGCCCCAGCACTGAGCCTTGCAGCACTCCTCTCCACTGCCTACCATTCTGAAAAGGACCCATTTATTCCTACTCTTTGCTTCCTGTCTGCCAACCAATTCTCTATCCATGTCCATACCCTACCCCCAATGCCATGTGATTTAATTTTGCTCACCAACCTCCCGTGTGGTACCTAATCAAACAACGGCTTTCTGAAAGTCTAGAAACACTACATCCACTTGCTCTCCTTCATCCATTTTACTTGTCACATCCTCAAAAAATTCCAGATGATTAGTCAAGCAGGATTTCCCCTTCATAAATCCATGCTGGCTTGGACCAATCCTTTTACCACTATCCAGATGTGCCGTTATTACCTATTTAATAATTGACTCCAGCATCTTCCCCATCACCGATGTCAGGTTAACTGGTCTATAATTCCCCGTTTCCTCTCTCGCTCCTTTCTTGAAAAGTGGGATAACATTAGCTACCCTCCAATCCTCAGGAACTGATCCTGAATATATTGAACATTGGAAATTAATCACTAATGCGTCCATGATTTCTAGAGCCACCTCCTTGAGTACCCTGGGATGCAGACCATCAAGCCCTGGGGATTTATCAGCCTTCAGTCCCATCAGTCTACCCAATCCTATTTCTCGCCTAATGCAAATTTATTTTAGTTCCTCTGACTCCCTTGATACTCTGTCCACTAGTGCATCTGGAAGATTGTTAGTGCCTTCATTAAAGAAGACAGGTCCAAAGTACCTGTTCAAATCTTCCGCCATTTCCTTGTTACCCATAATCATTTCACCCGTTTCTGCCTTCAAGGGACCCACATTTGCCTTTACTAATATTTTTCTCTTAACATACCTAAAGAAGCTTTTACTATCCTTCTTTATATTCTTGGCCAGCTTCGCTTCCTACCTCATCTTTTCAGCCCGTATTGCCCTTTTTGCCGTCTTCTGTTGTCCTTTGAAAGTTGCCCACTCCTCTGGCTTCCCGCTACTCTTTGCTATTTTATACATCTTTTCTTTTCGTTTTATTCCATCTCTAACTTCCCTTGTCAGCTACGGTTGCCTCCTACTCCCGTTAGAATCTATCTTCGCCTTTGGAATGAAATGATCCTGCATCTTCTGGATTATGCCCAGAAATTCCTGCCATTGCTGTTCCACCATCATTCCTGCTAGGATCCCTTTCTATTTCACCTTGGCCAGCTCTTCTCTCATGCCTTCATAGTCCCCTTTGTTCAACGGCAACACCGACACTTCTGATTTAACCTTCTCCCGCTCAAATTGCATATTAAAACTAATTATATTACAGTCACTACCTCCAAGCGGTTCCTTTACCTTGAGTTCCCTTATTAAATCTGTTTCAATGGACAACACAAAATCCAGAATTGCCTTCTCCCTGGTAGGCTCCAATACAAGCTGTTCAAAGAATCCATCTTGGAGGCAATCTACAAACTCCCTTTCTTAGGGTCCTGTATCATACTGATTTTCCCAGTCTGCCTGCATATTGAAATCTCTTTAACCACCCTAGCATTACCTTTGTTACATACCAATATTAACTCCTGATGCAACTTGCACCCTATATCCAGGCTACTGTACCTTTATTACTTGCCAATTTTAACTCCTGATGCAACTTGCACCCTATAACTATGCAAAAAGAAAAGAGATTTAATAAAGTATACAATGTAGAAAAGTAATTGCATGGTTTGTATCTAAACTGCACTTTACCAAATGCAAGACAAGGTTGAGTTGGCCGGACTAATATAATTTTACATGAGTGCAACTGTGATGAACAGATTTGGCTCAGGGAATCATGTGATGGAATAAGAGAGAAGGTTAATCAAAAATGTCAAAGAAAGAGAGCATTTCACAAAAGGGAAATCAAATATTTGTGTTGTCAAATTCAATCTTCATATGGAAAGGGAAAAAATGCTGAATTCGTGGGAAAATGAATTTGAAACTGAAATGAGTCTGGAAACGTTCTATCTAAGATGAATGCTGGTAATCCCAGCAAGTCAGAGAAGAATTATGGAAATAAAAACAGTGTTAGCATCTCACATTGAAGTTCCAACAAAGGGTCTTCCTCCTCAAACATTAGTTGTGTTTCTCTTTCCACAGATGATGCTGGATATCTTGTGCAACATGACAGAATTAACTGGTAGCTTTGCAATAAAGAATCATTTGGGACTCCTTGTTTAAATGACAGGAACGTACATTGATCTTATGAGTGATGAAGTGAAAACAGAACATAGAGAATTATATTGAGCCATTTACTGATATATTAAGGTCAGATTGTTTAGATTAGGAGATTAGATGGAAAGTTATGACAGTTGGCAAATAGACATCTTCAAAGACATCTTAGAGCAAGGCACCTGCAATGTTTCCAAGATTATTGCTGACAAGAAGGTAGATGGCAAAATAACTCACAAAATGACATAGATACCCACAAAATGACATAGCAGGAAAAGTTAAAAGACAAGAAGATAAAGAAAGATTAACAATTCATTGTTCTTCCCACAATGTATCACAACAGTTTGATTAATATTTTTGGTAACGTCAGTTGGTCATACTGCACATAGCCCTACATTAATAATACACAAAGCAATACTCTTACATTCACATCCTTTATGATGCCCCCAGTTACCAGGAAAGTGCCTACATAAATTGGACATGAACCACACTTTCTTTAAACAGTCACTGTCAGTTTACCGGGGAATCAATGTCAGATTCCAATGTCTGACAAAATTCCAGAAGTTAACATCAAATTTTACGGAAAGTACCAGGGATTAATGTTAAAAGAAAAAATTTCTTCATGAGTGAACACAATTTTGTGCTCTTGAACCAAAGCCCGCATTGTTCCACCATTGCACTGGCTACCAATGCACCATGCCATCACTTCAATGCTCCTAATGAAATATGGTTGCTTTGAAGAAATAAATTGGTTCCTTTGGACATACACAGGTAATCGTCATTATGGAGTTCCTGTTCTTTTGTATAGATGATCCTCTCTTTATTTCGTAAATTATAAATTATTTTGTCTGTCTGTTTGGTCGTTTCCTCGCTTGTAGATCCCAAAACTGAAAAAAGAAAGCCAAAAATAACCTAATTACATTGTTTCAAGTCAGGTAAGTGGTTGAACTGTAAAATATGGAAGTTAGTTACATAATATGCAACATGTTCTATGAGTTGAATTGAAATGACATGGTGGTAGTCAGATGGTCATTATATCATCTCCATCATTTACTGGAATGCACAGGAGTTACTCATTTTGAGTTTTACTTTTACAAACAGAATTACCTGTTGCTCTTTTGATTCTTTTCACCAACACTGTGCCTTCCTTCGTTTCCTTAGCGGCTCCTCCCAAATCTCTTTTGCCCTCCCCTGTTATGACCTGTAAAGAGACATTTTGGTGCAACCTGTGATTCATAAGGACACAAATAGATTGGCTCTACTTCTTCTCGATTATTTCTTCCATCGCATTATTAACTTGGATACTCAAATAAGCTACTAATAAAAGCAGTAACTGCCTTGTGTGCAATATTTCAGTGAACTCTCGTCTTTCATACTCTACTCTAAAAGGAAGTTTGATATTGTCAGCAAATATGGGAAAATGTGGGAACAATTGTTCCTCTTTCAACAATAAAAACTTATTTGCGAATGTTAGCACCTGACTCCAACAGCAGTGACGAAGATTTGTCTAAAAAGCAGTCATTTCTATCTTGTAGAAAATAAAATGCCAATGTAGAGCCACTCTGTTAATTCTCACATGTCCTTTATCCTGGGAATAATTTCTGTTCTTACCTTTACGACGGGCTTTCTTTTCGTATTCTTGCCTTTTGCATTCTTAAAAGGGTGCCTAAAGATTCTGACTCCTTAGGAAAAAAAGTGCCACATCAGTGCTGCTTTGGAAAAGCACAGATTGTATCTCAATAGTTTGGCAATTCTGGATATATCTAATGTTTTAGAGTTAAAAATGGAAGCAACATATCACAAAATTAAAAATTAGGAAAAGTAAATTTACATTTCATAAATAACACATTGGGAAAAACATTTCCAATTTAACAAGTATCCTACCACTCCAAAGATAAGAATAAAATCACCCTTGCACCAGATTCCATAGGCTAATAGCCAAATTGATTAGAATCAATTATAGTTGAAAAACTGCATTTAATGTGCAGTTTTGGTCTCCTAACCTGAGGAAAGACGTTCTTGCCTTAGAGGGAGTACAGAGAAGGTTCACCAGATTGATCCCTGGGATGGCGGGACTTACATATGAGGAAAGACTAGATAGACTGGGCTTGTACTCGCTGGAATTTAGAAGACTGAGGGGGGATCTTATAGAAACATATAAAATTCTTAAGGGGTTGGAGAGGCTAGATGCGGGAAGATTGTTCCCGATGTTGGGGGAGTCCAGAACCAGGGGTCACAGCTTAAGGATAAGGGGGAAGTCTTTTAGGACCGAGATGAGAAAACATTTCTTCACACAGAGTGGTGAGTCTGTGGAATTCTCTGCCACAGAAGGTAGTTGAGGCCAGTTCATTGGCTATATTTAAGAGGGAGTTAGATGTGGCCCTTTTTGCTAAAGGGATCAGGGGGTATGGAGAGAAGGCAGGTACAGGCTACTGAGCTGAATGATCAGCCATGATCATATTGAATGGCGGTGCAGGCTCGAAGGGCCGAATGGCCTACTCCTGCACCTATTTTCTATGCTTCTATGTTTCTAATATTTCAAACAGATTTAAATTACGTTTTGCATTTTTTGTCAGAAGTTTAGGTGTCGAATCCTCATCTGATTCGCTAGATTCGTAGACTTGGGTTTGACGCCTTCTCCTCCGATTTGTCATGAATTCTGGCTTTGGTACATCCAATCCTGTGAAAAATAAAAATGCTCATCATCTGTTATGGCCAACTTCAAGTATTTATCTTCACTGAACTTAACAGTGCAAATATCTGTGGAAATATCACTTTGCAATGTTATCATTATTTCCTCCAGAGTATTCATGCTATTATTCAATTGTCACGTCTATTTGACAAAGACAGCAAACAACCTTACAATTATTTTTCAGAGTTAAAGAAAAATCAACCAGCATGAAGAGTATGACGGATGAGAATGTGTATATTTCCAGGTCAGAAATCGCAATGACCACTCATCCCTGTAGTAAGTGAAATCAATCAGAATTCTTCTTTCCATTCATCCAGGTTTAAAGTAATGGCTTATTCTAGCTGCCTGTACTCACAGTGACACTTTGTGCCATGGTTGAGTAAATGGATTGAATAATGAACAACTAGGGCAACCCACCTCTTCATTAATGGGAACATTGACCTTTGTCCAATTTCTGATTTCAGGACTGTGACAAGTTGCAACATCAAAAAGCATAACTGTGCCCCAATGTCTATGGGTTTGTGCTATCCATGGTCACCATCTTCTGAATGACATAAAGCTTTGGTATTGATTGTAAAGTTAGTTCAATTTGAAATCAATGATGGAATTTTTGAATGTTGGTAAGGAACCTCTCCTGGAGGAAATAGTCATTAAAAGCAAAACTGTACATATCCTGCTGCCAATAATCTGGGACTAATCACAAGTCTGCTGGGTGTACTCATTTCATCAAAAGTTATAAGACAAATCTTACGGTTTGACACACGTAACCTGCCTGATATATTATTATTAACTCCTGCCTGATATATTAATGCCTTGCAAAGTCAATAAATTTGCAAGGCATTAATATATCAGGCAGGAGTTTCTCCTTTGGGACCTTTCAAATTTTCCAATGACCAGTGGGCACAGCGGTTAAGTTGCTGCCTTACAGCGAATGCAGCGCCGGAGACTCGGGTTCGATCCCGACTACAGGTGGTGTCTGTACAGAATTTGTACATTCTCCCCGTGACCTGCGTAGGTTTTCTCCAAGATCTTCAGTTTCCTCCCACACTCCAAAGATGTACAGGTATGTAGGTTAATTGGCTTGGTAAATGTAAAAATAAATTGTTCCTAGAAGTGTATAGGAAAGTGTTAATACGGGGATCGCTGGTCGGCGCGGACCCAGTGGGCCGAAAGGGCCTGTTTCCACACTGTATCTCAAAAACGAACTAAAAAAGTGTGTGTGCACATAAAAATGAGGGCAGGAACAGATACCGCAACATTTAATTCTAAACATTATCTTTCAGACATTTGTTTATTAATTGAAAGATTGAGGGCATCACAGGCAGAGCTGGCATTTCTTGTTCTTTCCAAATTGCCCCTTGTGTGACATGGTGCAGAATGTGGAGGTTGTGGTGCTCCCAAGCACCCATTGCCCTCAACCTTTATGATGTAGAGGCTGCAGGTTTGGGACATGTTGTTATAGAAGTCTTACCACAAAGACTCCAGTGCATTATGGAGATAGTAAACAGTGCATTTCAGGTTGGAGAGACCAGTGTACTTTGGAATGAAGAGTGCCAGGCTTCTTGAGTGTTGTGGATGATCTCTTCCAGGGATGTTGAGATAATTTCAATGTCCACATTGATATCCCTTGTTTATTGGCAATCCCTTGGTGTAGAGGATCACTACTCCCATTCCAGCTCTGTCAGTTTTGAGAGAACTAATTCTTTAGGTCTTGGAGTAACCTAAAGACTCTGCTGCTGATGTCTATATGAGTGAATGGCTTATGAGGTTGGGATCGTGATATTTTTGAGACTCTTTGATTTCCTGAAGAGGTCAAAAGGCCTTCCAGGTGGTCCTCCTCCATCTTGAACAGCCACAGATCAAGGATTCCCACAAATTAATTATGCTGTTACATTTTCATAAAGGGCAGCCATAAAGCATTTTGTGCATTCTGCAAGATCTGGAGCCTTGATGCCACTCTGTTCATCTGGGAGAAACCAATGCCTATGGTTTACGTAATCCTGTCAATTAATTTGCAGAATTTTACAAAGAGAGCAGTTGGTTTATGTTTATTGTTGTCACGTGTTTGCAATACTGGGAAAAGCTTTAACTTGCATGCTATCCAATCAAATCACATAATACATCACAAGTAGAAAAGGTAGAGTGAAGGGAAAGATGGCAGACTGCAAAATATATTTCTCAGTATTGTCATGCAACAGTTCCAGAGAAAATGAACTAGGTTGGAGAATCGGGACTGTATCTAGCTTATCGAAGGACCATTCAGTAGTCTGTTAACTGTGGGGAACAGTGGCTGTTGTTTCAATGAGATTGGTCCACAAAGAATTGTTGGTAATCTTACGCCCAAGAATCCTTTGAACTTTGGCACTATTGATGATGATTGGGGCATGTATTCTATCCTGAAGTCGAGAACTAGCTTTTCATCTTGTGACATTGAAGGGGATGTTGTTAATTTGACACTAAGTTACAAGGTACTCTTTCTCCTTCCTGTACTCTGTCTCCTCATTGTTCATGACCAGACAGCGGTGTCATCTGCAAACTTATAGATGCGTCATTAATGACACATTTGATTAAGCATCGACAAACTTGTGGAGCCTGTTGCAAGTAGTACCTGTCTCTGGGACATTAAGGAGAGCAGGAATTACTGTTGCACAGTGGACCAAACAGTTAGTCTCAGATTGGAGTCTGTATCTTCAATTACTCATTCCTTCACACAACAGAAATCACTGCCTGTGTTTTCCTCCAATGGGTTTTTCCAGACATATGGAAATATATTCCCATTTTCCAAGGCTCATTATGGAAATGTTTTGCAGGAGTGTGCTGTACTTGAGGGAGCAGTGACATGTTAAGAGAGGAACTTCAAGGATAAAACACAAAGTGTTGGAATAACTCAGTCTCTGGCATGCACAAGTGATGACACAGGTTTGTTTGATCCCGATCCCAATTTTTCCAAATTATGTCAAGTTTATTGTTGTATGCATGTACGATGTAGATACAATGAAAGGCTACTTTGCAGAAGCATAACAGGTTTAGAGACGGATATACATAAAACTAATTATGTAGAAATTCTGTAAGACTGCTGCGAGAAGACTGTGCAACTCTACAAGACATCAGTCAAATTACGTTGTTATGAAAAGTCTATGGTTGTGCAATAAGAATCACGGTTGCATTAGGATTGCACATATGGTTTCAAGAATACAGTTGTCAGAAAGTAGCAGATCCTGATCCTGGTGGTGAGACTTCAGGCTTCAGTATCTCCTACCTGATTGTAGCAGCAAGATGAGAGAACAGCCCGGATGAATGGGAACCTTGATGACCAATGTCGCCTTCTTGTCGCGTTCTCATGTAGATGCTATTGATGGTGGGGAGGTGTGTGCCTGTGATGGACTGGGTCGAGTCCACCACACCATGCAGCCTCTTGCATTCCTCTGCATTGGATTGCCTTAGCAGGCCATGATGCAACCAGTCAGGATACTTTCTACAGTACATCTGCACAAGTTTGTTAAGAGTTCAGCTGGAGGTTATTGTTGCAGCACCACTCAACCAATTTCCCTCTCTCTCACATCCAGTTGCAAAGGAAGGCACAGAGAACCAGGTACTGGGCCTTACTGGTAATTTGGAGGGGATGATAGTGTTGAATGCCAAGCCGTAGTTGATGAATAGCTGTCTGACATGTATTCTCGGTGGTCTACAGCAGATGCAGAGCTAGTGAGATGGCATCTACTTTTGACCAGCTTTGACAGTTCACAAACTGAAGTGGATCCAAGTCATAGAACATAGAAAATAGATGCTGGAGGAGGTCATTTGGCCCTTCGAGCCAGCACCGCCATTCATTGTGATCATGGCTGATCATCTACAATCAGTAACCTGTGCCTGCCTTCTCCCCCATATCCCTTGATTCCACTATCCCCTAGAGCTCTGTCTAACATTTGTGAGGCAAGAGTGGATTTGCACCCTAGCCAACCTTTGTAGGAACTTTATTACCGTGAATCTGAGTGCTACCAGATGGAAGTCAGTGAGGTAGATCACAGTGGCCTTATTAAACATGGGAACGATAGATCCAATGTTGGATCAGGTGGGAACCTTGACCACAGATGCAAGAGGTTGAGGATATTCCTGAATTCTCAAAGTAGTTACTCGACACAGGTTTTTCGTACTTAGCCATGAACACTGTCTGGACTGGATGCTTGAAGTGAACTCACTTTCTTGAAGGAAAATCTGCCAATGACTTCAGAGACCGAGATCACAAGGAAGAGCCAACAGCAAATATGTTATCAAAGAACAGGAATGTTCAATATCCTCAGACATATTGTCAAAGTATACCTGTGGAGTGAAATGGTGAAAAGGAAGGATCTCACCAAGGACCTGGTCTGTCTCAGAAACCACAGATCTATTTAGTTTTCATGTGGGAAAAAAAATTTCATGTCAGCATGCATCATTAGAAAAGGGCAAAAAGGGAAAAAAAAGTGGACAAAATTTTGTACAAACCAACAGCAAGCATGGCTTCATAATTCCGCTTCACGTTCTTATAACGGAGCTTCTCCCAGTCACTTATTTCTTCAAACTCTTCCTTGGAAAAATAGCCAGCAATGTCTTTGAACTTGTCAGCATCCTGGAAAAACAAACATTGTATCTGATTCACTTTGGTGCATAATCTGTAATCATCAGATATTAATTCCAAAACAGATTTTGAAAATATAATTTAAAAAATTTAATACAGGACAATTCCAGGATAAAGAATCACAACTTAAAATTAAAGGGTAACTTCTTCAGGATAGAAATTAGATATTTCTTCACGCAGAATATAGTGAGTTTTTTTCTACGGTTGAAAGAAATCAGCTGTTAATTACATTCCAGGAAGATCAACACATTATTGATTCCAAGAAGTAATAAACCATATCACAGTAAGAGAGGAAACTGCATTTATAGTGCAGGTCTGGCATGATCTGCCTGAAAGGTCCAGACCCAAAATGTTGCCTGTCAAGATTCAAGATTGCAGCTTCCAGCCAACAGACATTAGTGTCTACATTTCTGGCAATGAAGACAGTGACAATCATGGACTTCCCCCACACTGAAGTCAGGAGCAGCACACAGTGGCTCCTGCAAAACCACTATTGTAAAAAAAAAAAAATTGCCCGAGATAATAATCAGCAAGTCAGGCAGCATCTGTGGAGGTAGAAACGGAGTCAATATTTCAGGTTAATATTCTTTCCTCACAGCTGGGGAAAGTTGCCAGATGGAGACAGACAACTAGAAGGGTGAGGGAGATGGTCTGAATGGCCTCCCAGATCAATATTAATGTCAGTGATCCACTTCAGAGCCCAGGGAGCTCATCCACTCCTCATAGACACCAATTCCTGGGGGTGGTGATGATCTGTGAAGGAGCAGCAGCATTTTCCCCGTTCCCAGGCTCCCAAGAGGACATTTATCTGGCATCTTCTGCCCACTCTCCAAGTCAAAGCTCCCTGGAGTCTCACCTCTGAGCCCCGCATCCCAGACATGGTCTTATCTCCTTCAGCAGCACCTCGGTCTCCCTTCCTGAGCTCAGCCACTCACTTCACAGCTCACCTCGACTAAATCTCACCTCGGCAACACCCCACCTCGACTAAACCCACCTTCACTAAACCCCACCTCGACTAAATCGCACCTCGGCAACACCCCACCTCGACGAAACCCCACCTCGGCTAAACCTGACACCTCGACTAAATCCTCGCCTTGACTAAACTTTACCTCACTAAACGTCGCCCCTCAACTAAACACACCTCACTACTATATTTCACCTCACACCTAAACCCCTCACCTCCACTAAACCTCACACCTCACGACTAATCTTCTTCTCACTCTTAAACCTCACCTCGACTAAACTTTTCCCTCGACTAAACTTTAACTCAAACCTCACTAAACCCTACCTCACTAAACCGCCTTGGCTAAACCCCACCTCACCTCAACTAAACCTCACCTCGTCTAAACCTCGCCTCAACTAAATCTCAATTAACTAAATTTC
This sequence comes from Rhinoraja longicauda, assembly GCF_053455715.1. Classification (NCBI taxonomy): domain Eukaryota; kingdom Metazoa; phylum Chordata; class Chondrichthyes; order Rajiformes; family Arhynchobatidae; genus Rhinoraja; species Rhinoraja longicauda. Next base: position 5,722,663 of record NC_135995.1, read on the forward strand.
ACTAAACCTTAAAACTCACTGAATCTCATCTCACTAAACTGCACAAGACTAAACTTTACCTCACTAAACCTCACCTCACTAAACCGCCTTGGCTAAACCCCCCCTCACCTCAACTAAACCTCCCACCTCACGACTAAAATTTACCTCAACTAAACCTCACCTCGTCTAAACCTTACCTCAACTAAATCTCAATTAACTAAATTTCATTAATGCGCAAAACTCACTGAATCTCACCTCACTAAACTGAGCAAGACTAAACTTTACCTCAACTAAACCTCCCACCTCACCACTAAACTCCACCTCACCACTAAACTCAACCTCACCACTAAACTCCACCTCACCACTAAACTCCACCTCACCACTAAACTCCACCTCACCACTAAACTCCACCTCACCACTAAACTCCACCTCACACCTAATCCCCGCCTCTCTCCCGCTATTTATCCCAGGGAGCTTTGACATGGAGAGTGGGCAGAGGATGCCGGATAAATGTCCTCTCGGGAGCCTGGGAACAGGGAAAATGCTGCTGCTCCTGCTATCCCCCCCCGCCCCGCTCGCTCTGCCTCTCGCAGTGTAATCAGTGTTGTGGGGGAACAGTGTGTGTGATGATACCATTAAAATGCAGAATATGTCTCATCTATCAATTCACAGATTTTTGTTATTTTTCTTTTAAAATGATTTCCGCAAGTTTCTGCCCACTAAAATGGCGTCATGACGTACTACGATTTTTATGGTCGAGTGGTCAACCTTGTTCCTCTAGTATCTTTGGTTGAGGTAAAGTTTAGTGGAGGCTAGGATTGGGTGTGAGGTGACGTTTAGTTGAGGCTGGGTTTAGTCGAGGTGTGGGGTTTAGTCGAGGCGAGGGGTTTGGTCGCGGCGAGGGGTTTGGTCGAGGCAAGGCGTTTGGTCGAGGCGAGGCGTTTGGTCGAGGCGAGGGGCTTGGTCGAGGAGGGGTTTAGTCGAGGCGAGGGGTTTGGTCGAGGCGAGGGGCTTGGTCGAGGAGGGGTTTAGTCGAGGCGAGGGGTTTAGTCGAGGCGAGGGGCTTGGTCGATGTGAGAAACAGGATGATTAAACCACCAGGGACAGGATGATTGAACTACCACTCAACCAAGGACAGGGCTATTAAACCGTCAGGGACAGGATGGTTGAACTACCACTCAACCAGGGACAGGGCTATTAAACCGTCAGGGACAGGGTGATTGAACTACCACTCTACCAGGGACAGGGCTATTAAACCGTCAGGGACAGGACGATTGAACTACCACTCAACCAAAGACAGGGCTATTAAACCGTCAGGGACAGGGTGATTGAACTACCACCGAGTTCGTTGGGGCACTGATAATGTGGTACAGGGATAGAGGCAGGCTGGACAAAGGGCCGTAAATTTAGGAGAGTGTCTAAGCAGCAGGGATGGGTTGAAATGGGTCATGAAGGTAACTAATGGTCATGTGGATAACTACTGCGCTTGCTCAATGAGGTAAATGAATATTGCAAATACGCCCCTGATCGGGGGAACTGCCAATTGCCATGCACATACAATGTATGATCTGGGGGGGGGGGGGGGGGGGGTACCCGGGGCAGTACAGAAGATTGTGCACCTCAGCGCTCTGATTGGAAGGAGCCCGAAGGGGAGGGGGATTCAGCAAAAGGGAGGGAGATTCAACAAAGTTGTACTGTATAAAGAGAAGGCACTGTCTTTGTCTCGGTTTGGAGAGGCACCCGGCTCTGCAGACTCGTGGATAAACTTGTCTTGTTTCCACGACTTTGTCTCTGGCATCGTGATTGTGAGCACTCACATTTACATCTCACAAGCTTGGGGGCTCGTCCGGGATCGCCACTTTGGCCGCTTGGCGGAGGCGCGGAAGGAAGGGAAGGTGCACCCTGCTGATTTCAGCAGTCCCTGATCTCCTTGCTTGCCATCAGCGGTTTGAGCGAGTGATATCCGGACAAGAGACTCGTGGAAACAAGAGGGAATCCGGAGAAAGGAAGGGATCAATCGAGCAATTTCTGTGCACAGGACCCGGGTAAGAAAATTGACTATTAAATATTACTCGGGCGATTGGGTTCTGTCGGACGGGAGAGGTCGGACAGGGAGGATGGGTAATTCTTGTGTTAAGAATAATAACATAACAGAGCTTTATTTGTCGTTCGGTACCGAAGTACCGAAAGAAACTACATAGCAGTCATAGAAAACAAAAAGAACACAAGACACACGACCCCAACACAAACGTCCATCACAGTGACTCCAAACACCCCCTCACTGTGATGGAGGCAACAAAACTTCCACTCTCTTCCCCACGCCCACGGACAGACAGCTCGTCCCCGACCGACCCGCACAGTCCCCGCACCGGGCGCTGAAACGTCTCGCGGCCGAACCGGGCGATGAAAGGCCCGCGACCAAGCCTTGCGCAGCTAAGTCCCGCAGCCGAGCCGCACCAGCGGTGAAAAGTCCCAGCAGCCGAGCCGCACCGGGCGGTGTTAAGTCCCGCAGCCGAGCCGCACCAGCGGTGAAAAGTCCCGCAGCCGAGCCGCATCGGGCGGTGTTAAGTCCCGCAGCCGAGTTGCACCGGGCGGTGTTAAGCCCCGCAGCCGAGCTGCACCGGGCGATGTAAAGTCCCGCAGCCGAGTTGCACCGGGCGGTGTTAAGCCCCGCAGCCGAGCTGCACCGGGCGATGCAAGTCCAGCGGCCAAGCCGCACCGGGATGTAAAGTCCAGCGGCCAAGCCGCACCGGGATGTCAAGTCCAGCGGCCAAGCCGCACCGGGATGTAAAGTCCAGCGGCCGAGCCGCACCGGGGGAAGTTAGGCCCCGCAGCCGAGCCGCACCCCGCGCCGTGAGGAAGAGAAAAGTTCCCCACACCCACCCACCCACACCCACCCCCCACACACCACCACCCCCTCCCACACATACACAACCAAAAAAATATATATAAAAATCATCCCAACACCGACACTCAACAAAAAAAAGACGGACAGACTGCTAGTCAGCCGCTGCCGTTAGGCGCCGCCACGTGAGCGAGTGATAAAAAATGTGCCAAGGAAAAGGGACCAAGGGAAGAGGGTCCCCACATTCCGCCCGATAGTCCGTTGGGGCGAATGTTACAACTCTGGGGAGAAGGAGGCACAGGGGGTAAAAATAAGGAGACTATGATTAAATTCTGTTATTTTGATTGGCCAAAGGAACCAATAAAAGGGAGTTCAGTCTGGTGGCCACGACTGGGCTCCGATGAGGCGATGAGGATTGGGTACGGCAGGCATTAAACGTGTTTGTCAATTCAAAAGCTTTACCCAATCTGGAGGAAAGTTGTTATGTAGGCTGTTGGGTTCCTCAGGTACGTTTACTAGAATTGGCAGGTAAACAAGAACCAAATGTTCCCAAATGGGATCCCTTGGAACATTTGCCACCACCATACGTGGTCCCACCGCCTCCCCTTTCCGGGTCTATACCCGAACAACCAAGGGAAGACGGAGGGGAGACGTCAGGTGGAGGAGGACAGGGAGCGGCAGAGAATCTGCCTTCCCTAGAACTCCGTAGATCCCGTCGAATAGAGGAAAGGAAGGGTGAAACTTCAACTGCATATCCCTTGAGGGAGGTCCCCATGGGCGGACAAGGAGGGGGATTCGGATTTGTAAACGTTCCCCTGACCAGTATGGAGGTTAGGAATTTAAAAAAGGATATGAAGGGTTTGCTGGAAGATCCCTTGGGGTTAGCAGAGCAACTCGACCAGTTTTTGGGCCCAAATATATATACCTGGGACGAACTGATGTCCATTATGGGAAATCTGTTCGACTCTGCAGAAAGACAAATGATTAGACAGGCCGGAATTAAAATTTGGGAGTGATCCGGGCATCATCCAGCTGTAGCGGGGAACGTGAAGTACCTGATTGCCTCGCCCAATTGGGACAAGCAGCCCGAAGAGGGTCGGAAAAGCATGAGAGAACTCCGGGAAATAATAATAAAAGGAATAAGGGAGGGCCGTGCATAAGGGACAAAATTTTGAGCGAGCATTTGAGAACCAGCAGGCAAAGGACGAGGCCCCCACTACCTTCCTACGAAGGTTAAGAAAGAACATGCACCAATATTCAGGGGTCGACCCGGAGTCAGACGCCGGGCAACAACTCTTGAGGGCGAATTTTGTAACCAAATCCTGGCCCGATGTCCGGAAGAAATTAGAAAAAATAGAGGATTGGAATGAGAAACCATTAAGTATATGTGCGGCGGGATGAGGAAAGGCAGAAGGGGAAAGCCAAAATGATGATGCAGGCGGTAAAGCAAGTGGTTGAGCAGGACCGAGAAGGGGATAGACGGAAAGAGACCTATAGGGGAAGAGGAAGAGGAATAAGGGGAAGAATGGGAAGCGAGAGAAGATATATAGGACGCGATGGGGCATGGAGAACAGGACCTTCTAGGTATTATCACTGCAATGGGGAAGGACATTTCAAAAGAGTAGTGCCCTAAACTAAGGAGAGAGGTTCAGTCGTCTGCCCTGATGGAAGAGGAATAGGGGGGTCAGGGGTTCCCCTCCTTGGGGTTAACAGGACACAAACGGGAACCCCTAGTAAATTTAAAACTCGGACTCCAAGGAGAAGACACAGTGTTTATGGTAGATTCGGGGGCTGAAAGATCAAGTGTGACCAGAATACCTGAAGGGATGGCGACCGGAAAAGGGCATGTGCAGATTTCTGGAGTAGGAGGGAAAGTGATGGCGGCCCCGGAGATAGAAGGAGTAAAAGTCAAATACGAAAATAGGGAGGCGGTAGAAGATTTGATTCTAGTTCCACAGGCTGGAGTAAACTTAATGGGACGGGATCTGCAGATCCAGTTGGGAATAGGAGCGGCACCTGTGGAAGGGCGGATAGTGGTCCAATTATATAAACTAAAAGAAGAAGATGAACAGAGGATCAATGATCAGGTCTGGGCTAGGGAAGGAAATAGAGGGGGGCTGAGGATACCACCCCTCCGGATAGCCCTCCGGGAAGGGTATGACGTGGTGCGAGTCAGGCAATACCCTATCTCCATCGAGGGCCGAAAGGGACTCCAGCCAATCATTGAAAATCTATTGAAGGAGGGAGTATTGGAAAGTTGCATGTCCCCTTATAATAGCCCTATCTTACCCGTACGAAAGACAGACGGAACATTCCGGCTTGTACAGGACCTCCGAGAACTAAATAAGGTGGTCCGGACTAGGTATCCTGTGGTCCCTAACCCAAACACGATTATGGGACGGATACCCCCCAGTCACAATTGGTTCAGTGTCGTGGATCTAAAAGATGCATTCTGGAGTTGTCCCTTGGATGAGGGGAGCCGAGACTTGTTCGCTTTTGAATGGGAAAACCCAGGAACGGGTAGAAAGCAACAGTATCGCTGGAAAGTACTTCCTCAGGGATTTACTGAATCTCCAAACCTGTTCGGTCAAATCTTGGAACAGGTGTTAGAGGAATACCCGTGTGTGTCCCGGATCCAGCTCCTGCAGTATGTGGATGACCTCCTGATCTCTGGAGAGGGAGAAGGGGAGGTGCGGGATGCCACTATAATATTACTAAATTTCCTGGGAGAGAAGGGACTAAGGGTATCGAGGAATAAACTCCAGTTTGTGGAACAAGAGGTGAAGTACCTGGGCCACCTAATTAGTGGGGGAAAGCGAAGAATAAATCCTGAAAGAATCGCAGGAATTACAGGCTTGCCGATGCCTCGGAATAAAAAGGAAATCAGAAAATTTCTGGGGCTAATTGGGTACTGTAGACTCTGGATCGATGACTATGCCAGACAAGTCCGGTTCTTGTACAACAGGCTAGGAGATGAGAAAGATAAGGTGGAATGGGACCCGAAAGAACAACAGGATTTCCATCAGCTAAAGAATAGCTTGATAACCGCTCCTGTTTTAGCCCTGCCATCAATAGGCCAGCCCTACCATCTGTTTGTAAATGTGGAGGATGGGATAGCCCTCGGGGTATTGACTCAGAGGAGAGGGGGAAGCCGGCAGCCTGTGGCATTCTTATCAAAAATATTGGACCCAGTGTCACGAGGATGGCCTGTCTGTATACAGGCAGTGGCAGCCACAGCGGTCCTAGTAGAGGAGAGCAGGAAATTGACCTTTGGGGGGGTTTTGGTGGTCTCCATCCCACATACGGTGAGAACAATATCGGCACAGAAGTCTCAGAGGTGGTTGACAGACTCAAGGATATTAAAGTATGAAGCTATCCTGATGGAAAAGGATGATTTGACCCTAATTACGGACAAAAACTTCAACCCATCTCAGTTTTTGTACCCGCCCGAAGAAAAAGAAAAAGAGACAGAGAAGCCGGAACATGATTGTAGCGAAATAATAGAATTAGAGACCAAGAGTAGGGAGGACCTGGGGGAACAGCCTCTGGCTGAGGGAGGTCGATGGTTTATAGATGGGTCATCTCGGTGCATAGATGGGAAAAGACACAGTGGATACGCCATAATTGACGGGAATACATTAAGTGAAATAGAGGCTGGACGATTACCTGGGAGCTGGTCAGCCCAGTCCTGTGAGCTCTATGCCCTGATGCGGGCATTGGAGTTACTCGAAGGCCAAGAAGGCACCATATATACTGATTCGAAATATGCTTTTGGGGTGGTGCATACCTTTGGAAAGATTTGGAAGGAAAGGGGAATGATAACAGCGAGAGGAAAGAAGTTAGCACATGAACAGTTGATTGAAAAAACCTTGGAATCATTAGCAAAGCCAGAGCAAATGGCAGTAGTACATGTGGCGGGACACCAGAAGGGAAATTCTCTAGAGGCCCGGGGAAACAGAGCCGCGGACGAAATGGCAAAATGGGCGGCTTTACAGGTGACAGTAAAGATGATGTCTCTGATACCTCTCAGGGAAGGGATGGAGAAGATACCCGTGTTTTCCAAATTCGAGATAGGTAGGATGAATGAGTTGGGAGCAAAAATAGCAAAAGATGGACGGTGGTGGACGCCGGATGGGAAGCAACTGCTAAATAATAATAATAATAATAATAATACATTACATTTATATAGCGCTTTTCATATACTCAAAGACGCTTTACAGGGATTTAGAGAACATAGGGAAGTGAATAAATAGATAAATAAGTAAACGAACAGAGAAAGGAGACAGAAGGTGAGGTGGCCTTCAGTGGTTGAAGGCAGTACTGAATAGGTGAGACTTCAGTGATGTTTTGAATGTGGTGAGTGAGGAGGAGTCTCTGACGGTTTGAGGTAAGAGTTCCATAGGGTGGGAGCAGCGATGGAGAAAGCCCTGTCCCCCCAGGATCTGAGTTTGGTCCGGATGTGGGGGGATAGGAGATTGGCAGCAGCAGAGCGGAGGGTGCAGGTGGGAGTGTGCCTGTGGAGGAGGTCGGTCAGGTAGGATGGGGCCAGGTTATGGAGGGCTTTGTAGGTCATGAGGAGGATTTTGTACTGGATTCTCTGGGGGATGGGGAGCCAGTGGAGTTTGTAAAGGACGGGGGTGATATGGTCACGGATCGGGGTGTGGGTGAGTAGACGGGCAGCGGAGTTTTGAATGTATTGAAGTTTACTGATTAGGAGGTTATCAGAGAATTATTGGGGAGATTACATTCCCAGTCACACTGGGGGGCTCAGGCATTATGTGATACCCTTTTACGTACGTATGCTTGTAGGGGAATATATACTCTGGCTAAACAAGCAGTCTCAAGCTGTGTCATCTGTCAGAAGATAAATAAGAAAGTGATGAGGGCAAAACAGTTAGCCATCAGACCATTCCAGAGAGTACAGGTAGATTTTACTGAACTCCCTAGGATGCAGAAATGTAAATACCTCCTAGTGGTAGTGGATCACTTTACTCGTTGGGTGGAAGCATTTCCCACAGTAAATGCCACTTCACAGGTGGTAGCCAAAATTCTATTGGAACAAATAATCCCGCGGTATGGAATCATCAAATCTCTCGATTCAGATCGAGGAACCCATTTCGCATCAAAAGCCCATTTGCTCATTTGTGATGCCCTGGGGATAAAATGGAAGTTGCATACTCCCTGGCACCCGCAGAGTTCGGGAATGGTGGAGAGGATGAATGGCACCCGAAAGACACAAATTACCAAACTAATGGAGGAGACTAGACTACCTTGGATTATGTGCTTGCCGATAGCCTTGCTTAGAATTCGAACCGCCCCACGAAAGGATATAGCAGTATCCCCCTACGAAATGTTGTTTGGGTTACCCTATTTGGGAAAGATAGAAGGAATACCCACCTTAGAGGGAAGTGATGTTTTCTTAAGGAACTATCTATTGGCAGTATCTCGTTCTATTACAGAATTAAAAACCAAGGGGCTGCTGGCACAGAGTCCCCCTCTCGACTTTCCAATCCATTCTGTGAAGGCGGGAGACTGGGTTCTTGTGAAATCGTGGAAGGAGGAGAAGTTGCAACCCCGTTGGACTGGTCCGTATTTGGTATTGTTGACCACGGAGACGGCAGTGCGGACGAAAGAGAAAGGGTGGACACACGCAGCGCGAATAAAGGGACCAGTGGAACCTCCGGCTGAGGAGGACTGGACAGTAAGGCAAGGGAGGAAACCACTGACTCTGATCTTTGAGAAAGAACGATTGAACTAGAAGATTACAATGCAGTGCGTGGCACTGGTGCTCATGATGGTTGCCACTGTAAGTAAATGCATGGACAGCTGTGATAAATGTTACCGCCCCATCAGGTATGGCGGACAAATCATAAGGTCTTTTACCTATTATTCCGATGCGCCTGACGCATGTTATACCTTTAGGGCCAAGGCCAGCTGTAAGGAGGGGGGGGGGGTAGAATACTACCTAGTGCAGAATTTGGGATACTCAGGGGCAAGGATAGGTTGTAAGGGGTTTCTGCGCCGAGCTTTCGCCCGACCTAAGGTCCCCGTGCCTTGCTCTGATCCCTTGACCAGGCCGTGCACACTGGTTCCCCGTGAGTGGTTCGACCCACTCACCCCTTACGGTTCTAGACACTGGGCTTAGATGCAGGAGCTCTTATAGTGCAGAAAAAATTCAACCAGACCAGATTTTAAAACCAGGGTTTAAATGAAAAAGGCTTTTATTCAGCACTTGGGACTATTGTCCATGAATACTTATACAGTTCTATAATACATGACTATGAAACACATACCGAATCACACGAATACTTATAACTATGAATCATAAAACACACACAGTTCTATAAGGCATATACACGAATACCTTTTACTTATGAATTCTTAAACACAGTTCTGCAAGACACATACACGACTGTAAGATGGGGAACGCACGACGCATCGCAACCTTGACCAACACATATTTTAGTACACACCCAACGTTTATTCACAACCACCCTCCCCTCTACACTAAACTATGTCCAGGATATGTAGGATTTGGAATGCATGCTCACCACGGGGCTATTACTGGGGTTACTGGCTGTTCGTTTGGCAGTATTTCTCCTCGAGTTGCGTGCCTGTTCCTCTCTCTTGCATCCGTTTTTCTTGCCTGTCTTTTCTTCCTCCTGCATTCGTTTTCTTGCCTGCTTGCGTTTCTTGCAGGTTTTCTTCTAGCTTCAGCTTCTTCTTCCAGTATTTCTTCTTGAGTTTAAAACCCAAAAGTAGTGGCCAGTTATACTGTTTCTGACCCGTCCTATCTCCCGCCAGATCTTGGAATCTCTTTGTTCAAAAGATATGTATGAGGTTTTTCTTCTGATCTGCCTTATGATCGGGGATACCGGGGATGGCCAGACGGTGTAAATTGGGATTTCATTGTGAGGTGATGGGTGTTAACTGGTTTCCCATCACCTACCAGGTAGTTTTCTATGGGCTATTGTGCCCCCTCACTGAGATGAACTGTTTAGGTCGGCTTGGGGCATTGTGAGTATGCTGATGTCAGCGCCCCAGTGTCTGGACTCCGACCTGGTTTCGTGGGTTTCTGCATGGCCAATACCCATCCTTTGTTCTGGCCATGGCTTTGCAGAAAAACCTAGAGACTGGGATGTAAGGTTTTTACCTTTTTGTGGCTGGTCACGAGGTCCTGCGGCCATTTTAGGACCCACGGATTGTGACATCCTTTGTTAATCTGACCGCAGCCTTTCTCCGCTATCAGCCCCAGTCTCCCGTTTAAACTGTCCAAACTGCAGCTCTTTGGTATTGCGTTGCTTTTCAAATGAGGGAAAACTTCTCAAATCTTACAGTCCCTCCTGTTGATTTGCATAACCCCAGCTTATCGAATCAATTAAATAATGTGGTTGAGCAATGTTTTCCCGATTCTCCATATCCAGACCCCTGAGGTTTTAACTAAACTAGTGTTTCATTGCGAACGTACAGTCCCCATCTCTTAGGCTGATCTTTACTGCCCGTGTCCCGGGCAAAACTATATTACATGTACATTTTCATATCGGACATATACACCTACACCTTGTCCCAGGCCGATGCCTCCGCCATCCTCCTACTGGTGTCAGCTGCAATGTAGGACATGAAAACGATACAGCAGTAAAACGATACATTTTTTTACATTCCTTCACAAATTCGAATACAAAAACCTAGTTTATACAAATTTTAAAAAAAAAAAGGGACAATATAAAACAGTCTACTCGGTGAGGAGGGGGGGGCACGTCCTCCTAGCAGCTTGTGGCTGGGTCCTGCTCGCCCACCCGCACGTAACGGTCTCTCCATTCCCCTTGATGTACTCGGTTATTGAGGTGCTGCCCTCTTTTACATTTTCCCCTTAGTGGTTTTTGGGCACTCACCCTCCTGTGCTACTGCCAGTGGAACTGTGGGAGGTGTCATGCGTGGTCGTGTGATGAGTTCAGTGGCGTTTACCGGGATCGGGGAAAGGGGGACCCCACAAGCCTGCGAGCTAACATCCCACCTCATCCCCTTACCGTCATCCTGCCACTGTCTCTGGAAAAATATGCTGTTGCCCGTGGGACAACGATACCTCGAACCCCACATACACATATAAATCCCCTCATCCGGTTCCCACCATTTGTCCCAACACACACTCAACTGTTCTTTAGTCCCAGAAATAGTCCTGTGAGTGTCGTTGTCAAGTCTCTCCCACTCAACAGTGGAGTTGGCCATTGTCCGGCTTGTTTTCCTCAGCCACCACCGCCTGCTCGCGGGGACCTTCCCCGTGCATACCAGGCAGATCCTTTTGCCAACGGTGGCGCTGATCTTTTGTGCGATGATTTTGACTCTCGGGCACAATAACGAAGTGTCCCGATAAGCAAAACCTGGGGCGCTGGAATACTCTGAAGAGTTTGATCCCAGCCACCCTGGCCACCGGCCTTCATGGAAGTAAACTGCGGTCTCCTCCGCTTCTCTCCTTCCAGTCCCATCGGTCGCGATGGGAGCCGTGTCCCCGGAGCAGCCGTAGACGATGATGTCCTTGGTGCGGCCCCGATAGGTCCACCCACATCCGATCGCCGTGGCAAAGATCCACCATACGAGTGCCTCCTTCCACTCCAGAAAACAGATAAAGAAGAATGGTATAGCCAGCCTCTTGGGGAGCGCTTGGCTTTGTTAAACGCCTCTGCGGGCGGGTCTCTTGACCCCCAGCCTGCACCCCACACCCACACATCCTGGACGCATCAACTTTATTTAAACGCTAACTATTCCCACAAAACTTATCTAAAATAGCTTATCCTTATCTAAAATACCTATCCTTATCTATATTACCTAAAATATCTTAAATAGCTTATCCTTATCTAAAATAGCTTATCCTTATCTAAAATACCTATCCTTATTTATATTATCTAAAATATAATACAGTGCCGCCTTCCCCGGGCGGCTCCGCTAATCCCTGTCAGGGCTGCAGCGGTTCTTCTCCTGCGGCTGCACCACGCTGTCTCCCACCTTTGATCCTCCGCAGCCTGTCGCTGCCTGTCGGGGGCTAAACCTCCGCTGAAACGTAAGCTCCCTCCTCCCTACTTGGCTCCCTTCCCTCGGGGCGTGATTGACCTCTGGCCAAAACTTTCTAAGTTGGGGTTTCCTGCTGGACCTACGGAGGATCACCTTAGACACTGCCCCCTGGACAGCCTGGCTGAGGACCGGTTCCTGCCGTGCCGCAGCTCGGGTACCCCCCGCAGCTGCCGACCCTGGCCCCGCCTCATCCAGCTCTGCCCCCTTGGTGCTGGGTATACCCGCGGCATCCGGCCTCACTCTACCTGTATCTACAGGTGGTGAGCCTTCGCTCGCTACCCCCGCCATCCTGGTGCATGAGTCGGGGACGTTACTGTCGTCCCCCTCCGACTCCTCTTCCTCCGTAATGGGATCCAGCCCCTGGTCGAGCTGATCAGGCTCTTCCTCACCTGAATCCCACTGTTGCCCGTGGGGCAACGATACCTTGAACCCCACATACACATATAAATCCCCTCATCCGGTTCCCACCATTTGTCCCAACACACACTCAACTGTTCTTTAGTCCCAGAAATAGTTCTGTGAGTGTTGTTGTTAAGTCTCTCCCACTCAACAGTGGAGTTGGCCATTGTCCTGCTCATTTTCCTCAGCCACCACCGCCTGCTCGCGGGGACCTTCCCCGTGCATACCAGGCAGATCCTTTTGCCAACGGTGGCGCTGATCTTTTGGGCGATGATCTTGATTCTCGGGCACAATAATGAAGAGTCCCGATAAGCAAAACCTGGGGCGCTGGAATACTCTGAAGAGTTCGATCCCAGCCACCCCGGCCACCGGCCTTCATGGAAGTAAACTGCGGTCTCCTCCGCTTCTCTCCTTCCAGTCCCATCGGTCGCGATGGGAGCCGTGTCCCCGGAGCAGCCGTAGATGATGATGTCCTTGGTGTGGCCCCGATAGGTCCACCCACATCCGATCGCCGTGGCAAAGATCCACCATACGAGTGCCTCCTTCCACTCCAGAAAACAGATAAAGAAGAATGGTATAGCCAGCCTCTTGGGGAGCGCTTGGCTTTGTTAAACGCCTCTGCGGGCGGGTCTCTTGACCCCCAGCCTGCACCCCACACCCACACATCCTGGACGCATCAACTTTATTTAAACGCTAACTATCCCCACAAAACTTATCTAAAATACTTAAACTTATCTAAAATACCTATCCTTATCTATATTACCTAAAATATCCATATCTATAATAGCTTATCCTTATCTAAATTTACCTAAAATATAATACAGTGCCGCCTTCCCAGGGCGGCTCAGCTAATCCCTGTCAGGGCTGCAGCGGGTCGTCTCCTGCGGCTGCACCACGCTGTCTCCCACCTTTGATCCTCCGCAGCCTGTCGCTGCCTGGCGGGGGCTAGGTCCCCTCCGGGACGTAAGCTCCCTCCTCCCTACTTGGCTCCCGTACCTCGGGGCGTGATTGACCTCTGGCCAAAACTTCCTAAGTTGGGGTTTCCTGCTGGACCTACGGAGGATCACCTTAGGCACTGCCCCCTGGACAGCCTGGCTGAGGACCGGTTCCTGCCGTGCCGCAGCTCGGGTACCCCCCGCAGCTGCCGACCCTGGCCCCACCTCATCCAGCTCTGCCCCCTTGGTGCTGGGTATACCCGCGGCATCCGGCCTCACTCTACCTGTATCTACAGGTGGTGAGCCTTCGCTCGCTACCCCCGCCTTCCTGGTGCTTGAGTCGGGGACGTTACTGTCGTCCCCCTCCGACTCCTCTTCCTCCGTAATGGGATCCAGCGCCTGGTCGAGCTGATCAGGCTCTTCCTCACCTGAATCCCACCCAAAACGGGAGACCCTCCATTCCTGGAGAATGTCCTCCCCCCTCACGCAGGCAACCTTGCCTGTCTGCGTGACCTGCCTCATCCTTGGCTGTGAACGCGCGCCAGTCTGTTCCTTCCCTGTGAACTCCGCCAGTGCGAAAGGGACCCCCGTGGACAGGGGAGAGTCAAAGGGTTGCTCTGTGTGGACCACGGTGCATGAAGCCCCCATGTCCAACAGATAACTGCCCCTTTGCCTCTCCACTACCATCTCCACAAGCGGCCTCTTCCACGCATCGTAGCGGAGAGGACACAGATAGGCAGGCTGCGTGGGCTGATGTCATTGGGGAATGTCCAGTGCCCCCCTCGCACCCGGGGAGCCGGTAGCGACTGCCACCTTCCCCTGGGCGGCCATGAGGGACTGCATCACCTCGATCATCGTTTCGATGATCTCGGGCTTAACTGGGACCTCGGTGCGCTGCGTGGTGCCAACCCTATCTTCCTTGGTGTGGGCCCTGCAATCCTTCCGCCAGTGCCCCACCTTACCGCACCTGAAACACTTGGACTGTGCGGTAGGGTTACCCTCCTGTCGCCACTCCTTTTGGGCCAGTGCAGTAGCCTCCGCTACGTACACCTTCCCTTTTTCGAGTCGGGTAGACGTACTCCGGGTGTTTCTATACCCTACCGTGAGATGGTCCAAAACCGCCTCCTCCGTGCTATTTGTGGGATCAAACCAGGCTTTCGCCTGCTCCCTGACGGCTGCCAGGCTGTTTGACACCAAGCAACGGAGCCACTGGGCTCTCCCATTCCCGGCCAGGTCATCCCGCGCGGGGACGTGCGGGCAACTGCTCTGATATACTGACCACAGTCGCGCTGCAAAAACTCTTGGGGGTTCTCCCTCCATCTGGAGGGTCTTCCCTAATCGGGCAAATGGACCCTCATCGCCTACCCCCAAGACTTCCAGGACCTCGTCCCGCAGGAGATCGTAGGTCCTGGTCCCTCTTTTACTCTCGTCTGAGAGGCATTGGAGGATCGAGCTGTCCAGGGAGAACAGCAACATTTTTGCCCGTTCTCCCTCGTCGCAACCGTTGATAGCGGCGGTTTGCTCGATCTCCCTAAAATGCAGCGAAGGGTCCCCTGATTCGGACAATTTAATTACATGTCCGATCATAGCTCTTAACTGCTGGGAGCTGTGGGGCACCACGATCTCGCTCTGAATGGGTCCGGCGTCCCCATTCAGCGCGGTGGGTCCCCGTCTGGTTTCCAGGACCGGGCACATGGGCGCCGGTGCCGAGTCCTCGACCGGGAGCTCCTCTCTCTCTCTCACCCCTACACTACCCCTTTCCCAGGATGCCTCGTAGCTAGGGGAATTGTGGAGTCTGGGGGCTGAAGCCACCATGGTCTTTCTAGGGATCGGAACCGGGACCTTCGCACCCGTTAGTGACTGGCCCGCGGGGTGGTTCATCAAACAGACCAGCCCGCTTGCTTTATTTAAAGCACCCCGCAGACCCTCTATCTCCTGCAGGCAGGCCCCGTGGTCGGCCCCTTCCGACCTGTCCTCCAAAACCATTTTATAGGCTGCCCTAACTCCCTTAAGTTTCTCTTCCTGGGTCTCCAGCTGGTGGCTCAGGGAAGCGCACTGCTCCCTGAGCTTGCCCTTACTGCGCATAGCCTCAGTGATCTGACACTCCATCAGCTCTACCCTGGCCTTGTGGCGGTTGGTTACGACCCGGCGCTCCTTGTTTAAAGAGTCCAGAGCCTCAATCAACTGGTTCCCACCCGCAGCCTTCTCCTCTACCTCCTCCTGAAGGTCCCTGATCTGGGCTGCCTGTGCCACAACCACGCGGTCCAAAAGCTGGACCTGCTTTTTATAGCAGGTCAGCCAGACCGCCTTTTCTACAGATTTCTTATGGGCTGTACTGGCCGTCCACCGGATCGCTGCATCCAGTGGGCGCTTGTCATCTAGTAACGCACACATCCATTGTTTGGTGATATTCACCTTACTAAACACATAGTCCGCAATGCGCTCGTCCATTATGTCCCTAGTTTTAAAATCTTTTTCTGGTACACTATCATCCTGCTGCCAGTGTCCCTTCGTGGTCGCCATTATCTGTAAGGGGTTTCTGCGCCGAGCTTTCGCCCGACCTAAGGTCCCCGTGCCTTGCTCTGATCCCTTGACCAGGCCGTGCACACTGGTTCCCCGTGAGTGGTTCGACCCACTCACCCCTTACGGTTCTAGACACTGGGCTTAGATGCAGGAGCTCTTATAGTGCAGAAAAAATTCAACCAGACCAGATTTTAAAACCAGGGTTTAAATGAAAAAGGCTTTTATTCAGCACTTGGGACTATTGTCCATGAATACTTATACAGTTCTATAATACATGACTATGAAACACATACCGAATCACACGAATACTTATAACTATGAATCATAAAACACACACAGTTCTATAAGGCATATACACGAATACCTTTTACTTATGAATTCTTAAACACAGTTCTGCAAGACACATACACGACTGTAAGATGGGGAACGCACGACGCATCGCAACCTTGACCAACACATATTTTAGTACACACCCAACGTTTATTCACAACCACCCTCCCCTCTACACTAAACTATGTCCAGGATATGTAGGATTTGGAATGCATGCTCACCACGGGGCTATTACTGGGGTTACTGGCTGTTCGTTTGGCAGTATTTCTCCTCGAGTTGCGTGCCTGTTCCTCTCTCTTGCATCCGTTTTTCTTGCCTGTCTTTTCTTCCTCCTGCATTCGTTTTCTTGCCTGCTTGCGTTTCTTGCAGGTTTTCTTCTAGCTTCAGCTTCTTCTTCCAGTATTTCTTCTTGAGTTTAAAACCCAAAAGTAGTGGCCAGTTATACTGTTTCTGACCCGTCCTATCTCCCGCCAGATCTTGGAATCTCTTTGTTCAAAAGATATGTATGAGGTTTTTCTTCTGATCTGCCTTATGATCGGGGATACCGGGGATGGCCAGACGGTGTAAATTGGGATTTCATTGTGAGGTGATGGGTGTTAACTGGTTTCCCATCACCTACCAGGTAGTTTTCTATGGGCTATTGTGCCCCCTCACTGAGATGAACTGTTTAGGTCGGCTTGGGGCATTGTGAGTATGCTGATGTCAGCGCCCCAGTGTCTGGACTCCGACCTGGTTTCGTGGGTTTCTGCATGGCCAATACCCATCCTTTGTTCTGGCCATGGCTTTGCAGAAAAACCTAGAGACTGGGATGTAAGGTTTTTACCTTTTTGTGGCTGGTCACGAGGTCCTGCGGCCATTTTAGGACCCACGGATTGTGACATCCTTTGTTAATCTGACCGCAGCCTTTCTCCGCTATCAGCCCCAGTCTCCCGTTTAAACTGTCCAAACTGCAGCTCTTTGGTATTGCGTTGCTTTTCAAATGAGGGAAAACTTCTCAAATCTTACAAGGTAGCATCTGCCCCAAAGGAGAGAGATGGTTTTGCTTATGGAAAGCCGGACAATGGGGAATGGGGTTCCGGTTGGGGAAGGAACATCTAGACAGGCAAAAGGAAATCCTAATAAAATGGCTACGAGCAAAAGGGACAACCCGACCAGCCCCACCAGCCCCAACTAAGGGACCTCAAGTACATGTATCCTTGTATGAAGAGATACAGAAGCTGATAGAAATTCCTGAATTGGGAGAGAATCTCTTTGTGGACCTGGCTACCAGGATTGCTCAGACGCTAAATGTCAAGGACTGCTGGGTTTGTGGAGGACCTCTTATGAGTTCTCAATGGCCTTGGAGGGGATCAACTGTCGAAGTGGGGGACCTATTTGGGTGGAACATCACGAAAGGGAGAGATCGGGGACCCCAGGAATGGCTATTGACTGACGCTCCAATAGGGACGGAATGTATAGCTCGACCAAAGACTCAGGGGAGAGAAGAAGTAGGCATTAGTCCTTGTCAACGCATCTTAACCTTGTGGGTGAACCAGACACGGACCTGGTGGCCTGAGGAACCTAAATGGTATCTGGCCAAAGAAGACTGGGGAAATTGTACAAACATCACCCCAGTCAGAGATAAAACAGGCAACGAAAGCCGAGTCTGGAACTGCACAGGGAACAACCCATATCAGGGTTTACCAGTTTTACGGGACCTCTGGGAGAGGGACACGGTCAGTGGACCTGCTCCAGAGGGATTACTCTGGATCTGTGGACATAAGGCCTACTCAATACTTCCGGGAAAATGGAGTGGAACGTGTTTCATTGGGTTAGTGCAGCCGGGATTCTTTTTATTGCCAGCCGGGGGAGGACGAATGCTGGGCACTCCAGTGTTTGATGACCTACAAAGGGAAAAAAGAGAGTTGGAGATAGGAACCTGGGAGGATGATGAGTGGCCTGCGGCCCGAATCATTTCATATTATGGGCCAGCCACCTGGGCTCAGGATGGTTCCTGGGGATATCGTACCCCGGTGTACATGCTAAACCGGATAATACGCTTACAGGCTGTATTGGAGGTGATCACTAATCGAACGGCTGCCACACTAGAGATGTTGGCAAAGCAGCAAACGCAGATGAGAACAGCAATATACCAAAATTGATTGGCCCTAGACTACCTCCTAGCCGAAGAAGGAGGGGTATGTGGGAAATTCAACCTCTCTAATTGTTGCCTGAATATTGACAATAACGGACAGGCAGTAATGGACATATCCGAAGGAATCCGGAAATTGGCGCATGTTCCAGTGCAAAACTGGAACTCAATTATGGGCATTGGATGGTGGGATTCCCTCCTGGGAGGGTCATGGTGGAGAACGGTGGCACAGGTGATCTTATGTGCACTGGCTGGGCTGATCTTTATTCCCTGTTGTGTACCTTGTCTTAGGGAGCTCATAACTAGGAGCATAAGTCAGATGCAGGCTGTAGCAGTGCCAATGGGGACAAGAGGGGAGGTGCACAAACTTAAAACACACGGTATTGAGGGTTCAGTGTTGAGGTGGATAGAAAATTGGTTGGCGGACAGGAAGCAAAGAGTAGGAATAAACGGGTCCTTTTCGGAATGGCAGGCAGTGACTAGTGGGGTACCGCAAGGCTCAATGCTGGGACCCCAGTTATTTAGAGTGTATATTAATGATTTGGACGAAGGAATCGAATGGAACATCTCTAAGTTTGCGGATGACACGAAGCTGGGTGGCAGTGTTAGCTGCGAGGAGGATGCTAGGAGGCTGCAGAGTGACTTGGATAGATTAGGCGAGTGGGCAAATGCATGGCAGATGCAATATAATGTGGATAAATGTGAGGTTATCCACTTTGGCGGCAAGAACAGGAAAGCAGAGTATTACCTGAATGGTGACCGATTGGGAGAAGGGGAGATGCAACGTGACCTGGGTGTCATGGTGCACCAGTCATTGAAAGCAAGCATGCAGGTGCAGCAGGCAGTGAAGAAAGCGAATGGTATGTTGGCATTCATAGCAAGAGGATTTGAGTTTAGGAGCAGGGAGGTTCTGCTGCAGTTGTACAGGGCCTTGGTGAGACCGCACCTGGAGTATTGTGTGCAGTTTTGGTCTCCTAACCTGAGGAAAGACGTTCTTGCCTTAGAGGGAGTACAGAGAAGGTTCACCAGATTGATCCCTGGGATGGCGGGACTTACATATGAGGAAAGACTATAGACTGGGCTTGTACTCGCTGGAATTTAGAAGACTGAGGGGGGATCTTATAGAAACATATAAAATTCTTAAGGGGTAGGAGAGGCTAGATGCGGGAAGATTGTTCCCGATGTTGGGGGAGTCCAGAACCAGGGGTCACAGCTTAACGATAAGGGGGAAGTCTTTTAGGACCGAGATGAGAAAACATTTCCTCACACAGAGAGTGGTGAGTCTGTGGAATTCTCTGCCACAGAAGGTAGTTGAGGCCAGTTCATTGGCTATATTTAAGAGGGAGTTAGATGTGGCCCTTTTTGCTAAAGGGATCAGGGGGTATGGAGAGAAGGCAGGTAAAGGCTACTGAGCTGAATGATCAGCCATGATCATATTGAATGGCGGTGCAGGCTCGAAGGGCCGAATGGCCTACTCCTGCACCTATTTTCTATGTTTCTATGTCTATGTTTCTATGTGCAGAGAATCATGATAATGCAGCCAGGGAAGGTTCTGGATTCCCAGAGTAAGGAAATTAGGAGAATGCTACATCAATTGGAGACAAAGGAGTTTGAAAATGGGGTTTAATCAGAGAATGCGTAGCAAAAGAAAAAGGATGGATTGTGAGAAACAGGATGATTAAACCACCAGGGACAGGACGATTGAACTACCACTCTACCAGGGACAGGGCTATTAAACCGCCAGGGACAGGACGATTGAACTACCACTCAACCAAGGACAGGGCTATTAAACCGTCAGGGACAGGATGGTTGAACTACCACTCTACCAGGGACAGGGCTATTAAACCGTCAGGGACAGGGTGATTGAACTACCACCGAGTTCGTTGGGGCACTGATAATGTGGTACAGGGATAGAGGCAGGCTGGACAAAGGGCCGTCAATTTAGGAGAGTGTCTATCCAGCAGGGATGGGTTGAAATGGGTCATGAAGGTAACTAAGGGTCATGTGGATAACTACTGCGCTTGCTCAATGAGGTAAATGAATATTGCAAATACGCCCCTGATCGGGGAACTGCCAATTGCCATGCACATACAATGTATGATCTGGGGGAGGTACCCGGGGCGGTACAGAAGATTGTGCACCTCAGCGCTCTGATTGGAAGGAGCCCGAAGGGGAGGGGGATTCAGCAAAAGGGAGGGAGATTCAATGAAGTTGTACTGTATAAAGAGAAGGCACTGTCTTTGTCGCGGTGTGTCTCGGTTTGGAGAGGCACCCGGCTCTGCAGACTCGTGAATAAACTTGTCTTGTTTCCACGACTTTGTCTCTGGCATCGTGATTGTGAGCACTCACATTTACATCTCACAGTCGAGGAGGGGTTTAGTCGAGGCGAGGGGTTTAGTCGAGGCAAGGGGTTTTATATCGCCGAATGTTCCTATCCGGCTATCTAGCAAGCTAAACAATTGACCCAATAAAGACCAGTAGAGACGAGCTGTCGTTTGATGCTTTACTGAATTCAAATGTGAAACTGTAACGTTTAGGCACAAAAAGAAATAACATAGGGTTTAGTTACATTATACGTTTAGTATAGGAACATATAAAGATGA
Source organism: Rhinoraja longicauda (assembly GCF_053455715.1). Lineage (NCBI taxonomy): Eukaryota > Metazoa > Chordata > Chondrichthyes > Rajiformes > Arhynchobatidae > Rhinoraja > Rhinoraja longicauda. The sequence continues at coordinate 5,743,474 of NC_135995.1, forward strand.
TGTCACTAAACATAATTACTTACAGACATTGCGTCTAACAAACTCTGTGACGAAGGATGGCAGCAGATTACACACAGATGAATCACACTGTCTACACCATGAGGGTTCCCTCTCTGACCTGCACTTCCTGTTTATGACAACTTCCTGTCTATTGTAGCGACCATAGGGATTGGTCCTGGCAGTCGAACCCTCGGATTGGCCAGCAAGGTCACATGGTGGTGCGACCATAGGGATTGGTCCTGAGAGTCGAACCCGCTGATTGGCCAGCTAGGTCAGGCGGTGGTTTTGGAGCCCAAAAAACGGGCAGTGGGAAGAGAACTTCGATATGAACAGTTTGAGTTAATGGTTGTCTGTAATCTCGTTTGTTATCCTTTGTAATTGAATATTGCTGCCGCAATAAACTTCTTTAACAAAGTACAAGCCTCCAGACTCGCCATACTAATCCCTTAACGATCTTATATGTTTCAATAAGATCCCTCTCATGCTTCTAAATTCCAGAGTATACAAGCCTAGTCTTTCAACATACGACAGTCCCGCCATTCCAGGGGATTAACCTGGTGAACCTACGCTGCACGCCCTCAATAGCAAGAATGTCCTTCCTCAAATTTGGAGACCAAAACTGCACACAGTACTCCAGGTGCGGTCTCACTAGGGCCCTGTACAACTGCAGAACTCCCCCTTCTCCTGTTACTCTCAATCCCCCTCTCTCTGTGTACTGTTACTTTCACTACCCCTCCCCCTGTGTACTGTTACTCTCCCTCTCTCTGTGTAATGTTACTCACTCCCCCTCTCCTCCTGTACTGTTATTGTGGGAAGAACTGACCTGTTGTGTCTTGTAATGAACATGGGCAGCACGGTACTGTGGGAATAGAGCGGCACGGTGGCGCGGCGGTAGAGTTGCTGCCTCACAGCTTACTTCTGCGGTGAGGAAGAGACCGTGTACCATTTGTATGAGAGGTTGCAGCCCGTGTTCGAGTGTCTAAAGGGGTTGCTCCCCAAGTTTTGGCTCCATTTTAATCCTGTGCTCCTGATTTTTGGGCACCCGGTACAGAGGGGGGGAGGGTCGGGAGGGACGGTGGGGTCTCCCTGTCGGTCTGCTCCTGGGCCTGGCCAAGATGGCCATTTGCGGGTCCAGGCAGCGGGTAGTCGACGGCCGCACCGGGGTCGGCTACCTGCCCCTCTTCCGGGCCAACGTCCATACCCGCGTGTCCCTGGAGAGGGAACACGTGGTGTCCACGGGCCGCTGGAGGCCTTCCGTGAACGCTGGTCGCCGCGGGACGTCGAGTGTATTATTGATAAAGTTGGCAATGTATTAGTTTGATGTTTGTTTGTTTGTAAACTGCCAATATCGGCAGCCTTTGATCGTGTTACCCTTTTGTATGTTTGTTTTGTTTTCTGAATAAAAGCTTTTGTATATATTTTTAAAAAGAGACCCGTGTTTGATCCTGACTACTGGTGCTGTCTGTACGGGGTTTATACGCTCTCTCCGTGACCGCGTGGGTTTTCTCCGGGTGCTCCGGTTTCCTCCCACACTCCTGCAGGTTTGTAGGTTAATTGGCTGCAGTAAATTGTCCCTCATGGTGTAGGATAGTGCTTGTGTGTGGGGTGATACATGGTGAACGCTGGTCAGCGTGGACTCGTTGAGACAAAGGGCCTGTTTCCACGCTCCATCTCTAAAGCCTAAAATAAAGAATACTTAATTCCAGTGAAGTTTCCTATCAGTGCAAGACTAAACTGTTTAAATGTTGGGATAGTCCCTGCCTCAACTACCACCTCTGGCAGCTTGTTCCACACATCCGTGGGCTGAATGGCCTAATTCTGCTCCTATCATTTATGACCTTTGTCAGCTTGACGGCAGCTGAATCCAATGCCCTCCATTAGAGTCGGAAGACGGGTCACGACCCGAAACATCGCCTATCCATGTCCCCCACAGATGCGGCCTGACCCGCTGAGTTACTCCAGCGCTGTGTATTTTATTTGTAATCCAGCATCTGCAGTTCCTTGTGTCTCCCCTCCATTTCCTGACGCTGCCCTCGCCCTCCCTCCCGCCCGCACTCACCGGGGTCCCACACATACACGCACTCGTCGCACACCACGGGAACCTCACGGCGGCCGGAGGAGCAGGGACCATGTCACAAGCGCATCGGACACAGACTGGGGAAACAGCTTGCATGAGCCGCGTGTGTATTGATGCAGCGCTGCAGAGGGTGAAGCCGGCCGGCTGAACAAAGGGCATAAATACTGGACGGTGCATGTGTGCAGGCGCTGCAGCGGCAGGGGTGGAGTCGAGCGCTGGGCAGGTTTGGTGATGAGGCAGGAGGGGATTACACAGTGACCAGCGCCGTGCGTCCACTGAGCCGCTGCACTTCCCATCAGCAACAACAGGGAACATGATGCACGGAGCTCCCAGGAGTTGATGCCATCGCCATTAAAAATACTCTTCAATCACATTGATTCACAACACAATTACTTGAATAACATGACAATAACATGAACAGATTTAGCCGGGACAACGCGGGTGCTGGTCAATCGCCTCACACAGAAATATTTTAAATACAATGCAAAATGAAACAAATTAAAACACATTTCAGGTCTCAAACATTCGTTAAATAAATTACATCAATCAGCATCTAACGATTCAATTTACAAACTCACCTTCTGCTTATACTTCGAACAACACTTCAAACGTTGCAAACTCCAGTGTCAGCATTTTAGTGATCACCACTTCAAGAAATCTCACAGGAATAAAGTGAAACCTGCAGGGACCAGCAGTTTGATCAAAGTAACCGGAGCAATGAGCCCACGGCACGGAACGGTTCTCCTGACTTGCGGCAACAATAAAAGTGGTTAATTTATTAATCGCCGTGTTGATGAACTCAGTGCGATAACCAGACTGCATCACGACAGCCCCGATCCGAGCAATCCCTCAGTCACAATAACCATCTAATTAAGATAGAGCTCTTAAGGATAGCGGAGTCAGGGGGTATGGGGAGAAGGCACGAACGGGGTACTGATTGAGAATGATCAGCCATGATCACATTGAATGGTGGTGCTGGCTCGAAGGGCCGAATGGCCTACTCCTGCGTCTATTGCCTATCCCAGTGGGGGCAGTCTATCCCAGTCGGAAGATGCAGTTGAGAGAGGGTCGGACATGCAACAATGATACCCGTCCCTGGTCCCCAATTCACACAGGGAGTGGGAAACCACGGACCCATCCCTTCTACCCCAGACTTCTCCACACAAAGTATCACCAAAAAGAGGGAAATACAGCAAATACCAATATTGATACTGTTTGAAAACATAAATAATTACTTAACGTAGTTCAAAAGGAAATAATTGAAATAAAAGAAATTAAATAATATAAAGGAAATTATAACACTGACAATTGGTGAACTTTTACTGTTCAACACAGGGTCTCAGGTGAACAGTGAAAGCTGCTGCGTCCTTGAAGACATTCCCACACACGGGGCATGTTTCAAGGCAGGTGTGAGCTTTCTGCTGATAGAGATAAGAAAAGCTCTTCCCACAGTCCAAACATGTGTACGGCCTCTCTCCGGTGTGGGTCCGCTGGTGTTTCCGGAGGTCCCCTGCCTGTGCAAAGCTCTTCCCACAGTCAGGACATTTGTACGGCCTCTCTCCGGTGTGGGTCCGCTGGTGTAGATGGAGAGTCCCTGCCCGTGCAAAGCCCTTCCCATGGTCAGAACATTTGTACGGCCTCTCTCCGGTCTGGGTCCGTTGGTGTCGGTGGAGGTGCCCTGAGTATGTAAAGCTCTTCCCACAGGCAGGACATTTGTACGGTCCGCTGGTGTAGGTGGAGCTGCTCTGCCCACGTGAAACACTTCTCACATTCTGCACATTCATGCCATTTCTCCGTTATTCGTCCTTGAATATCACCTGACTTCCCTATAACCCTCCTTCCGTCAGTTGGTGTGAACAGACTGCCCACATTTAATTTGTGGATCTGTGTTCAGTTTGGAGGAAGAAGGCTGTCCAGCTGACGTTGGTCTGGAGGCTTCAGGATGCCTTCTTACGTGCCTTGGAAGGAACTCCACCGTGGTGAATGCTACAGTGCAGTGAGGGCAGGGATGACAGTCTCCTTGGGTCACGCCGTCTATAGTCTATTGGAGAAGGAAACAGAAATGATCACTTTCAGCAAAGAATCCACTCTCTGATTTGGAAGACAGATTAGTAAATGCTTCAGTGTTAACGGAGCTGCTCGGAGATGTTAATTCAAATAATTTACAGGCGTGACTAGTGAAAGATTGTGGGGAGGAGGGATTTATCAATCACTAGATGATTCTGATAAAGACTCAAGGGGGATGGAATCTGTCTTTGATATACCCCAAGGAACAAGGTACACATCAATGTTTTTAAGAATTCTTCTAACCCAGTGTGATAACTGGTTTGTTAAAATGGGCAAAGTGCAGATGTCAAATAACATGATGAGCTGGGAGTTGCTGAGGATGACAGCAGGGCAAAGGGGATGACTGCATCTTTGTAAATGCTCAGTGATTCAGCGTGAGGTTCTCCAAGGATGTTTTGAGTAAAATCAGTGCATCAGTTTTTGTGCTTCTGACACCTGCGACATCATTCAGCAGTCTCCATCACAGGCTGACCTCTATTACAAACCCACTGACTCCCACAACTACTTTGTTTACACTTCTTCCCACCCTGTTTCCTGCAAAGACTCCATCTCCTACTCCTAATTCCTCCGTCTACGCCGCATCTGCGCCCAAGATGAGGGGTTCCCTACCAGGACATCTGAGGTGTACTCATTCTTCAGGGAATGAGAGTTCCCCTCTCCCATCATGGATGAGGCCCTCACTCGTGTTTCTTCGGTACCCCACAGCTCTGCCCTTCCTCCCCTCTCCCTAATCGCAACAGAGACAGAGTCCCGCTCTTCCTTTCCTTTCACCGCATCACCCCGCGCATACAACACATAATCCTCCAACATTTTCGCCACCTCCAACGGTATCCCACCACTAGTCACATCTTCCCATCTACACCCCTTTCCTCCTTCTGCAGAAAATGATCCCTCCGCAACTACCTGGTTAACTGGTCCCTTCCCACCCAAACCTCCCCCTCCCCAGTTACCTTACCTTGCAGAAGATGCAACATCTGCCCCAATACCTCCTTCCTCGAATCTCCCAGGCACCCCAACAGTCCGTTCAGGTTAGGCAGAGGTTCACTTGCACCTCCTCCAACCTCATCTACTGTATTCTTTATTCAATAGACTATAGACAATAGGTGCAGGAATAGGCCATTCGGCCCTTCGAACCAGCACCACCATTCAATGTGTTCACTGCTGATCATTCTCAATCAGTACCCCGTTCCTGCCCTCTCCCCATACCCCCTGACTCCGCTATCTTGAAGAGCTCTATCTAGCTCTCTCTTGAAAACATCCAGAGAATTGGCCTCCACTGCCTTCTGATGCAGAGAATTCCACAGATTTACAACTCTCTAACTTAAAACGTTTTTGCTCATTTCCGTTCCAAATGGCCTACCCCTTATTCTTAAACTGTGGCCCTGGTTCTGCACTACCCCAACATTGGGAACCTGTTTCCTGCCTCTAATGTGTCCAATCCCTTAATAATCTTGTATGTTTCAATAAGATCCCCTCTCATCCTTCTAAATTCTAGTGTATACAGGCCTAGTCACTCCAGTCTTTCAACATATAACAGTCCCGCCATTCCGGGAATTAACCTAGTGAACCTATGCTGCACGCCCTCAATAGCAAGAATATCCTTCCTCAAATTTGGAGACCAAAACTGCACACAGTACTCCAGGTGTGGTCTCACTAGAGCCCTGTACAACTGCAGAAGGACCTCTTTGCTCCTATACTCAACTCCTCTTGTTATGAAGGCCAACATTCCATTGGCTTTCTTCACTGCCTGCTGTACCTGCATGCTTCCTTTCAGTGACTGATACACTAGGACACCCAGATCTCGTTGTACGTCCCCTTTTCCTAACTTGACACCATTCAGATAATAATCTGCCTTCCTATTCTTACCACCAAAGTGGATAACCTCACATTTGTCCACATTAAACTGCATCTGCCATGCATCTGCCCACTCACACAACCTGTGCATGTCACCCTGCATCCTCATAGCATCCTTCTCACAGTTCACACTGCCACCCAGCTTTGTGTCATCTGCAAATTTGATAATGTTACTTTTAATCCCTTCATCCAAGTCATGAATGTATATTGTAAATAGCTGCAGTCCCAGCACCGAGCCTTGCGGTACCCCACTAGTCACTGTCTGCCATTCTGAAAGGGACCCATTTATCCCCACTCTTTGCTTTCTGTCTGCCAACCAATTTTCTACCCATGTCATTACCCTACCCCCAATACCATGTGCTCTAATTTTGCCCACTAATCTCCTATGTGGGACCTCGTCGAAGGCTTTCTGAAAGTCAAGGTACACTACATCCACCGGCTCTCCCTTATCCATTTTCCTAGTTACATCCTCAAACAATTCCAGAAGATTAGTCAAGCATTACTTCCCCTTCGTAAATCCATGCTGACTCAGAACGATCCTGTTACTGCTACCCAAATGCTCCGCAATTTCGTCTTTTGTATTTGACTCCAGCATCTTCCCCACCACTGATGTCAGACTACCTGGCCTATAATTTCCTATTTTCTCTCTCCCTCCTTTCTTAAAAAGTGGGATAACATTAGCTACTCTCCAATCCACAGGAACTAATCCTGAATCTAAAGAACATTGGAAAATGATCACCATTGCGTCCACGATTTCTAGAGCCACCTCCTTATGTACCCTGGGATGCAGACCATCAGGCCCTGGGGATTTATCAGCCTTCAGTCCCATCAGTCTACCCAACACCATTTCCTGCCTAATGTGAATATCCTTCAGATCCTCCGTCAGCCTAGGAACTCTGACCACTAGAACGTCTGGGAGATTGTTTGTATCTTCTTTAGTGAAGACAGATCCAAAGTACCGGTTCAACTCGTCTGCCATTTCCTTGTTCCCCATAATAAATTCACCTGCTTCTGCCTTCAAGGGACCCACATTTTTCTTAACTATTTTTTCCTCTTCACATACCTAAGGAAGCTTTTACTATAAGAATATAACTGCAGATGCTGGTACAAATCGAAGGTATTTATTCACAAAGTGCTGGAGTAACTCAGCAGGTCAGGCAGCATCTCGGGAGAGAAGGAATGGGTGACGTTTCGGGTCGAGACCCTTCTTCAGAAGCTTTTACTATCCTCCTTTATATTATTGGCTAGCTTACCTTCGTACCTCATCTTTTCTCCCCGTATTGCCTTTGTAGTTATCTTCTGTTGCTCTTTAAAAGAGTCCCAATCCTCTAGCTTCCCGCTCTTCTTTGCTATGTCATACTTCTCTTTTATTTTTATGCTGTCCTTGACTTCCCTTGTCAGCCATGGGTGCCTCTTACTCCCCTTAGAATCTTTCCGCCTCATTGGGATGAATTGATCCTGCAACTTCTGCATTATTCCCAGAAATACCTGCCATTGTTGTTCCACCGTCTTCCCTGCTAGGGTCTCCTTCCAGTCAAATCTGGCCAGCTCCTGCCTCATGCCTCTATAATCCCCTTTGCTATACTGTAATATTGACACTTCCGATTTTCCCTTCTCCCTCTTAATTTGTAGATTAAAACTTATCATATTGTGATCACTGCCTCCTAATGGCTCTTTTACCTCGAGTCTCCTTATCAGATCAGGTTCATTACACAGCACTAAATCCAGAATTGCCTTCTGCCTAGTAGGCTCCAGTACAAGCTGTTCTAAGAATCCATCTCGGAGGCACTCCACAAACTCCCTTTCCTGGGGTCCAGTACCAACCTGATTTTCCCAGTCTACCTGCATGTTGAAATCTCCCATAACCACCGTAGCATTACATTTGTGACATGCCAATTTTAACTCTTGATTCAACTTGCACCCTATGTCGAGGCTACTGTTTGGGGGCCTGTATGTAACTCCCATTAGGGTCTTTTTACCCTTACAATTCCTCAGTTCTATCCATACTGATTCTACATCTCCTGATTCAATGTCACCCATTGCAAGGGACTGAATATCATTCCCTACCAACAGAGCGACCCCACCCCCTCTGCCCACCTGTCAGTCTTTTCGATAGGTCGTATACCCCTGAATATTCAGCTCCCAGCCCTGGTCCTCTGGAGGTCATGTCTCTGTAATTCCCACAACATCATACTTGCCAATGTCTAACTGAGCCTCTAGCTCATCCACTTTATTTTTTATACTTCAAATACACTTTAACTTTGGTATTCACCTCCCCTGTCACACCGATCACCATTGGCCCTGACCTTATTCTCTTATCCCATCTTGATCTTTCCTTCCCATTTATTCGAGAGTCTTTTGCAATATTTCCTGTATCAAGATGTGGACTTGTATACATCGGCGAGACCAAACCTAGACTGGGCGATCAGTTTACTGAACACCTTCATGCTGTCTGCCTGAACCTACCTGATCTCCTGTTTGCTAAACACTTGAATTCTCCTTCCCATTCCCACACTGACCTTTCTGTCCTAGTTCTCCTCCATTGTCAGAGTGACGTTAAACGCAAATTGGAGGAACAGCATCTTATATTTCGCTTGGGCACCTTAAACCCCACTGGTATGAATATTGATTTCTCTAACTTCAAGTAACCCCGACATTCCCTGTCTCTCTATCCCTCCCCCACCCAAGTCGCACCAGCTTCTCATTTTCACCCAACAAACAGATAACAGAGGCCTGCTTCCTTTACTTTCGTAACTTTTTTGCATATCTTTCATTCATTGTTCTTTTTCTCCACATCACCTTCCATATCTCTTGTTTCCCTTTTCCCTAACTAGTCTGAAGAACCGTCTCGACCCAAAATGTCACCCATTCCTTCTCTCCAGAGATGCTGCCTGTCCCGCTGAGTTACTCCAGCATTTTGTGTCTATCAGTTCCTTCCCACACATTTAAAGTTGGCCTGCAGTTCCCCGATTTGTGCAGAATCCTCACGTTTTGGGTCTTGGTTTGACATCCACATTGTGGTCCATGTGATTCTCAGCTCCTTGGCATAGTCATCACCGTACCAGACCAGCAACTCGCAGTGAGGAGGAACCGGCTTGCAAGTCCTGTAGTAAATGTTGCCCCAGTGCTGGAAGGCAACAAGGTTCTGTTCCTCCTCCTTTCTGGCGCAGTTCACAAATCTGCAACACAACAAGCACAGATAGAAGGTACAACAGTCACTTAAAATTATAAGTGAACACAGAACGTAAAGTATATCAGCAAATTCTGTTGAATGGGAGATGTCCCCAGCCATGGCCCAAATTCAACCTTAAATATTGTACACCCTTTGTCAGCACACTGCTGAAGGAAACTTGAACTTTGTTTCTCTTCCCACAGATGCGGCCTGACCTGAGCAGTATTTACAGTACTTTGTGTTTTTATGTTTACCTTGTATTACTGTTGTTGGTATTGTATTGATTACTTTCTATTTATCTGCATGTTATTGCGTTAACAGACTTGTTAAGCTGCAGGAAGTTAGAATTTCATTGTGGAACAATTAAACACTGTTGACCCTGGCTGTGTTATTTACAGGGAGGCAAAGACAGAGCAGCTGTGATGCAGCGTGGCGTGAATTGAGTTATTCTTCTCTTGGAATATTGGCTTCACGGAGATACCACAGATTTTAACATCAAGACCTGATTTTAAACTGTGGCATCAGTCTCCCAGTCACAGATCAAGACATGACAGGCTGAATATTTGATGCAAAGTTTTGCAGCATCAGGTGACATTCCAAGAGCACGAGGCTTGAGATAGGAGTTGTGGGTCATGGAGTGATCCAAGGAGAAAGGCTGGTTTAGGCAAGGAAAGCATCGCCCAGACAGAATGCTGATTCTTTCTGGATTAATGAGTAAAATGGAATATTTTCTTTCCCCGAGTCATGTATTTCCCATTCATCCCCTCTTTTAAACTAAATAGTGGGGGGAGTGGGGGGTGTCAAATGGGATAGACAAAGATGGATTTGAAGGGAAAGAGAGTATAGGAAAAGTTAAGACACCAGAATTAACGGGACAGAAAGCTCACAAAGGGATAGGAGAGAATGGCCAAGTGTAATAGGAATCGGTGTGAAAGGTGAGATGAGTAATGGATTAAAAGTATTATATATGAATGCGCAGTATAAGAAATAAAGTGGATGAGCTTGAGGCTCAGTAAGAGATTGGTAGATATGACATTGTGGGGATTACAGAGATATGGCCACAGAAGGATCGGGACTGGGAACTGAATATTCAGGGTTTATAGGTCCTATAGAAAGGACAGGCAGGTGGGCAGAGGAGGTGGGGTAACTCTGTTCGTCAGGGATGAAATTCAGGCCCTTGCGAGGGGTGACATAGGGACTGACAATGTAGAGTCACTGTGGATAGAGTTGAGGAATTGTAACGGTAAGAAGACACTAATGGGAGTTATCTGCAGGCCCCCAAACAGTAGCCTGGATGTAGGGTGTAAATTGCAACAGGAGTTAAAACTGGCATGTAACAAATGTAATGCCATTGTGGTTATGGGGGTTTCAATATGCAGGTAGACTGGGTAAATCAGGTTGGTTCTGGACCCCAAAAAAGGGAGTTTGTAGAGTGTCTCCGAGATGGATTCTTAGAGCAGCTTCAACGGAGCCTACCAGAGAGAAGGCAATTCTCGATTTAGTGTTGTCCAATGAACCAGATTTAATAAGGGAACTCGAGGTAAAGGAACCGCTTGGAAGTAGTGACCATAATATGATTAGTTTTAATCTGCAATTTGAGAGGGAGAAGTTTAAATAAGAAGTGTCAGTGTTGCAGTTAAACAAAGGAGACTATGAAGGCATGAGAGAGAAGCTGTCCAACGTCGACTGGAAAAGGATCCATGCAGGAATGTCGGTGGAACAGCAATGGCAGGAATTTCTGGGCATAATCTAGAAGATGCAGGATCATTTCATTCCAAAGAGGAAGAAAGATTCTCGGGGAGTAAGAGGCAACATGGGAAGTTAGGGATGAAATAAAACTCAAAGAAAAGATGTAAAACATAGCAAAGAGTAGCAGGAAGCCAGAGGATTGGGGAACTTTCAAAGGACAACAGAAGGTAACAAAAAGGGCAATACAGGCTGAAAAGATGAAGTACGAGGGGAAGCTGGCCAGGAATATAAAGAAGGAAAGTAAAAGCTTCTTTAGGTATGTTAAGAGAAAAAGATTAGCAAAGACAAACTGTGGGTCCCTTGAAGGCAGAAACGGGTGAAATTATTATGGGTAACAAGGAAATGGCAGAAGTGTTGAACTGGTACTTCGGATCTGTCTTCAATAAGGAAGCCAAACAATCTCCCAGATGTACATGAGGACAGAGGATTTGGGAGACAGAGGAACTGAAAGTAATTTGCATTCGACAAGAAATAGTATTGGGTGGACTGATGGGATTGAAAGCTGATAAATCCCCAGTGCCTGGTGGTCTGCAACCCAGGGAACTCAAGGAGGTGGCTCTAGAAATCATGGACGCATTGGTGATCATTTCCCAATGTTCAATAGATTCATGATCAGTTCCTGTGGATTGGAGGATAGCTAATGTTATCCCACTTTTCAAGAAAGGAGCGAGAGAGAAAATGGGGAATTAGAGACCAGTTAGCCTGACATCGGTGGTGGGGAAGATGCTGGAGTCAATTATTAAAGAGGTAATAACAGCACATTTGGATAGCAGTTAAAGGATTGGTCCAAGTCAGCCTGGATTTATGAAAGGGAACTCTTGCTTGACTAATCTTCTGGAATTTTTTGGGGTTGCGACAAGTAAAATGGATGGAGAGCCATTGGATATGTAGACTTTCAGAAAGCCTTTGATAAGGTTCCACACGGGAGGTTGCTGAGCAAAATTAGAGCACATGGCCTTGAGGTAGTGTATTGACAATTGACAAGGGTTTGAAAAGTCCGGGAGCAGAGCAAGGACGCCCGTTGGCTGAGAAGAAAAGTAAGTGTTAATTGCAGTGGAAAAGGCAGTTTAAAAAGAGCGCCAAGAGGACGCTAGTAGTCAGTTTGAAAAGTCGGCGATTGGTAAATTGGCCATTTAAGTAATTTAGTGACTGATATAAGCAAGGCTTGCACAAGAGGTGCAGCCCTGTCCGGTTGCAGCCCTGTTGAGGGAAGTGCCCTGTGAGAAAAGTGCGAGTCTTTGGCTGCGAGTCTCCGGCGAGGAGGCTGAGGTGAGGAGGTTACGCTTGTTTTTTGAGCCGGAATTGTTTTTGACACCGAAGTGATGGCGCACAAGTTGGCGCAGTGTGTTTCCTGCAGGATGTGGGAAGGTAGAGACACTGCTGGGGCTTCTGGAAGCTACACCTGCAAGAACTGTGTCCAGGTGCAGCTCCTGACTGGACGTGTGGCAGAGTTGGAAAAGCAGCTGGTTGACCTCAGGGCCATCCGGGAATGCGAGAGTTTCCTGGACAGGACCTACTGTGAGGCTGTCACGCCAAGGGTCCAGGTCGAGCGAAGGTGGGAGACCGTTTCAGGGGGGAGCGAACTTGGACAACAGGAGACCCCGGGGGCTGTGCCTATTGCAAACAGGTACACCCTATTGGGAACTGTTGGGGAAGAAGACGCTTCCAGTCCGAGCGGCAGTCGCGTTGGCGGTTCTATCCCAGGCAAGGAAACTCGACCAGGGAGACCGAAGTCAGGAAGAGCCATAGTAGTCGGTGACTCCATTGTCCGAGGTACGGACAGGAGATTCTGTGGCGACAGGTGGGAGTCGAGGATGGTTTGTTGCCTCCCTGGTGCCAGGGTTCAAGACATCACGGAGCGGCTTCAGAACATCCTAGCGAGGGAAGGTGATCAGCCGGAAGTAGTTGTGCACGTGGGCACAAACGACGTCGGGAGGAAGAGGAAGGAGATACTGCAGTGTGAGTTTAGGGAGTTAGGAAGAAGACTGAGAAGCAGGACGTCGAGGGTGGTTATCTCTGGACTGCTGCCTGTCCCTCGTGCTGGTGAGGGCAGGAACAGAGAGATCGGGGATATGAATGTATGGCTGAGGGGCTGGTGCAGGGAGCAGGGATTTAGATATCTGGACCACTGGGATCTCTTCTGGGGTAGAGGTGACCTGTACAAAAGGGACGGGTTACACCTTAACAGCAAGGAGACCAACATTCTGGCAGGCAGGTTTGCTAGTGCTACAAGTGTGGCTTCAAACTAAGTAGTGGGGGGGAGGGGTTGACAAATTGGGAATATGGAGATGGAGTTAAAGGGGAAGCGAATACAGGAGAAACTGTAAAGGACTCTCGTATGAATGGGAAGGGAAGTTCTAGAAGGGATATGAGAGTAAGGTCAGGGCCAAGGGTGACCGGTGTGAGAGGGGAGGTAAATACCGAAGTTAAAGTGTTGTATTTAAATGCGCGAAGTATAAGAAATAAAGTGGATGAGCTTGAGGCTCGGTTAGACATTGGCAAGTATGATGTTGTGGGAATCACTGAGACATGGCTACAAGAGGACCAGGGCTGGGAGCTGAATATTCAGGGGTATACAATGTACAGAAAAAACAGGCAGGTGGGGAGAGGGGGCGGGGTAGCTCTATTGGTGAGGAATGATATTCAATCCCTTGCAAGGAGTGACATAGAATCAGGAGATGTAGAATCAGTATGGATAGAGTGAGGAATTGTAAGGGTAAAAATACCCTAATGGGAGTCATCTACAGGCCCCCAAACAGTAGCCTCGACATAGGGTGCAAGTTGAATCAGGAGCTAAAATTGGCATGTCACAAATGTAATGCTGTGGTGGTCATGGGAGATTTCAACATGCAGGTAGACTGGGAAAATCAGGTTGGTAATGGACCCCAGGAAAGAGAGTTTGTGGAGTGCCTCCGAGATGGATTCTTAGAACAACTTGTACTGGAGCCTACCAGGGAGAAGGCAATTCTGGATTTAGTGTTATGTAATGAACCTGACCTGATAAGGGGACTCGAGGTAAATGAGCCATTAGGAGGCAGTGACCACAATATGATAAGTTTTACTCTCCAAATGGAGACTGAGAAGGGAAAATCGGAGGTGTCAGTATTACAGTATAGCAAAGGGGATTACAGAGGCATGAGGCAGGAGTTGGCCAAAATTGACTGGAAGGAGGCCCTAGCAGGGAAGACTGTGGAACAGCAATGGCAGGTATTCCTGGGAATAATGCAGAAGTTGCAGGATCAATTTATCCCAAAGAGGAGGAAAGATTCTAAGGGGAGTAAGAGGCACCCGTGGCTGACAAGGGAAGTCAAGGACAGCATAAAAATAAAAGGGAAGAAGTATCACATAGCAAAGAAGAGTGGGAAGCCAGAGGATTGGGACTCTTTTAAAGAGCAACAGGAGATAACTAAAAAGGCAATACGGGGAGAAAAGATGAGGTACGAGGGTAAACTAGCCAATAATATAAAGGAGGATAGTAAAAGCTTTTTTAGGTATGTGAAGAGGAAAAAAATAGTCAAGGCAAATGTGGGTCCCTTGAAGACAGAAGCAGGGGAATTTATTATGGGGAACAAGGAAATGGCAGAAGAGTTGAACCGGTACTTTGGATCTGTCTTCACTGAGGAGGATACAAACAATCTCCCAGATGTTCTAGTGGCCAGAAATCCTAGGGTGACAGAGGAACTGGAGGAAATCCACATTAGGCAGGAAAAAGTTTTGGGTAGACTGATGGGACTCAAGGCTGATAAATCCCCAGGGCCTGATGGTCTGCATCCCAGGGTGCTTAAGGAGGTGGCTCTAGAAATTGTGGACGCATTAGTGATTATTTTCCAATGTTCTATAGATTCCGGGTTCGTTCCTGTGGATTGGAGGGTAGCTAATGTTATCCCACTTTTCAAGAAAGGAGGGAGAGAGAAAACGGGAAATTATAGACCAGTTAGTCTGACATCAGTGGTGGGGAAGATGCTGGAGTCAATTATAAAAGACGAAATTGCGGAGCATTTGTATCGCAGTAACAGGATCGTTCTGAGTCAGCATGGATTTACGAAGGGGAAATCATATAACATATAACAATTACAGCACGGAAACAGGCCAGTTTGGCCCTTCTAGTCCATGCCGAACACTTTCTCCGACCTAGTCCCATCTACCTGCTCTCAGACCATAACCCTCCAATCCCTTCCCATCCTTATACCTATCTAATCGTGCTTGACTAATCTACTGGAATTTTTTGAGGATGTAACTAGGAAAATTGACAGTGGAGAGCCGGTGGATGTGGTGTAACCTCGACTTTCAGAAAGCCTTCGACAAGGTCCCACATAGGAGATTGGTGGGCAAAATTAGAGCACATGGTATTGGAGGTAAGGTACTGACATGGATAGAAAGTTGGTTGACAGACAGAAAGCAAAGAGTGGGGATAAATGGGTCCCTTTCAGAATGGCAGGCAGTGACTAGTGGGGTACCGCAAGGCTCGGTGTTGGGACCGCAGCTATTTACAATATACATCAATGACTTGGATGAAGGGATTAAAAGTACCATTAGCAAATTTGCCGATGATACAAAGCTAGGTGGCAGTGTGAACTGTGAGGAAGATGCTATGAGGTTGCAGGGTGACTTGGACAGGTTGTGTGAGTGGGCGGATGCATGGCAGATGCAGTTTAATGTGGATAAGTGTGAGGTTATCCACTTTGGTGGTAAGAATAGGAAGGCAGATTATTATTTGAATGGTGTCAAGATAGGAAAAGGGGACGTACAACGTGATCTGGGTGTCTTAGTGCATCAGTCACTGAAAGGAAGCATGCAGGTACAGCAGGCAGTGAAGAAAGCCAATGGAATGTTGGCATTCATAACGAGAGGAGTTGAGTATAGGAGCAAAGAGGTCCTTCTACAGTTGTACAGGGCCCTAGTGAGACCGCACCTGGAGTACTGTGTGCAGTTTTGGTCTCCAAATTTGAGGAAGGATATTCTTGCTATTGAGGGCGTGCAGCGTAGGTATACTAGGTTGATTCCCGGAATGGCGGGACTGTCATATGTTGAAAGACTGGAGCGACTAGGTTTGTATACACTGGAGTTTAGAAGGATGAGAGGGGATCTTATCGAAACGTATAAGATTATTAAGGGGTTGGACATGTTAGAGGCAGGAAACATGTTCCCAATGTTGGGGGAGTCCAGAACCAGGGGCCACAGTTTAAGAATAAGGGGTAGGCCATTTAGAACAGAGATGAGGAAAAACTTTTTTAGTCAGAGAGTTGTGAATCTGTGGAATTCTCTGCCTCAGAGGGCAGTGGAGGCTACTTCTCTGAATACATTCAAGAGAGAGCTAGATAGAGCTCTTAAGGATAGCAGAGTCAGGGGGTATGGGGAGAAAGCAGGAACGGGGTACTGATTGAGAATGATCAGCCATGATCACATTGAATGGCGGTGCTGGCTCGAAGGGTCGAATGGCCTACTCCTGCACCTATTGTCTATTGTCTATTGACATGGATAGAGAATGGTTGGCAGACAGGAAGCAAAGAGTAGGAATAAACAGGTCATTTTGAGAATGGCAGGCAGTGGCGAGTAGAGTGCCGCAAACTCAGTGCTGGGACCGCAACTATTTACAATATATATTAGTGATTTGGATGATGGAATTAGAAGTAACACTAGCAAGTTTGCACATGACACAAAGCTGGGTGGTAGTGTGAACTGCGAAGAGGATGTTAGGAGGTTGCAGGGTGACTTGGACAGGTTGAGTGAGTGGGCAGATGCATGGCAGATGCAGTATAACATAGATAAAAGTGAGGTTATCCACTTTGATGGCAAAAACAAGGAGGCAGATTATTATCTCAATGGTGTCAGATTAGGTAAAGGGGAATTGCAATGAGACCTGGGTGTTCCTTGCACACCAGATGCTGAAAGTAAGCGTGCAGGTACAGCAGGCAGTGAAGAAAGCTAATGGCATATTGGCCTTCATAACAAGAGGACTTGAGTATAGGAGCAAAGAGGTCTTTCTGCAGTTGTGTAGGGCCCTGGTGAGACCACATCTGAAGAATTGTGTGCAGTTTTGGTCTCCTAATTTGAGGAAGAATGTCCTTGCTATTGAGGCAGTGCAGCATAGGTTCACGAGGTTAATCCCTGAGATGGCGGGATTGCCACATGAGGAAAGATTGGGCTTGTATTCACTGGAGTTCAGAAGGATGAAATGGGTTCTGGACAAGCTAGATGCAGGAAAAATGTTCCCAATGTTGGGGGAGTCCAGAACCAGGGACCACAGTCTAAGAATAAAGGGGAGGCCATATAAAACTGAGGTGAGAAGAAACATTTTCACCCAGAGAGTTGTGAATTTGTGGAATTCTCTGACACAGAAGGCAGTGGTGGCCAATTCACTGGGTGAATTTAAAAGAGAGTTAGATAGTGCTCTAAGGGCTAGTGGAATCAAGGGATATGGGGAGAAGGCAAGCACAGGTTACTGATTGTGGATGATGAGCCATGATCACAGAGAATGGCGGTGCTGGCTGAAAGGGCCAAATGGCCACCTCTTGCACCTATCTTCTATGTTTCTTTCCCCTCACTTGACTGGCTTTTTTCCCCGCCCCACCTCTCTTTTCCAGCTTTATTCCCTTATCCATCAGTCTGAAAAAAAGTCCCACCCGAAACGTTGTTTGTTGATTCCCTGCACAGATGCTGCCTGACCCACTGAGTTCCTCTCACACTTTGCTTTTACTCCAAGATTCCAGCATCTGCAGTCTCTTGTGTCTCCTTTCTGAAATAACCCAGTTATTGCTTATTATTATGATCAGCGTTAGTCTTTCCTTACCTCATCCAGTTCGATTTAGATTCATCCTGTGCATCAATGTATTCAGTGTCATTGTTTGCCTTACTGATCTATAAAAAGATACTTGATTAAAAACAAAACACATTGATAAAGAAAACAAAAGTGAAGCTTACACAGTTCCCAGTATTATGCCTTCAACTAACTACTACTAAACCTATTTTACTTGATTACACATTTATATCAGAACACTCCAAAATTCCCGCGAATTAAAACACATGGCAAAGAATCTCTAAGAATATAATAAACATTTTGCACAATTTCAAGGAGCTTTGTCGGGTTGTAATATGTTCTTTAATTTTGGTAATGTCACTGTTCTAATGATTTCTGATGGTCAGAAATGTTCAATGCATTCTCAAACAAGGAGGTCAGACATCAGGGTGAAAGAGGAGGAGCAGCAGAACAGGAAGGAGATGGAGCACTGATTCAGCTCAGAGATTGGGTGAGGGAGAGGGATGCCAGTCTGAGCAGTAAAGTGAGAATCACTGGAACAGGACAAAGAGCACAGACTCTTCAGTCTTTATTCAAATTGACAACCACATGAAAATGGAAACATGTAATTAAGAATCTAAGTTACAGAAAATATTTTCAGTTAGCTTCAAACTATTTCTTTATTGGTAAGAAACTTGATGACTCTGATTAGAATGCAAAATAATTCAGCTACAAAAAAATTGTAATAAAAACTGAGAATTCAGGAGATACCCAGCAAGGCACGCAGCATTCGTGGAGGATAAAACACAACTCACATTTCAGGATGATGATATTTCATCAACAAATGTTATCAAACCTGCTGAGCATTTTCCATGAACTATTGGAGTCACTTACCACCCATGAATATCCACTGGTAGCTTCTTCTTCACTTGAAACCTCTCCTCCATCGGGTCCAAAAGGTACACCCCTGGGAATAACCTTCCCTTAATTCCAGATGCCAAGATCGGCTTTACGAATTTTGGATGTGGCAATGCCGAGACCTTCCGGAAGAGTTAAACGAGCTCTATCTGGGCAATTGGAATCAACAACAGTGTCCTTCATGAAGACTGGTGGGCCATGCACAGGGTATTCGTCAATAAAAAATGTCCTGCAGGCTTCACAAACTAAAACGGAAACTGCAAAATTAAGAACTAATCAGGGTGTTGGCGTTATTGAAACTGGCTGGACTTTGTACTGAAAATGCTTGTTGATCCACAAAAGATGTTATCTTATTAAAAGTATTTCAGAATATAATACGACCATGATGTAGATGCTGTGCAGAAGATCTTGGCAAAATTACCTTTTCCAAAATTACTCTCTATGGAAGTATTGAAAATGTGAGAGATTAATAGTGGCCGATTTGTGAAAAATCCGTTCATGATGTTTGTCGGTCACCATGAATATCTTCGGGGTAAGATGCCGCTATTTAATTCAAAATGGCTGCGGTGTTGAACTGTATGGATATTTATAAACATCAAGAGAAAAATCATGACCACGGAATATAATTTTGCATTTAGTAATACCAAGCATGATGTAATGCAGAGGGTATGTTTAATGGTAACAGTGCTGTGGCGCATGGAGTTAACTCCAAGAAAAGTGTTTTGAAG
This sequence comes from Rhinoraja longicauda, assembly GCF_053455715.1. Lineage (NCBI taxonomy): Eukaryota > Metazoa > Chordata > Chondrichthyes > Rajiformes > Arhynchobatidae > Rhinoraja > Rhinoraja longicauda. The sequence continues at coordinate 5,762,775 of NC_135995.1, forward strand.
GATAAAAGTAACAGTCTATTATGTGAACTAATGAAGCATTTGTAACAAGGCAGATGAATTAAGACCAGAGACATAGAAAATAGGTGCAGGAGTAAACCACTCGGCCCTTCGAGCAAGCACCACCATTCAATGGCTGATCATCTACAATCAGTACCCCGTTCCTGCCTTCTCCCCATATCCCTTGATTCCGCTAACTCTTTTGAATGCATCCAGTGAATTGGTCTCCACTGCCGTCTGAGGCAGAAAATTCCACAAATTCACAACTCTCTGGGTGAAAAAGTTTTTCCTCATCTCTGTTCTAATGGCCTACCCCTTATTCTTAAACTGTGCCCCCTCGTTCTGGACTCCCCCAACATCGAGAACATGTTTCCTGCAACTACTGTAGCTTGTCCAATCCCTTAATTTTATATGTTTCTGTATAAGATCCCCTCTCATCCTTCTAAATTCCAGTGAATACAAGCCCAGTCGTTCCATTCTTTCATCATATGACAGTCCCGCCATCCTGGGAATTAACCTCGTGAACCTACGCTGGACTACCTCAATAGCAAGAATGTCCTTCCTCAAATTAGGAGACCAAAACTGCACACAATCCTCCAGGTATGGTCTCACCAGGGCCCTGTACAACTGCAGAAAGACCCTTTTGCTCTGAAACTCCAATCCTCTCGTTATGAATGTCAACATGCCATTAGCTCTCTTCACTGCCTGCTTTACCTGCATATTTACCTTCAGTGACTGATGTAGAAAGATACTCAGGTCTCGTTGCTCTTCCCCTATTCCTAATCTGACACCATTCAGATAATAATCTGCCTTCTTGTTCTTGCCAGCAAAGTGGATAACCTCACATCTATCCACATTATGCAGCATCTGTCATGCATCTGCCCACTCACACACCCGATCCAAGTTACCCTGCATCCTCATAGGATTCTCTTCATAGTTCACATTGCCACCTAGCTTTGTGGCATCTGCAAATTTGCGAATGTTATTTTTAATTCCTTCATCTAAATCATTAATAGAAATTGTAAATAGCTGCGGTCCCAGCCTGGCGAACCAATTTTCTATCCATGTCAATACCATACCCCCAATACCATGTGCTCTAATTGTGCCCACTAATCTCCTGTGTGGGACCTTATCAAAGGCTTTCTGAAAGTCCAGATACATTACATCCACTGGCTCTCCCTTATCCATTTTACTTGTTACACCCTGAAAAAAATTCCAGAAGATTAGTCAATAAAGATTTCCCTTTCATGAATCCATGCTGACTTGGACCGATCGTGTTACTGCCATCCAGATACACTGCTATTACATCTTCAATAATTTATTCCAGCATATTACCCACCACCGATGTCAGGCTAATTGGTCAATGATTCCCTGTTTTCTCTCTAGGTCCTATCTTGAAAAGTGGAATAACATTAGCTATCCTCCAATCCACTGGAACTGATCCAGAATAAAATGATCACCAATGTGTCATGATTTCTACAGCCACCTCCTTGAGTACCCTGGGATGCAGACCATCAGGCCCTGGGGATTTATCAGCCTTCAGTCCCATCAGTCTACCCAACACCATGTCCTGACTAATGTGATTTCCTTCAGTTCCTCCGTCACCCTAGATCCTCTGTCCCCCTGTACTTCTGGGAGATTGTTTGTGTCTTCCTTAGTGAAGACAGAACCAAGTTACCTGTTCAACTCGTCTGCCATTTCCTTGTTCCCCATAATAAATTCTCCTGTTTCTGTCTTCAAGAGACCCACATTTATCCTTAATTAATCTTTTCCTCTTCACATACCTAAGGAAGCTTTTACTATCTTCCTTTATATTCTGGGCTAGCCTGTCTTCGTATTTTATTTTTTCTCCCCATATTTCATTTTTAGTTACCTTCTGTTGTTCTTGAAAAGTGTTCCAATCCTCTGGCTTCTCGCTCATCTTTGCTATGTTATATGTGTTATCTTGTAGTTTTATACTGTCCTTGACTTCCCGTGACAGCCACGGTCGCCTCTTACTCCCCTGAGAATCTTTCTTCCTCTTTGGAATGAAAGGATCCTGCATCATCTGGAATATTCCCAGGAATTCCTGCCATTGCTGTTCCAACACCATCCCCACTAGGATCCCTTTCCAGTCAACTTTGGTCAGCTCCTCCCTCATGCCTCCATAGACCCCTTTGATCAATTGCAACACTGACACTTCTGATTTTACTTACTCCCTGCAAATTACAGATTAAAACTTATGGTCACTACCTCCTAATGGTTCCTTTACCTTGAGTTCCCTTATCAAATTTGGTTCAATACACAACACTAAATCCAGAATTGCCTTCTCCCTGGTAGGCTCCAGTACAAGATGCTATAAGAATCCATCTTGGAGGCACTCGACAAACTCCCTTTCTTGGGGGCCAGCACCATCCTGATTTTCCCAGTCTGCCTGCATATTTAAATCTCCAATTCCCTTTGTTACATGCCAATATTAACTCCTGATGCAACTTGCACCCTATATCCAGGCCATTGTACCTTTGTTACATGCCAATTTTAACTCCTGATGCAACTTGCATCCTATAACTATGCAAAAAGAAAAGAGATTTAATAAAGTATGCAATACAGAAAACTAATTACATGGTTTGTATCTAAACTGAACTTTACCAAATGCAAGAGAAGGTTGCGTTGGTCCTACTGATATAATTTTACATGAGGGCAACTGTGATGAACAGCTTTGGCTCAGGAAATCATGTGGTGGAATAAGAGAGGTCAATCAAAAATGTCAAAGACATAGAGCACCTCACAAAAGGAAAATCAAATATTTGTAGACAACTTCAATCTTCATATAGAAAGGGTAAAAAATATGAATTCATGGGAAGTTGAATTTGAAACTGAAATGACAATAGACAATAGGTGCAGGAGTAGGCCATTCGGCCCTTTGAGCCAGCACCGCCATTCAATGTGATCATGGCTGATCATTCACAATCAGTACCCCGTTCCTGCCTTCTCCCCATACCCCCTGACGCTGCTATCTTTAAGAGCTCTATCTAGCTCTCTCTTGAAAGCATCCAGGTAATTGGCCTCCACTGCCTTCTGAGGCAGAGAAGGATCTAACCAAGGATCTGGTCTAAAAAAATCACATATCTATTTAGTTTACATGTGGGGAAAAAAACCTCATGTCAGCATGCATCAATAGAAAAGGGCAAAAAGGCAAAAATAGTATATTGTGGCGGCTCCCAAGGGTCGGGCCATATCATACCACTACCGACCCCTCGGCACGGGAATGGACCAGTCCAGGGGGGCGGTCCTGTACTAGGTATATAAGGACAAGGTATAAGAAAATAACTGCAGATGCTGGTACACATAAGAAAATAGCTGCAGATGCTGGTACAGACCCGAAACGTCACCCATTCCTTCTCTCCCGAGATGCTGCCTGACCTGCTGAGTTACTCCAGCATTTTGTGAATAAATCGATTTGTACCAGCATCTGCAGTTATTTTCTTATATCTTCCTGCATCTTATTATCTTCCTGTCTCCACCTATATCCTTCCTTTGTCCCACCTTCCTGACATCAGTCTGAAGAAGGGTCTCGACCCAAAACGTCACCCATTCCTTCTCTCCCGAGATGCTGCCTGACCTGCTGAGTTACTCCAGTATTTTGTGAATATAAGGACAAGGTTTTGGGCGCGAAGCCTTTCCAGCAGACTCGCCCAGCCTGATAACTGAGAAATAAACCGAACGCCCCAAAATACCCGGCTCCTCGCCTTTATTTCGGGCCTCTCTCGACGCGCCACATTGGTGACCTCGACGGTCCATTCATAGTAGGATGGACATACGATGGAAAGCCGACCGTCCGTCCAGCTCGCAGGCCGACCAGGCCGCAGCTGTCGACGCGGTAGCCATCAAGCTCCCGACTTTCGGGACCACCCGGGCTCAGTTCCAGCTGCGGGGCAACACAACGGATGACACCCGTTTTTTCCACCTGGTGGGAGCCCTTGACCAGGACACGGCCGAAGAGGTCACGGAGTTCCTCCAGGACCCACCGGCCCACGATAAATATAAAGCCCTTAAGGAGCTGCTGCTCCAAACCTACGGGCTAACCCGAATGGAGCGGGCCGAAAGGCTCCTCCACATGCCAGGCCTCGGTGACCGGCGCCCATTTAGCCTCCTGAAGGAGATGGTCGCGTTGCTCGACGGGCACAGACCGTGCCTGATGTTTGAATACACTTACCTGCACGTGCTGCCGGCCGACATTCGCCTGCAGCTCACAGACGCCTCCTTTGTTGACACCCGGGCCCTCGGCAGGCGCGCTATGGGCGGCGCGCCGTGATGACGTCGGCGCGCTAAACGTCACTCGAGGAGCGCCCGATTTTCTCCGGTCGGGCGGGGGAGCTGTGGAAGGAGTGACAGCTATGCCCCGGAGGCCTGCGAGATTTCCCCCCGGTGGCCATCGCGGGTCCTGCACCTGCAGTCCCACACCAGCAGGCTCCAGCCAGCATCAGTCGGAGGCACTGGTGTTATTACCACCAGCGCTGGGGTGCTACAGCCCGACAATGCCGCCAGCCGTGCACGTTCCCGGGAAACGCCGGGGCGGCTGCCAATAGTCCCCGTGGCGGCCGGCCAGATTCACCGCCTCTTTCGCCTGGGATCGGCGCTCCGGGGGCCGCTTCCTCGTGGATTCCGGGGCGGAGCTGAGCGTCCTGCCCCCTTTGCTGCTGGACATTCGTTCTGGGAAGCAGGGCCCATCCTCACCGCTGTAAACGGGAGCCACATTCGGACTTATGGCATCCGCACGGTCCACATCGTTTTCGGCGCCAGTCATTTCATGTGGCAGTTTACCATCGCCGACGTCTCCCAGCCGTTGCTCGGGGCTGACTTTCAGCGGGCTCATTCTCTCCTGGTGGACGTCAGGCAGCAGCGCTTGGTCCACGCCGCCACGATGGAGCCCATTGCGTTGCGGCTGAATGAGCCCGTTGTACGCCCGCTGTCGTCCGTGGACTCCCATTTCGCTCGGGTTCTGGCGGAATTCCCGGATATTATGGCCCCGCAATTCCGGTCGTCGACCCCCAAGCACGGGGTGGTCCATTATATAGTAACTACCGGCCCACCCCTCCATGCACGAGCACGCCGACTGCCGCCTGAGAAGCTATGCCTGGCACGGCAGGAGTTCCGCACGATGGAGTCCTTGGGGATTGTCCGCCCTTCCAACAGCCCATGGGCATCCCCACTCCACATGGTCCCCAAGGCAAACGGGGGCTGGAGACCTTGCGGGGATTATCGGCGGCTGAACGTCGCTACCGCCGAGGACCGATACCCCGTGCCCCACGTCCAGGACTTCAACGCCCATTTGGCCGGGGCCACGATATTCTCGAAGGTGCATCTGGTGCGAGGCTACAACCAGATCCCGGTCCACCCGGAGGATGTGCCCAAGTCGGCAATCATCACGCCGTTCGGACTGTACGAGTTCATATGGATGCCGTTCGGCCTCCAGAACGCCGTGCAGGCATTCCAACGGTTAATGGACGGCGTGTGTCGCGGGCTGGATTTCCTGTTCGTCTACCTCGACGACATCTTGGTAGCCAGCCGCTCGCGGCAGGAGCACTGTGCCCACCTCCGGCAGCTCTTTCAGCAGCTCAGCGAACATGGGTTGGCTACCAACCTCGCCAAGTGCCGCTTCGGCGTGGCCACAATTGACTTTCTCGGCCACCCTGTGTCCTCGCAAGGCGCGGTTCCCCTGCCGGCCAAAGTCGACGCCATCTGCCGGTTTCCCCGTCCGTCCTCGGTGCGCGGTCTGCAGGAGTTCGTCGGCATGGTGGCGTTTTATCACCGGTTCCTGCCATCTGCAGCCCACATCATGCGGACGCTATACGAGCTGCTGGTGGGGAAGCATAAAAACGTCGTGTGGACCGACGAGGCGGTAACAGCTTTCGACGGCGCGAAGGAGGCCCTGGCTCGGGCTGTGCTGCTGGTTCACCCACGGGAGGATGCCCCGACAGACCTTACGGTGGACGCCTCAGAGTCGGCAATTGGTGCCGTACTGGAGCAACTGACGGACGGGGTTGGCGCCCACTGGCCTTCTTCAGCCGCCACCTCAACAACGCCCAGAGGAAGTACAGCGCATTTGACCGCGAGCTCCTAGCTCTGTACCTGGCCGTGCGCCACTTCCGCTATTTCCTGGAGGGCCGCCCGTTCACCGCATACATGGACCACAAGCCGGTCACGTTCGCCCTGGCAAAGGTCTCCGACCCATGGTCCGCCCGACAGCAGCGCCAGTTGGCGTACATATCTGAGTTCAACACTTCCATCCGCTTCATCGAGGGGAAGGAAAACCGGGTGGCCGACGCGTTGTCTCGCCCCGCCATCAATGCCGTTTTAGAAGTGGCGCCCGGTATTGATTATTCTGCCCTGGCGGAGGCCCAGCTAACGTACGGGGAGATGCCCACCTACTGGACTGCCATCTCTGGCCTCCGCCTTGAGGATGTCCCCCTCGGCCCCGGAGGAGCGACGATACTGTGCGATGTGTCGGCAGGTCGGCCGCGCCCCATCGTCCTGGCCGCGTGGCGCCGGAGGGTGTTCGACGTGGTCCACGGGCTGGCTCACCCATCCATCCGGGCGACGACCACACTGGTAGCTGCGCGGTTCATGTGGCACTGTCTGCGCAAGCAGGTTGGCCACTGGGCCCGCACCTGCATTCCGTGCCAGATGGCGAAGATTCAACGCCACGCCCGGGCGCCACTCCACGAGATCGGTCTACCCTACCGACGTTTCGACCACCTGCACGTGGACATTGTGGGCCCTCTCCCGCCGTCCCGGGGCATCACACTCCTCCTCACGGTGGTGGACCGCTTCACACGGTGGCCGGAAGCCATACCGCTGGCCGACACAGCCACAGCTACATGCGCTCATGCGTTGGCTGCGCACTGGATCGCTCGCTTTGGGGTGCCGGTGGTCATCTCATTGTACCGGGGGCCACAGTTCACCTCTGAGCTTTGGTCGGCCATAGCCCACCTGTTGGGCGTGCAGCTGCACCACACCACGGCCTATCACCCGCTGGCAAACGGCCTAGTAGGGAGGTTCCACCGGCAGCTGAAGACCGCTGAAGGCGCGACTCTCTGGCCCCGACTGGATTGATGAGCTACCATGGGTCTTGCTGGGCATCCGGACTGCGCCCAAGGAGAACCTGGCTTCATCATCAGCGGAGCTCGTATACGGGTCCCTGCTCACGGTGCCCGGGGAGTTCGTGCCCTCGTTGCCGGGGCGAGAGGAACCACCCTCATCCACCCTACAGCACCTTCGAGAGCGAGTTGGCAAGCTCGCACCGGTGCCGACGTCCCGCCATGGGACATTCCGCCCTTGCGTGCCATCGGCCCTCCGGGACTGCGCCTTTGTGTTCCTGCACCGTGACGCCCACCGGACGCCGCTCCAGAGGCCGTATGAGGGCCCGTACCGGATGCTGGAGCACGGACAGACAACCTTTGTCTTGGACACGGGGGGCCGGCCGGAGACCGTGTCAATTGACCACCTGAAGCCGGCCCACTTGGACATCGACCAACCGTGCAGGTTGCCCAGCCTCGGCCACGAGGTCGCCCACCTTTGCGGGTCCCACCACCTGTCCCTTCAACTGTCCCTCCAACTGTGCCTCTGCCGGCCCCTCTGTCGACCGATTTCCGTACGCGGTCCGGTCGGGTTGTGCGACCACCAGTGCGGTTCGTGCCTCCGGTTCTGGGAGGGGGGGGGGGTCCTGTGGCAGCTCCCAAGGGTCGGGCCATACGATACCACTACCGACCCCTCGGCACGGGAATGGACCAGTCCAGGGGGGTGGTCCTGTATTAGGTATATAAGGACAAAGTTTTGGGCGCGAAGCCTTTCCAGCACTCGCCCAGCCTGATAACTGAGAAATAAACCGAACGCCCCAAAATACCCGGCTCCTCGCCTTTATTTCGGGCCTCTCTCGACGCGCCACAATATAATATTTTGTACAAACCAACGGCAAGAATGGCTTCGTAATTCCGCTTCACATTCTTAGAATGGAGCTTCTCCCAGTCACTTATTTCTTCAAACTCTTTCTTGGTAAAATAGTCAGCAGAACCAGGGGTCACAGCTTAAGAATAAGGGGGAAGTCTTTTAGGACCGAGATGAGAAAACATTTCTTCACACAAAGAGTGGTGAGTCTGTGGAATTCTCTGCCACAGAAGGTAGTTGAGGCCAGTTCATTGGCTATATTTAAGAGAGAGTTAGATGTGGCCCTTTTTGCTAAAGGGATCAGGGGGTATGGAGAGAAGGCAGGTACACGCTACTGAGTTGGATGATCAGCCATGATCATATTGAATGGCGGTACAGACTTGAAGGGCCGAATGGCCTACTCCTGCACCTATTTTCTATGTTTCTAATTACTTTGAAATGGTCAGGATCCTGGAAAAACAAACATTGTACCTGATACACTTTGGAGCATAATCTTAATTATCAGATATTAATTTCAAAACAGATTAAAAAATATCATTTTTTTATTTAATACAGGACATTTCCAGGATAATGAATCACAACAAAATGCTGGAGTAACTCAGCAGGTCAGACAGCATCTCAGGAGAGAAGGAATGGGTGACGCTTCGGGTCGAGACCCTTCATCAGTCTGAAGACGGGTCTCGACCTGAAACGTCACCCATTCCTTCTCTCCTGAGATGCTGTCTGACCTGCTGAGTTACTCCAGCATTTTGTGAATAAACATTAAGGAGACTTGTTCCAGACGATTATCAGTGACATATTGCATTGCACGTTACGAAATATCAATTAACTACAAAAAATGTTGTACTGTTGGATTAGTTTCAGGAGAATTACTTTTCCTAACGTGCTGCTTTCTGCCAACTTACTGTTCAGAGCAGATAAAATAGGGTAGTACTAGCGCCAGAGACCTGGGTTCAATCCTGTGTATGGGTGCTGTCTGTACGGAGTTTGTACATTCTCCCCTTGACCTTGGCCAAAGGCTAAGATAGGGTGGATGTGGGGACGAAGTTTCCACTAGAGTCGAGGACTAGAGGTCACAGCCTCAGAATTAAAGGACGTTTCTTTAGGAAGGAGATGAGAAGGAATTTATTTAGTCAGAGGGTGGTGGATCTGTGGAATTCTTTGCCACAGAAGGCTGTGGAGGCCAAGTCAATGGATATTTATAAAGCGTAGACAGATTCTTGATTAGTACGGGTGTCAGGGGTTATGGGGAGAAGCCAGGAGAATGGGGGTAGGAGAGAGAGATAGAGCAGCCAGGATTGAATGGCGGAGTAGACTTGATGGGCCGAATGGCCTAATTCTGCTCCTATCACTTATGACACTGCCAGAAGTGGTGATAGAAGCAGATACAATAGTGATGTTTGAGAGGCTTTTGGAAAGGCACATGGATATGCTGGGATTGGAGGGATATGGATCATGTTCAACTTGGCATCAGGGGCCTACCTGATCTCCCAGTTGCCAAACACTTTACTGCCCCATCCCATTTCCACACTGACCTTTCTGTCCTGTCCTCCTCCATTGTCAGAGTGAGGCCAAATACAAATTGGAGGAACAGCACTTCATATTTTGCCTGGGCAGCTTGCAACCCAGCGGTCTGCAGATGCTGGTTTAAACCGAAGATAGACACACAATGCTGGACTAACTCAGCGGGACAGGCAACATCTCTGGAGAGAAGGAATGGGTGATGCTTCGGGTCGAGACCCTTCATCAGTCTGAAGAAGGGTCTCGAACCGATCAGTCTGAAGTAGGTTCTCGACCTGAAACGACACCCATTCTTTCTCTCCAGAGATGCTGTCTGACCCACTGAGTTACTCCAGCTTTTTGTGCCTATCTTCGGTTTAAACCAGCATCTGCAGTTCCTTCCTTCATACAACATGTGTTAATTGGGTGTATGGTGAGATTGTGCTGAAACTGTGATGTTTGAAACTTGCAGATTGTGGAAGTCAGAGTACCAGTTGTGATTGAGATGTGGTGTTGTGTTGGAAGCACAGAGCTGGCCTGGGACATAACACATGCATTAGATGCATCAAGAAGTTGCTATGGAGACGGTGAAGGACGTTCCCCCCGGTTATGGCAGGATTCCCTTCCTGGGAACCGTTCCCAACATGCGGCCGTGAACAGAGCTCCCACACGGCAGAAGATGTCTGCAGCCCCGCAGCAGCCGGTAAATCCATCCCACCGTCTCCCACACACTCGCTCATGTGTATGGACTGCACTTTAGTGTGTTCCTAAGCTGGGGACGACCTACACCTCAAACAAGTCAACTCGGGGCTGGGCAACGAATAAAGACGAAGACAGAACAAATAAATAATGACAGGAAATGCTCGAAATACTCAGCCGGTTGGGCAGCATCTTGTGGAGAAAGAAACAGTTCATGTTTCAGGGCCGTATAGAAACAGGCCCTTCGGCCCAACTTGACCATGCTGACCCAGATGCCTCCTCTACGCTGATTCTATTTGCCCACGTTTGGCCCATCGCCCTCTGACCTTTCTTATCCATGTACAAATGTCTTCTGAAAAATGCTTTTTCAGATCAATGACCGTTGATCAGAACTGGATGCAGGCACATGATGTGGCCAGTTCTGATACAAACTGGAAAGGCTGGTTATCTGAAATTGTCCATATTAATGATGACCTCAAGGACTGCACCACACTCAGACGTGGTGCTGTTCCAAAAGATTTTGTCTGCTTCATTGGAACAATTGGAACGGTTTCACAGTGGGGCAGCGGTATAGTTGCTGCCTCGCAACGCCAGAGACCCGGGTTCTATCTTGACTACGGGTTTGTCTGTGACCTCTGTGGGTTTTTTTCCGAGATCTTTCGTTTCCTCCCACTACTTCAAAGACGTACATGTTTGTCGGTTAATTGGCTGGGTATAAATGTAAACTGTCCCTAGTGTGTGTAGGATAGTTAATGGGCAGGGATTGCAGGTCGGTGCGGATTCGATGGGCTCTCTAAACTAAACTGAACAATGTGGACAACATGCAACAGCCTAGAAAATCGGCCAGCCAGCAGCAAACTCCCAAATGCACCAGATTTATGAGTATTACTGGACTCTGACAACCAGAGTAGATCCTTTGGCGTTTCTGGAGGATTCCTGAGTATCTGAAGTTCTTCCCAGGTCAGAACATTTGTGCGGCTTCTCTCCGGTGTGGGTCCGCTGGTGTTGGTGGAGGTACCCTGCCCATGTGAAACTCTTCCCACATTCTGCACATTCATGCCGTCTCTCATTTGTCCATGCTTGAGTATCACCTGATTTTCCAATTCCACTCCTTCCGCCAGATGGTGTGAAAGGACTCTGCTCAAGTTTACATTGTGGATCTGTATTCATTCTGGAGGAAGAAAGGTTGTCCAGCTGACGTTACTCTAGAGGGTTCAGGATGCCTTCTTAAGTGCCTTGTAAGAAACTCTGCCGTGGTAAATGCAACAGTGCAGTGAGGGCAGGAATGACAGTCTCCTTGGGTCACTCCTGACTTGCCGCAACAATAAAAGTGGTTGATTTATCAATCACCGTGTTGATGAACCCAGTGCAATAACCAGACTGCATCACAACAGCCCCAATCCCAGCTATCCCGCACAGTCAGAATATCCCAGTGGGGGCACTTTATCACAGTTGGAAGATGCAGTTTGGAGAGGGTCGGCCATGCGGCAACGATACCTGTCCCTGGTCCCCAATTCACATAGGTAGTGGGAAACCATGGACCATCCCTTATACCCCAGACTTCTCCACACAAAGTATCATCATAAAGAGGGAAATACAGCAAGTGCCAATATTAATACTGTTGGAAAACAAATAGTTACTCCAAAGTAATTCAAAGGGAAAGAACTGAAATAATATAAAATGAAATAATATAAAGGAAATAATAACACTGAAAATTGGTGACCTTTTTCTGTGATTCTGTTCAACTGAAAGCTGCTGAGTTTTTAAGGACATGCCCCGCACACGGAGCACGTTTCAAGGCAGGTGTGAGCTTTCTGCTGACGGAGATAAGGAATGCTCTTCCCACAGTGAGAACATTTGTACGGCCTCTCTCCGGTGTTGGTCCAGTGCTGTTGGTGGAGGGTCCCTGCCCCTGCGAAGCTCTTCCCACAATCTGCACATTCATGCAGTCTGTGAAACTCTTCCTACAGCGTCTATCCCGTGTAAGTCCTCTGGTGTTGATGGAGGGAGCTGAAATCTGAAACCTTTCTTGCACACTGCATTTGCACTGCCTTTCTCCGGTGTGGGTCCGCTGGTGTAGGTGGAGGGTCCCAGCTCGTGTGAAACTCTTCCCGCAGCCTGAACATTTACACGGCCCCTCGTCGTGGATCTGCTGATGTCACTGGAGATGATCTATTCGTGTGAAACTCTTTGTATAATCTGAACATTTACATTCAATCTGCCTCTTTCCGATGTGGATTTGTCGATGTTACTGGAAGGTCCCTGCCTGTGTGAAACTCTTCCCACAGTGTGAACATTCACAAGGCCTCTCTGTGGTGTGGGTCCACTGGTATTGCTGGAGGTGATCTATCCGCGTAAAATTCTTCCCAATCAGTGCATTTAAACGGCCTCTCGCCAGTGTGCATCCACTGAAGGTCCCTGTTCACTGAAACGCTTCCCATGGTTGGCTTTTTTATGGCTCCTCCTGTGTGGATCCACTGCTGTCATTGGAGGTCCCTGCTCAGTGAAACGTTGCCCAGTCTGTGCATTTATGTGGCCAGTATGGATCCGCTGGTGTTTCTGGAGGATCGCTGAGTATGTGAAGCTCTTCCCACAGTCGGAACATTTGTACGGCTTCTGTTGATGAACACAGTGCGATAACCAGACTGCATCACAACAGCCCCGATCCCAGCGATCCCACACAGTCAGAATATGCCTGGTAGGGCAGTTTATCGCAGTCGGTCGATGCAGTCTGGAGAGGGTCGGACATACGACAATGATACCCATCCCTGGTCCCCAATTCTCGCAGGGAATGGGAAACCATGGACCCATCCCTTATACTCCAGACTTCTCCACATAAAGTATCACCATAGAGAGGGAAATACAACAAGTCCCAATATTAATACTGTTGGAAAACAAATGATTGCTCAAATAATTCCAACGGGAAAGAACGGAAATAATATAAAATGAAATAATATAAAGGAAATAATAACACTGAAAATTGGTGACCTTCCTCTGTGTTACTGTTTAACATAGGTGAACAGTGAAAGCTGCTGTGTCCTTAAAGACATTCCTTACATGGGGCACGTTTCAAGGCAGGTGTGAGCTTTCTGCTGACGGAGATAAGAAAATCTCTTCCCACAGTCAGAACATTTGTACGGTCTCTCTCCAGTGTCGGTGGAGGTGACCTGCATGTGTGAAACACTTCCCACATTCTGCACATTCATGCCATCTCCTTTATTCGTCCTTGGATATCACCAGATTTCCCAATTCCATTCCTTCCATCAGATGGTGTGAACGGACTCTGCCCACATTTACATTGTGAATCTGGGTTTCCTCTGGAGGAAGAAGGTTGTCCAGCTGGCGTTGGTCTGGAGGGTTCAGGATGCCTTCTTAAGTGCCGTATAAGGAACTCACAAAATTCATTTTAACATGAACATCCACCACAGTGACTCCTCCACATTCCTCACTGTGATGGAAGGTGAAAAAAAGTTCAATCTCTTCCCTTCTTTGTCCTCGCGCGGTCGGGGGCCTCACGCCTTACGTTGACGGGACAATCTTGACTCCCGTAGCCGGTGGTCGGGGCGATCAAGCTCCTGCATCGGGGGAGGGATCTCGGTTCCCCTGCGCCGAGCAATCGACTCTGGGTCGGGGCTAGTAGAAGTATTTCAGAATATAATACTACCATGATGCAGATGCTGTACAGAAGATGTTGACAAAAATACTTTTTCCAAAGTTACACTTCTGAGGAAGCATTCAAAATGTGAGAGATTAACTAGCTAATTTGTAAAGAATCCCTTCATGATGATTGTATTGGGTCACCATAAATATATTGGGGTAAGATGGCGCCGTTTAGTTCAAAACACTTTCACATCCTTGATAATGCCTGAATGTACACAGCAAAGAGCCTTGCCTAAATTGGACATGAACCATACTCTCTTCTCAAATCACTGTATTTTACAAATAATCAAGGTCGGATGCCAGTGTATGACAAAATTCCAGAAGTGAACGACAATTGTTACGAAAAGTAATTGTGATTCATTTTTAAAGAAAAATCAGTCCATGAGCGAACACAAGTCTGTGCTCTTGAACCAAAGGCTGCATTGTTCCACCATTGCCCTGGCTACCAATGCACCGTGCCATCACTAAAATGCTCCTAATGAAATATGGTTGCTCTGAAGAAGTAGATTGGTTACTTTGGACATACAAAGGTAATCCTCATCGTGGAGCTCCCATTCTTCTCTGTAAATTATCCTCTCCTTATTTCTTAAATTATAACTTCTCTTTTCTGCCTCTTTAGTCGTTTCATATCATATCATATCATATATATACAGCGCGGAAACAGGCCTTTTCGGCCCACCAGGTCCGCGCCGCCCAGCAATCCCCGCACATTAACACTATCCTACACATACTAGGGACAATTTTTTACATTTACCCAGTCAAATCCACGCTTGTAGATCCCAACGTTTTTCTGGTGGAGACTGTTGTACTACCTGGTCTGTTATACCTTTGTTATGACCCTGGACTGACCACAAGTACACGTGCTTAAAAGGTTTAAAGGCTGGAGCTTAAATCCAGGCTGTTTATTCCATGGCCACCTGGAACCAGAGTGACCACCAAATCACCTCATTCTCTTATGTACATGTTACTACACAGGCAAACAAAGTAGTCCTTGTGATACAACAAAGTAGTCCTTACAATATCACAACAGAGACAACTATGTACTTTGGACATACAAAGGTATTTGTCATAATTTGTTTTTAAAAATCACTTCATGATATGTGTAATGGGTCGCTATAAAGATGCCGCTGTTTAATTCAAAACACCAGCCGAATTCAGCTGCGTGGATATTTCTAAACTTCAGGAGAGTAATCCTGACCAGAGAGTATAATTATGATTTGGTAATAACCAGCATGTAGGAATGTGGAGAGCATGTTTAATGGTAACAGTGCTGTGGTGCATGGAGTCAACTACAAGAAAAGCGTTTTGAGGGATAAATGTAACAGTCTATTATGTGAACTAATGATGCATTTATAACATGGCAGATGAATTAAGACCATGCAAAGAGACAAGAAATTTAATAAAGCATACAATACCGAAAAGTGATTTCATGGTTTGTATCTAAACTGAACTTTATCAAATGCAAGACAAGGTTGAGTTGGCCCTAATAATATAATTTTCCATGTGAGCAATTGTGATGAACAATTTTAGCTCAGGAAATCATTTTGTGGAATATGAGAGAAGGTAAATCTCAGAAACCATGTTGAAATGACAGGAATGTACATTGAGCTGATGAGTGGTGACGTGAAATCAGAAACTTGAGATTTATCTGAAGTCATTTACTGATATATATAAGACCAGATTGCTTAGATTTGGAAATTAGATGAAACATTATTACAGGTAAACAAAAGTAATTATTTAAAGGCAATGATCAATCCAAGATAATACCTTCGAGCAAGGCACCTGCAATGCTTTCAATAATACTGCTGATTAGAAGGTAAATGGTAAAACAATACACAAGATGTCCACAAAATTACATAACAGGAAAAGATAAAAGACAAGAGGTTGAAAAGAGAATAAAATCTCATTGTTCTTTCCCACAATGTACCACACCAGTTTGATGAATATTTTCTGTAATGTAAGTTAGTTACACTGTTCATAGTCCTATATTAATAATACACAAAGCAATACTCTCTTACTTTCACGTCCTTTACAAATTGGACATGAACCACACTCTCTTTAATCATTCACTGTCAGTTTACCAGGAAAAATATCAGATTCCAATGTATAACAAAAGTTCAGAAGATAAAATCAAATGTTAAGTTAAGTAATTGTGATTAATGTTAAAAGAGAAATTAGTCCATGAGCGAACACAAGTATGCTCTCTTGAACCATTCCTGTCATTTTTCTACCATTGCCCTGCATACCAATCCACCACTCTGAGAAGGAGCAGCATCATCTTCCCCATTCCCAGGCCCCCAAGAGGACATTTATCACAATCACAATTATACCTTATTTGCCAAGTATGTTTTGCAACATGCGAGGAATTTAATTTGCCATACAGACATAACAATAAACAGCAACGGGCCACACAAAATACATTTTAACCTGAACATCCACCACAGTGACTGCTCCGCATTCTTCACTGTGATGGAAGGTGAAAAAAAGTTCAATCTCTCCCTCCTTTGTTCTCCAGTGGTCAGGGGTCTCTAACCTTCCATCGATGGGTTGATCTTGACTCCCGTAGCCGTTGGCGGGCCTTCCTTGTCGGGGTGATCAAGCTCCAGCATTGGGGGGGGGGGATCTCAACACCCCCATGCCGGGCGATCTACCCTGGGTCGGGGCTTGTCGAATGTCGTGCAGCTTGGAGCTCCCGAATTTGTCTCAACCCAAGACTGCGAGCTCCTGATGTTAAAGTCTGCATCTGTGGGATGCCCTGCCTCAGAAGGATCTGTGGAATGCCCTGCCTCAGAAGGCAGTGTAGACCAATTCTCCCAATGCATTCAAGAGAGAGCTGGATAGAGCTCTTAAGGATAGCAGAGTCAGGGAGTATGGGGAGAAGGCAGGAACGGGGCACTGATTGAGAATGATCAGCCATGATCACATTGAATGGTGGTGCTGGCTCAAAGGGCCGAGTGGCCTACTCCTGCACCTATTCTCTACTGCGGTTGGAGCATCGATCCCAGGCAAGGAATCGTCTCCGATGGTAAGTCCACGCCCCGCGGTGGGGCTCAAAGTCAGTCCCAGGCAAGGCCTCCAGCTCCACGATGTTGGGCCGCAGAGCGACCGGAGATACGATCCGGAAAACAATCGGATCCCCGGCAAGGTAAGAGATTGTCCCACTGCATTCCATCAGCAGTTTATGCTTCGAAGTTTTACACGTTCATAAGTTCTAGCAGCAGAATTAGGCCATTCAGCTCATCGCGTTTATACCGAAATTCAATCATGGCTGATCTACTTCTCAACCCCATTCTCCTGCCTTCTCCCCACAATCCCTGACACTCGTACTAATAACAAATCTGTCAATCTCCACCTTAAGAATATCCATTGACTTGGCCTCCACAGCCGTCTGTGGCAATGAATTCCACAGATTCACCACCCTCTGACAAGAAATTCCTCCTCATCTCCTTCCTAAAGGTGCATTTTTTAATTCTGAGGTGATTGCCTCTGGTCCGAGACTCTCCCACTAGTGAAAACATCTTCTCCACATTCACTCTTTCACTATTCTGTATGTTTCAAAGAGGTCCTCACTTATCCTTCTAAACTCCAGCGAGTACAGGCTCAGTGCCATTAAACGGCCATCTTATGTTAACCTACTCATTCCTCGGATCATTCTCGTAAGATCTCCTCAGGACTCTCTTCAACACCAGCACATTCTTCCTCAGATATGGTGCCCACAACTGCTCACAATACTCCAAATGCGGCCTCACCAGCGCCTTATAGAGCCTCAGCATTACATCCCTGTTTTTGTATTCTAGCCCTCTTGAAATAAATGTTTGCATTGTATGTGCCTTCCTTACTAGTGATTCGACTTGCAAATTAACTTTTTGGGAATCCTATACCAGCACACCCAAGTCCCTTTGCACCTCCGATTTCTGAATTATCTCCCCATTTAGAAAATCGTCTATGCCTTTATTCCTACGACCAAAATGCATGAGTCCAGACTTTGTTAGGCTGTGTTCCATCTGCTTGCTGCAGATTCCAGCTTTTTTAGTTTTTTAGTTTAGAGATACGGCGCAGACACAGGCCCTTCGGCCCACCGAGTGCACACCGACCAGCGATCCCCACACATTTGCACTAACCTACACACTACGGACACATTTACATTTCTACCAAGGCAATTAACTTACAAACCTACACGTCATTGGAGTGCGGAGGAAACCGAAGATCTTGGAGAAAACCTAGGCAGGTCATGGGGGAACGTACGAACTGTGTGTAGACAAGCAGACAAGCCTTCCATGATTTGATACTTTACAATAAAGACTTATCATTCTAATCTCCAGCGAGTACAGGCCCAGTGCCGTCAAAGCTCATCGTAAGTTATCCCACTCATTCTTGTAAACCTCCTCTGGACCTTCTCCAGAGCCAGCACATCCCTCCTCATATACAGTGCCCAAAATTCCTCACAATACTCCAAATGCGGCCTGACCAGCTCCTTATGGAAGATGCGACCCCTGACCCAAAACGTAGTCTGTCCATTCGTCACTGTGCTGTTTTTACCCAATGAATTCCTCCAGCGCGTTTGTTCTTTTTTCACATAACCGCATATTACGTTGCAGCGTGGAGAATAGTCACATATTAGTTACGATATGGAGGAATGTAGATTCAATGTAATGTTATTGGGATACTGGACAACATTTGTGTGGTTACAACAGGTGCAGAATGCGAGAGAAAAGGTCCATTTTATCTGCCGAGATGAATCCTGATCCTGAACACTGCGTTAAGATGTCCACTAAATGTCATGCACACTGACACACACAAACATGAAAACATGCAAACACACACACAGGCGGAGATTGGCACTGAACCTGTGTCTCTCGGTTTGAGAGACACTGGCTCTACCCGCTATGCCAAGCAGTCTACAGTATGAGAACAGGGTCTCCACTAATGAGTGGTGGGAAGGGATCTGGTTTGAATGGCCGAATGGCCACCTCCTGTCCTATTTCTTCTTAGCCAGCAATAAAATTGTAACTTCTCAATTAACCACGCACTTTAACATGAGACAACTTTAATTAAATAGAAGGCATTGTTGCTCTGTTCAGACTACTCAACTCAGTGTGCGGCGGTTTATGAAGGCGTGAGTTAATGGCTTTGGGACAGCAGGGAGTCTCACATGGTTTGATTCAATACTGTGGCGGGAGAGTCACCTCTTTACAGCTCCAGAGACCAGGGTTCAAATCTGACCTCCGGCACTGTGTGTGTGTGTGTGTGTGTGTGTGTGAGTGTGGGTGTGTGTTTGTGTGTGTGGATGTGTGAGAGAGAGTTTGTGTGTGTGTGCGCGTGTGTGTTTTGCTGGTTTTCCTCGCGTTTCTGTACACCTACTGCGCCCAGGTGCAGCGCCGCCAGGTCGTGCACTGGTAAATCCCCACCCTTCACACGTACACCCTCACTTGCACCAATATCACAGCAGGCCACTCACCCCCTCCGGGTGATAGTACCCCAGAGCATGTGTGCGTGTGTGAGGGAGTGTGTGTGAGTGTGTGCGTGCACGTGTGTGTGTGGATTTGTGTGTGTGTGTGTGGATTTTTGTATGTTTGTGCGTGTGCGCGCGCGTGTGTGGTTGTGTATGTGCGTGTGTATGGGGATTTGTGTGTGTGTATGGATTTGTTTGTATGTTTGTGTGTGTGCGCGCGTGGATTTGTGTGTGTTTCCATTGGCTGCTTCGATTCCTTCTCCATCCCCAAACAAGACATGCTGGTGTCGGTGAGGTTATTAGCTGCTGCGAAATATCGAACAAAGAGATGGGGCTGGGGTTCACTCACCTGTTCAAGTGTTAGGTGAATACTTGTGAGGCAATGCAGGGAAGGTATCTGTGCGGTGGCTGATTGGGTGGACAAATGCCGGAGATGGGAAAAGATACAAACGGCTGTCAGATAACGAGGGGGTGAAATGTAAAGCCAGAGGGAGTGATAGAGGTGAGATGGGGCGGGGGGGTAGTGGGTAGTGAGTGATATTGGGATAAAGAGGGGGATAAATTAGTTGATTAGTATGGATGCCAGGGGTTACGGGGAGAAGGCAGGAGAATGGGGTGGAGAGGGAGATAGATCAGCCATGATTGAATGGCGGAGTAAATTTGATGGAACGAATGGCCTAATTCTGCTGCTATAACTTATGAATGTATGAACTCACGTAATGAGGGGAGCTGTTAGGAAATAGAATGCAGATTGCTCTGGGATAGTATCACCCGGAGGGGGTGAGTGGCCTGCTGTGATATTGGTGCAAATGAGGGTGTACGTGTAAAGGGTGGGGATTTACCAGTGCACGACCTGGCGGCGCCGCACCTGGACCTTCTCGACGTCCTGCGTGTCCACCACGTAGTAAGCGAGGGTCCTGTTTCCCGACCTGCAGAGGTAGGTGTACAGAAAGGTGAGGAAAACCAGCAGCAGATACCAAGGCGATGGCAGTCAAGGCGTACCAGACGAAGCACATGGCGCTGGTCTTGGCCGCCGCCCTCCTCTCGTTAGGCTCCAGCACCTTCGGGTGGAAAGATCCAGCCAGTTCCTCGGAGACGTAGCACCTGTAGACCCCCTCGTCGACTTTCTGGACGCCCTTTATGTTGTAGACGATTCGGCCCATCACATCGTCCAAGGCGTGAGTGCTACCCACGCCGTCGGGAGAGATCCGCCCGCGAAACGTCGGTGGAATTTCTCCGCCACGACACCGGTGTGCAGACCGAGGCGTCGGGGCACTTGAAGCTCACGTTGCCGTTGACCAAGTAGGTGTCGATTAGGAGGACGACGGACAGTTGCAAAGGCCCAAATTTCTGACCGGGCACTTCGAGCTTCCTGACTTTGGCGAGGTATGGGGGCGAGGTAACGCAGGGAACGATGCACGGTTCCAGTCCCAGCTCCGGGGTCCGCCCTGGAAGTATCTGTAGCTCGACCAAAGCCCAGATGCCGCAGGGCACCGGGTTGTGGTCGATCGGGACTGGCCGGGCATAACAGAAACCCACTCGCATCCTCTCCGCCGGGACCCCGCACCTGTCGCAGTCTTCCCAGGCGTTCCACACGGTGAACAGCTCCAAGTGCCGGCCTCCTACTTCTAAGAAACGATTGGGGAGCGAGGAGACGCCGATGGATTTGCCCGAGATGTGGACCTTCTCGGCGTCCTGCGTGTCCACCTCTAGTAAGCGAGGGTCCTGTTTCCCGACCT
The DNA here is from genome assembly GCF_053455715.1 of Rhinoraja longicauda. NCBI lineage: Eukaryota > Metazoa > Chordata > Chondrichthyes > Rajiformes > Arhynchobatidae > Rhinoraja > Rhinoraja longicauda. Next base: position 5,783,748 of record NC_135995.1, read on the forward strand.
GCAGAGGTAGACGCCCGAGTCCGTGACCATGGCGGACCTGATGACCAGATGCGGCCAGGATAACATGCAACGGGCCCGGAGATCCAAGAGCGCGTCCGCGTTCAAGGTGTCATCTCCAGTCCCAGCGAGGACCACCGTCTTGGTGTCGGGCCCCGTGGTGTTGTAGTAGACCCAGGCCACGCCGCCGGGGTGGCTCGGCCCGTTGGGACAGAGCAAAGTGGCCGGGTTCTGGGTGAGGAAGATGACTTGACACGGCCAGTTGGGGTAACAAGCCAACTTTGGCCAGCCGGGCGCCGGTCAAGAGCAACAGGGCGATTGGAAGAGTGGGGGTCCAAACCGACCAGGCGTCCATCCCACGGCGCCTGATGGAGAGAGGCGTCCCCCGTCTCCACGCCTCATCTCCTGGAGACCGCAGTGACGTGTAGAACGAGTCAACAATGGGGCCGTCGTTCACAATTCCACCCGGTTCGGTCCCGAGCCAGAACGTTGCGTCATCCGATTCTAAAAGAAAAGACTGTGAATGATCGCTGTTCCTTCTAAAGCCCCGGGGCCACAGTTTAAGATTAAAGGGTCGGCCATTTAGAACGGAGATGTGAACCTGTGGAATTCTCTGCCTCAGAAGGCAGTGGAGGCCAATTCTCTGGATGCTTTCAAGAGAGAGTTAGATAGAGCTCTTAAAGATAGCGGAGTCCAGGGATATGGGGAGAAGGCAGGAACGGGGTACCGATTGGGAATGATCAGCCATGATCACAGTGAATGGCGGTGCTGGCGCGAAGGGCCGAATGGCCTACTCCTGCACCTATTGTCTATTTCCTATTGTGTATTCCGGCAGTTCTCACCTTAAATGAGTTGGGTTTGAGTTTGGTTTATTGTCACGTGTACCGAGGTACAGTGAAAAGCTTTTTTTTGTTGTGTGCCATCCAGTCAGCGGAAAGACAACACGTGATTATAATCCAGATCTCCCAACATTTGATTTTAGTCATTCAGAAATTTATATAAAAATTCATGATATGCAACTTTTGAGCAAAAAAAGTATGCACACCAAATGCGCGTACGCGTTGCGTTACATTCATGTGTGAAAAACAACTATTATTTCCAACAGTCTGTAGTTCTTGGACCACATGTACAATGTCAGGCCTATCATGAGTACATTCTGCTATTTATAGAAAGGTTATTCAACAGAAATACTTTTTACAACACAACGAAAAAATAGTTTTGTTTTCCCTATTTTGCTTTTTCCTTACACAAAATATATGACAAAGTTTCATTAAAAAAATACACATACCTAATTTCATTGAAGACATACTTGCTCCAGTGGTTTTCAACAGCAAATCACAACAGTACATGTCCCCCCAATCCCCCACTCCTCCCCACCAAACCCCCCCCCCCACTGCCACTCTATCCCCACTCCCGACTTCCCCCGTACTCCACTCCCCCCGACTCCCGCCTCCCCTCTCACGCCTACCCCCCTACTCCCCTTTCCCCCCTCCCTCCCCACCTCTCCCCCCCCCCCCCCCACCTCCACTCCCCCTCCCCAGACGTGGGACTAGCATTGATGGCCGTTGTGGGCGAGTTGGTCCAAAGGGCCTGTTGCCGCACTGTATCACTCTATGACACAGGTGTCAAACACAAGGCCCGCGGGCCGAATGCGGCCCGCCACGTCATTTTATGTGGCCCGCGAGAGCTTAATTGTCATTGGTCGTATATCTTTTAAGTTACAGACATTTTAAACTTTCAAACTTTCATTTCTCAACACATTTTTCCAAGTTGCTGTGCGTCTGACGGCACGGCCTCTCCTCACTCGCACACACAAGATGGACGCTGTTAGCGGAGCCGCCCGCCCGCAATCACCGCCTCCCCTCTCCTCACTCTCCTACACCCGGGGGACACTGTCTCCCGAGCAGGAGGGAGATGGTCGGACTGATGGTCCTCATCCTTCCCTTCCGTCCCTTCAACCCACGCACGGCGTCCTCGAGTCCCCCTTCCACCGATGGCGGCGTCAACAAGGGCCGCTGCCACCGACGGCCCGTCGCGACTTCAGACTGCGCGCCTCCCGCAGCGCCTCTCTCGTCTCGCGATGCTACTAGACCGGCCCCGCCCGCCTCGAGTAGTCCCACCTCCGCTGCCCGCCTCGAGTAGTCCGGGGCTCCCTCCTCCCTGCACGCTCCGTAAGTGCCTTTCGCCGCCAACGGCTCCACGGAGGGGAGGGGAGTGGAGTGGATGTGGGGCCGAGTGGGGGGAGGGAAGGGTGGGGGGAGGAGAGAATGGGATTATGGGGGTGGGGGGAGGAGAGAGTGGGGGAAAAGGGGTGGTGGGGAAAGGGGGGGGGGGAGAGTGAGAGTGGGTGAGGAGAGAGTAGGGGGAGAGTGGGACTGGGGAGGGGACAGCGGGGGTGGTTGGGGAAGAGAGGGTGGGGGTGGTTGGGGGAAGAGAGAGTGGGGGTGGTTGGGGGAAGAGAGAGTGGGGGTGGGGGGAAGAGAGAGTGGGGGTGGGGGGAAGAGAGAGTGGGGGTGGGTGGAAGGGGAACAGCGGGGGTCAGGGAAGAGGGGGGAGGGGGTGGGAGGAGCAGAGAGTGGGGGTTGTTGGGAGAGTGGGACTGGGGAGGGGGTGGTGGGGGGAAGAGGGGGGGTGGGAGGAGCAGAGAGTGGGGGTGGGGGGAAGGGGACAGTGGGGGTCAGGGAAGAGTGGGGGGGGAAGGTGGGTGGGGGAAGGGGACAGTGAGAGTGAAAGGGGGAGGAGGGGGTGGGGAGGAGGGAGGGGGTGAGGGAGGAGGGGGTGGGGAGGAGGGGGCGGGGAGGAGGAAGGGGGTGAGGGAGGAGGGAGGGGGTGATGGAGGAGGGAGGGGTGAGGGAGGAGGGAGGGGTGGTGATGGGAAGAGAGAGTGGGAAGAGAGAGTGGGGGTGGGAGGGAAGGGGGACTGTGAGGGTCAGGGAAAAGGGGAGAGTGGGGGGAGGAAGTGGGGGAGGGAGGGAAAGGTGGGTGATGGGGAAGGGGACAGTGAGAGTGAAAGGAGGGGGAGGGTGGGTGGAGGAGAGAGGGAGTGTGGGGGAAGGGGGTGCTGGTGGGGGGAAGAGAGTGCGGGGTAGGGGGGAAGGGGGACAGTGGGGGTGGGGGACAGTGGGGGGGGAGGGGGACGGTGAGAATGCAGGTGGGGCGAGTGGGTGGAGGGGAGGAGAGGGTAGGGATGGGAGGGGGTGAGGAGAGAGTGGGGGAGGCGGGGGTGCGTGAGGAGGGGTGGAGGAGAGAGTGGGGCTGGGGAGGAGAGAGTGGGGCGTGAGAGTGGGGTTGGGGAGGAGAGAATGGGGGGTGGGGGAGGAGAGTGGTGGAATGGGGGGTGGAGGAGAGTGCGAGTGGGGGTGGGAGGGAGAATGGGGCTGGGGAGGAGAGAATGGGGGGTGGGGGGAGGAGAGAGTGGTGGAATGGGGGTGGAGGAGAGTGCGGGTGGGAGGGAGAGTGCTACTGGGGAGGAGGGGGTGTTGGTGGGGGATGAGAGAGGGGGTTGGGGAGAAAGGGGACAGTGGGGGTCGGGTAAGATGGGAGAGTGGGGGGTAGGGAGAGGAGGGCTAAGGAGGATTGAGTAGGGGGTTGAGGATGCTACACCAATACAGGAGAGGCTTTGGGTCCAAGGCTCCTCGGTCACACCCTCTCCCCTTCTCTGTACCGCCTTTAATTGCGCTCCCCCTCCCCTGGAGGAGCACGGCACCACAGTGAAGGAGAAAGAAGATGGCCGCTGGCAGGACGGTGTCAGAGGCTCCCTCTCCCCTTTCCCTTCCTCATCCACCCCTCCCCTCTCCACCTCCCCTCCTCCCCCCACCCATTGATTTTTATTTTTTTTAAGAGACAATTTATTTTAAAGAAAAAACGCGATTTCCCCAGGTCGCAATGGAAACCCTACGAGGAACTTGTCAATGTGCTTACATATATTTTTACATTTATGTTAATGCATGTACAATATTTGTTCATTTCAATAAATAATAATCAAATGCAGACAGTTATTTAACAATATGTTAAAGATTAGTTACATTTATACAGTCTTACAGTTACAACCGGCCCTTTGAGGGCAACTATAATGCTGATGTGGCCCGAGGTGAAAATGAGTTTGACACCCCTGCTCTATGACATGGGATACTGTCACTGCTGCAAAATACGTTGAGACATCAACAGATTGAGGAGGATGTGTGGAGTCAACTAGTGGCCAAAGCTTCGGTTTCAGACCTTGCACGATGTAGATGATGAATATAGAAAGATATCCACGATATGGAGTTGCGATGAATGGGTGAAATGAAGGGTGGTATCTGAAAGATGGAACCAGATGATTGGGGGGTGGGGTGGGGAGGGAAGAGGCAATGGGCAGATAAAATTAGATGAGAGAGCGTAAGGCGTCTTGCGAATGAGTGGTGCTGGTGGGATTTATTCTACTCACTTTCCTTCAGAACTTCTTAACTCAGGCTCTCCTCCCTCCCACACAGACCCTCTTCTCCACAGTCCTTCACAATTCAGACCCTCCTTCCCTCGTAATTTAGTACCTCTTCCAGCGGGCCTTCACAACTCAGACCCTCCTCACAACTCAGACCCTCCTCACAAAGACCATGCACACACCTCAGACCCTCCTCACAACCCAAACCCTCCTCAAAACTCAGTCCATCCTCACAGCTCAGTCCATCCTCACAGTTCAGTCCATCCTCAGTCCCTCCTTCTCTCAGTCCCTCGAACTCAGACCCTTCCCTCACTGCCCAACAGACCTTGTCTCTGCCCATCAAAGCCTCCTTGTTTCCCCTCTGACTCTCCCTTTCTCCATTCCTCTCCATCAGACTCTCTCTGCTCACTTCCCTTCAGAACATCTCACCCCAGACCCTCCTCCCCTCAAAACTTAGAACCTCTTCCTGCGGCCCCTCACAACTCAGACCCTCCTCACAACTCAGACCCTCCTCACAACTCAGACCCTCCTCACAACTCGGATCTTCCTCCCCTCGGTTTCTCACGCCTCAGACCCACTTCTCCTCAGCCTCTCACAGGTCTGACACTCCTCCTCTAAATCCCTCATAACACAGCCCCTCCCTCTCTCCCCCTCAGGCTGAGACCCTCCTCTCTCCCCATCAAAGCCTCATTCCTTCCCCTCAGTCTACCCCGCCCTCTTCCTTTCCTCTCCATTTACTCTCCTCACTTCCCCTCAGAACTCAACTCAGACCCTCTTCCTCTAAATCCCTCACAGCTCAGACCCTCCTCCCCTTGGTCCCTCACAGCTCAGACCCTCCTCCCCTTGGTCCCTCACAGCTCAGACCCTCCTCCCCTCGGTCCCTCACAGCTCAGACCCTCCTCCCCTTGGTCCCTCACAGCTCAGACCCTCCTCCCCTCGGTCCCTCGCAACTCAGACCCTCCTCCCCTCGGTCCCTCACAGCTCAGACCCTCCTCCCCTTGGTCCCTCACAGCTCAGACCCTCCTCCCCTCGGTCCCTCACAGCTCAGACCCTCCTCCCCTTGGTCCCTCACAGCTCAGACCCTCCTCCCCTCGGTCCCTCGCAACTCAGACCCTCCTCCTCTCGGTCCCTCACAACTCAGACGCTCCCTCCCTCCTCTCTCCTCCACCCTCCGCCCGCGCACGCGCTCTATCTCCCGCGCGCGGAGCCGGGAGCGTCACCCTCGCGCGGTGACCGTTGGAAGCCGCGGTGACGCAGTGCGCAGTGGCCGCGGGGCTGCTCTGCGCGTGCGCTACTTTTCCAACCGTCACTGCGCGAGGGCGACGCTCCCGGCTCCGCGCGCGGGAGAGAGAGCGCGTGCGCGGGCGGTTGTCGTCGTCCGATCGCCGAGCGGAGGGTGGAGGAGAGAGGAGGGTGGAGGAGAGAGGAGGGTGGAGGAGAGAGGAGGGAGGGAGGGACTGAGCTGTGAGGGACCGAGGGGAGGAGGGTCTGAGCTGTGAGGGACCGAGGGGATGAGGGTCTGAGTTGTGAGAAGGATATCAGTCAGGAGGTTCTGAAGGGAAGTGAGGAGAGTCTGAATGGAGGAGGGACTGAGGGGCAGGATGGGACCTGAGAGGGGAATGAGGCTTTGAGGGGGAGAGAAAAGAGGACTGTCGCGCAGTATCTGAGCGAAGAGGGCTTAAGGAGAAGGGATGTGGAAGATCTGAGTGCAAGAAGTGTCCGATGGGCGAGAGGAGGGACATGGAAGGAGCCGAGGGAAAGGGAGGGGCATCTGAGGCAGTGGGAATCTAAGACTTTCCATCATCATTAAAAGCACAAACATAAAATAGGAGGGAAGAGATGGATGGATTCTTGATTAGTACAGGTGTCAGAGGTTCTGGGTAGAAGGCAGGAGAATGGGATTAGGATGGAGAGACAGATCAGCCATGATTGAATGGTAGAGTAGACCTGATGGGCCGAATGGCCTAATCCTACTCCTATTCCTTATGACCTTATGAGGAAGAGGACAAGTAAGTAAAAAGTAAGATCCATTAGGATGTTTCCAGAAAGGAAAACCTTAGCTGTAAGGAAAAACGGGACAAACTGTAAATGTTCTCTTTGGAACTGGGCAGATTGAGGATTGAATGAATTGAGATGAGATAAATTATGGGGAGGTTAAATGTGAAAGATCTATTTTCCCTCACCAGAGGTGTTAGAAACAAGAAGTTGATTTTAAATAATTGTTGGGAAAGATTGGGGGGAGGTACGTTTTTTCCTCTCGAGGGTGGAAGGGAACCTACAATTTCCCAGTTGAAGGGGTTGCAGAGGCAGAGACTCCCAGCCAATTCATAAAACCCCTGAGCGCGTTTGTCTAGATCCATGACCTGCTGGAGTATTGTCAAGAGCAAGAATGTGGCATTAGACTGGGTCGTGTTTTCCCTACTGGCAAAGACATGGTTGGCAGAATAACCTTGCCCTAGCCATAAATGTTCAATGATTTTCAACATGCGGGGTGAAGATTTCGTGTGTGATAGACTGCATGGCACTATTGGTGTTTCCTTCTTTCCTTGGATCCAAAAAAGGAAGTCCTTAGTTTGATTTATGAGGAATTGGACAAAACATTTGTCAACATGGAAACCTCACGTTTATATTGTGACGTTGCTCTCTTCCAGCTCCGTCTCAACAAAATCAAGCAGCCTTTCAATGGCTCAGGGCACAGAGCAAACACACAATGAACCACAGCCCCACAGGTGAGCACCAGTTGAATGGTGGGGGGGAGGGGGCGGGCGCTGTTTTGATATCCAACACTTTGATCTGTTGATTCTCAGCCCCTTCCAGGTAGCATTTTGACTAAGTTGCAAATATCTGCAGGACCTAATGTGCAGCTGCCACTAGTAGCTGTGGGTGGCAGTAACGTCCTCGTTATATAACAAGACAGGGTCAGTGTGATTTAGTGAAAAATAAAAATTTGTTCAACACATCTAATTAAGCAGGTAACTGGTGAGCTGGAAAATTATTCTTTCTGAGCAAGTGGGTTCATGTTGTTGCATTGAAAAACACTTCCTGAACAATCATCAGGCTCTTGAACACTGCACACCAACCACTACCTCACCAACTGAGGACTTACCACTGTTGACTTTTTGGTTGTACTATGGACTGTGGTTTTGCACAGGCTTTGGTGACATGATGTTACTGATTATTCATGTATATATTCTTGAATACTGTGTGCTTATATGTCATCTTACTTGCTGCAGCCTGCAAAGCTGCAGCAAGTAAGAATTCGAATTGTTCTATTGCCGATATATATGACAATGAAACACTCTTGAGTCATGAATTACCAATTTGATTTATCAGTGACTTATCAATGGCCCGAAGTCGTGGTCTCTCCTGCAAATAGAGTTGTCTTCTCTGCAGCTACCTGTTTGGTCATTTTGAAGATTTCCTGAGGTTGAGGAATGATAGGATGAAGAGAAAAGAACCCCAGCCGGTTCGATCATTCTTGACAGGCATAATTTTTCAGTATGTGTTTGTTTTAGTAGACACTTTTATCTTTTAACACTTTGTTGGATCTTTGATTTTCCCTTTAACCTATCCCTCCCCACCTCTCTGCAACTTGAAGCAAAAAAAAAAAATTTCCTTTTAAAGTTCTGTTTTTGCTTGAAACCTGAACTGTTTCTCTTTGCATAATTGTTGCCGGGCCGCCGCCAGACAGTGAGGAGGGAGTGCTGCACCATGGGAGGGGTAATGAGGAGGAAGTGCTACACCATGGGAAGGGCAGTGTGAAGTGAATGAGACTCTGTGGGTGTGGCGGTGAGAAAGATGTGTTGCGTTGCAGGATGGGCAGTGCAGAAACGTTGTGGCATAAAAGACCGTGTCGGGCGCCCTTCCAGGAAAAAAGAACTCCAGTCTCGATCAGGTGCCAGATGAACAAACAGGTTACGATCTGGCCGTGTGCTCTGCCAATGGGCCAGTTCTCGTGGGTCTGAGGTATCGGGAGAAGAGAGGTAGGTTAGGACTTTATTTCTTGGAGAGCAGGAGGCTGCGGTAATATTATGGAGGTGTAGAAAATCATGAGGCGAATTCATTGGGTGAATGCACAGAGTCTTGTACACAGGGTAGGGAAATCAAGAACAAGACATAGCTTTAAGGTGAGAGGGGAATGATTTAATAGAAAACTGAGGGGGGAACATTCACTCGGAACTACATGGAACAAGCTGTTGAGGCATCTAAGGTAGAGCCATTTTACAGACACTTGTTGGTGAAACGTCCCTTGAACTGAGCTTTAACATGGAGCGGCAAAGTTTATGGGAGATGTGCGGGGCAGGACTTTTACACAGCATGTGTTGGGTGCCTGGAATACACTGCCAGTGATGGCGGTGGATGCAGATATGTTAATGGTGGTTGAGACTTTTCAATGGGCATATGGATATGCAGGGAAAGGAATTATATTCCGTCATCCTTGGCCTGCACCTCATCCTCCAGCACCCAGACCGCCATGGGACCTAAGCAAGGTTTTGTTTGTGGATTTTAGCTCTGCATTCAACACCATTGTGCCAGAGCTATTACACTCCAAACTCTCCCAGGTGGCTGTGCCTGAAACCCTCTGTCAGTGGATCACCAACTTCCTGACAGACAGGAAGCAGCATGTGAGGCTGGGAAAGTACACTTCGGGCTCGCTGATCCTCAGCATAAGAACATCTCAAGGCAGCATACTTGCCTTTACTCTCCCTATACTAACGACTGCACCTCCACAGACTCCTCTGTCAAGCTTTTCAAGTGTGCGGAGAACACAACGCCTGATTGAACTGAACTAGGATGGGGAGGAATCTGCCTACAGAGAGGAAGTTCCCTGGAACCATCATCTCCAGGGACCTTAAATGGGAGGCCACCATCGAATCCACAGTCATAATGGACCAACAGAGGATGTACTGCATGCTGATGCTGAGAAAACACAATCTGCCACAGGCACTGATGGTCTAGTTTTATACTGCCATCATGGAGTCTGTCCTCACCTCCATCGTGGTCTGGATTGGCTCAGCCACCAAGTACGACATCCGGAGGTAGCAGCGCATCATTCGATCAGCTGAGAAGGTTGTTGGCTGCACCCTTTCCCCCATTGACGAACTGTAAACTGCAAGAGCCAGGAAGGGAGTGGTTAAGATCATGTCTGACCCGTCTCACCCTGACCACAAACATTTTGAAGCAGTTCCTTCTGGGAGCTGACTCTGCAATGTCAAAGCCGCCACAGCCAGACATAAAAACAGCCTTTTTCCCCACGAGCAGTAGCTCTACTTAACAGCGAAAAGTCTGTAGCCTCTTTTTGCTCTGGTATTTTAATTTACTCTTCACATGTTTAAATTATAATTTTTATTTTTTATTGTCTAATGTATGTTGTGTTGTTATATAACAATAACAACATATAACAACTACAGCATGGAAACAGGCCTGTCCGGCCCTACCAGTCCACGCCAACCATTCTCCCTGACCTAGTCTCATCTACCTGCACTCAGACCATAACCCTCCAATCCCCTCCTATCCATATACCTATCCAATTTACTCTTAAATAATAAAATCGAGCCAGCCTCCACCACTTCCTTGTGAACAAAGCACCAAGGCAAATTCCTTGTATGTATACATATTTGGCTAATAACATTTATTCAATTCAATTCGATTCGTTTCTATGCATGCTCATCCTTCCTCTCGTCTACTGACAAGAATTTCAGTAAGAACCCCAGGTGCCGTCTAACCTGTCTTTGCAAAGTTACAAATAACGTCGCCAGAATTACCTGCCATATTATAAGTGTAAGAAAATAACTGCAGATGCTGGTACAAATCGAAGGTATTTATTCACAAAATGCTGGAGTAACTCACCAGGTCAGGCAGCATCTCAGGAGAGAAGGAATGGGTGACGTTTCGGGTCGAGACCCTTCTTCAGATTGAAAAAGGGTCTCGACCCGAAACGTCACCCATTCCTTCTCTCCTGAGATGCTGCCTGACCTGGTGAGTTACTCCAGCATTTTGTGAATAAATACCTGCGATATTATAAGGGTGTTCACAGGGAAACTACCCGTGTCCCCTCTTTCGGCCAGCAGGAGTCTGAACTGCAAGATCTTTCTTCAACAAATATTCCGTGGTGCTCCGGGGACACAGGTGGCTGCAGGTGCTGGAATCTGGAGCAAAACAAACTTCCCTGAGAAACACAGCGGGTTAAGCAGCAGCTGTGTCATAGAATAGAATAGAATTTCTTTGTTGTCGTTGCAGTGGTACATACAACGATGTTCAGGCGCACTGCCTGAGCGGAGCTCAAATGTACAAGACACAAAATAACAATAAAATAACAGTTAAAGAGTGAGAAAATCCAAGGGATAGACGAATTGGAGGTAAACGTGGACCCGGTGGTTAGATGGTTTTCATATGTCCGCATATTTAGGGAGCGCGAACAATAAGGGAGCCTATAAAAGATACACGGTTTTTACATCATTGATAGATAACAACGAAGATGAAGCCAGTGGAGGGCTGTCCGTGAAAGTACAAGATGGGAGGTGAAATATAAGGGGAAGATACAACATTAATGAATGACCCTTAAACCCTTGACCTTCAGAAACAATATTGGGGTATAGTCCATCATCCCAGGTAAGTGGCAACACAAGCAGGTAGAGATGTAAAGAGGCGTATGGTATATTGTATTCGGTGGCCCTGATGAGGCTTCTCTCCTTTCTGCGAGATTATTAGTGTAGACTTGGCGATGGTTTCGTCGGATACTTGCGCTCTGTGAGCAAAGTCATGCTCGAGCTCCCATTTATGAACTATTTTAACTCCGCTGCCCGTTCCCGTATCCATGTTTCAGCCAATGGCACCTTGGGTTGCAAGGGTGAAGCCACACGAAAACTGCACTCAGTGCCTCGTATTTCAACCCAGCCGCATGGACACTGAATTCTCCAATTTCAAGTAATACACCGCAAACGCCGTCTCTCGTTCCCCGGCCACGGACCCCTCCACAGATGTACACATTCCCCTATCATCTCGCACTACACTCATCATACTCCGTTCTCCTCCCGCTCTTATCCCACACCTTGCCACACACTTGCATCGATCCGTCTTATTTTCCCTCCCCTCTTCCCATCTACCTTCATCCCTACCTTTGTCCATATTTCACTCTTCTGGTTCTTTCCCTATGCAAACTGTCTTTGCCCCGTTTACATCAATAGTTTTTGTAACTTATTCTACCTACCTCCAAATCACTCGTCCCCATCTCTATTCACATCAGTCGACAGGTTTTTTCTACCCAATCTCTCTATTTCAGCTTTCTAGACCCGACTCCAGTCAGTCAGCATCGGGGTCCCGACCCGAGGATAGTCTCTCTTCTCTCTCCGCAGATGCTGCTTGATAATCGGAGTTCCTCCAGCATTTTATTTACCACAGGCTTGTGGCTTGCTTTCATCGATCGGGGCGATGAGTATGAGTCATTCTGCAGTTGTACAGGGCCCTAGTGAGAGCGCACCTGGAGTACTCTGTGCAGTTTTAGTCTCCAAATTGAGGAATGATATTCTTGCTATTGAGGGCGTGCAGCGTGGGTTTACTAGGTTAATTCCCGGAATTGCGGGACTGTCGTATGTTGAAAGATTGGAGCGGCTAGGCTTGGAAACACTGGAATTTAGAAGGATGAGAGGGGATCTTATCGAAACGTATAAGATTATTAAGGGGTTGGACATGTTAGAGGCAGGAAACATGTTCCCAATGTTGGGGGAGTCCAGAACCAGGAGCCACAGTTTAAGAATAAGGTGTGGGCCATTTAGAAAGGAGATGAGGAAAAACGTTTTCAGTCAGAGAGTTGTAAATCTGTGGAATTCTCTGCCCCAGAAGGAAGTGGAGGCCAATTCTTTGAATGCATTCAAGAGAGAGCTAGGGTAGCGCAGTCAGGGGGTGGGTATGGGGAGAACGCAGGAACGGAGTACTGATTGAGAATGATCAGCCATGATCACATTGAATGGTGGTGGTGGCTTGAAGGGCCGAATGGCTTACTCCTGCACCTATTGTCTATTATCTATTGTCCATTAAGTCAGCAAGTAATGTTACAGCTTTGATGACTCCGCATTTCGAGGATTCTGTCGCCCCATTATGGGAAGAATGTGGAAGCTTTGGAAAGGTCGAAGAAGATATTGACCAGAATGTTGCCTGTCTTAGGGATTATTAGTTGTAGGGGGAAATTGAACGAAGTTGCATTAGTTTCTCTGGAACGTAGGTTGGCGGGGAGATCAGGTAGAAGAACTTTGAATTTTGAGAAATAGGTGAGACATCAGAGCCATCTTCCTCTTCTTATCCATATTCATATTTCCTCCCTGGGAAGTGGTCTTTGACTTTCTTACCTGTCTTTATTTCTCATCATTTTGTATTTATAGCAGAGCATAGCTGGAGAGCATAGATTTAATGTGAGATGGACAATGTTTTAAGGAATATGTGCGGGGCAGGAACATTTTACACAGAGGGGCGTTTGCATCTGGAACACGCTGCCAGTGCTGGCAGTGGAACCAGTTAAAATACTGGCATGTAAAAGGCTTTCAGATGAGTATATGTATTGTTCTATGTTCTATGTTTTGAATGTATTATAATATACATCTAAACTGCCACGTTGAGTCCCTTGGTCTCACCCAGCCAGCGACGTTCCTATTGTATGGCCCATTCGTCACCACCTCTCTCCTGCTTAAGTCTGTCTTCGTTTCCTCTTTCATCGTTCTATGAAAGGTCCCTGACCTGAGTCTGCAATAGTTTTTCGTTCGCCCACGGATTATCTGCCCAGCTGGGTGATTCCAACATGGTCTGTGTCTCTGGTAACTTCATTAGCTTTACAGTATTTAAGATGTTCACGCTGAAGAATCCGACTGATGGGACTGTTCTGACAGCGGGAGACAAATCGAGTCGCGACCGTCCATTTCATTTCCAAAGGTAATGTAAAACTAATTTAGCGTGTTTTTAATTCAAGCAAACTCATACGTTTCACGTCACAATTTTATCCCTTGGAACACTTCTCAATCATACACGTTGGCACTGAGCTTATTTCAAGTTTCGCACTGGGATTTCTCGGATCAATCGATAGCAATAGCTCTATGCACAATACCCCCAAGTGAATCAAAACGCCACATTCGCCCACGGTTAAACAGTGAGCTTGTAATTCGGTTTGAATAGTATTTTGTGAATCAAAGGCACAGCAATTGCTCCCATGCCCCGCCCGTCATCCATAACAATTGACTTGGAAGAGACATGGCGCTTTGAGCGCTCAGTGTACCAACGAGCCCGTTATCTGCATAACCTTCTCTTGATCCGCAGATCAGGCTTCCTGTCTAATTAACAGGAGGCCCATAAACGAGGATGAACCTCTCCTTGCTTCAGGTGTTACGTTTTTGGAGGCCTTGTAACGCTAGGATATATATGACAGAAAATGAGGATTTTCGCAACTGTGTATGAAGTGTCCACCACATGTCCAAGGATACAGAATGGCAACAACGTAGTTTGATACGGAGACTCATAAAAGGATGGAGGGTATTAAACTGCACATAGAATATAAGATCAGGGAGCCATAAATTCAAGTACATTTAAAAATCTGCAAGCCATCTTGTCGGCGCCGGCTGTTTAAACGTATCTCATACGTATTTCACCCGCAAAAAAGGTTGAGCCTGGTGTGCTCTTTACGATTTGCAGTGGCCAATTCCATTCCATCCTCCGCGTATCTGGGACAAGGAAGCAAGGCCGAAGCAGCCAGCGAAGCGAAATAAAAGGCTCGACAAAACCAGCGGCGTAGGCTCCACCTCTGGAGTGGACGGCAGACGACACCATGTCGGGACCATTCTTCATACTGAGAGTGTAGGGCGAGAAACCTGGAACAGAGAGTAGGAGGTGGGCCAATGTCCGGAAATGACAGGCGGATGTACACCGATGAGCCAAAATATTATGACCACTGAATGAATAACATTGGTAATCTTACAATGACACTGTCAAGGGGTGGGATATATTAGGCAGCAAGTGAATCGTCAGTTCTTGAAGTTGATGTGTTAGATGCAGGAGAAATGGGCAGGAAATGAGCGATTTTGACAAGGGCCAAATTGTTATGGCCAGACGACTGGGTCAGAGCATCTCTGAAACGGCTAGACTTGTGGGGTGCTCCGGTCAGCAGTGGTGAGTACCTACCGACAGTGGTCCGAGAAGGGATAAACCTCAAAACGGCGACAGACAGTGTAATGGCCGTTTCTATACCTTCTCAAAGTCCAACTTCGATAGCCATTACTGCTCGGGGATGGAATGGTATAGCTTACGCACACACCGCACTCCGAGATAAGAAAGACGAATCTTCCAAACGCTGTTTCTTGATTAATTTGTCTTTATTAAAGTAACACAAATCAAAAGAGTAATTCATAACTTTTCGTTCTTATCAACTGTTTTTTCTTCAAGCAATACAATATAAATCGTGTAGTCGTTACCGTGTGGTCCTTGTGAGTGTAGCTGGCGCGAGTGTGGCAGTCGAGAGTGTGGCAGTCGAGAGTGTGGCAGACATGAGGGTGACTGGCGCGAGTGTGGTAAAAAATGTATTCTTTCCATCCTCCGAGACTAAACTGACCCACAATCTCTGTCGCTACGCTAGTCTCCTCCCATGTCGACACTCCCCATTACGTATCGAATCACACCCACAAGCATGGAAAAAAAGACAGAAACTAGAAATATTAAACATAGCCATAATACAATGACCGTAACTAAATTAAGCGTAAATGGCTCCTACACACCGGCCCCTAATTGTTCTGCGTATATAACGAAGCAATTACCAATAGATACTAGAAGGAGCTATAAAAGCTTAATATTTATCAAAAACAAAAGTAATATGCATTATATTTTGGCATCCAAACTTCTTTAGCGATTCTTCAATCTTCTCCTTCAAGAAGCAGACATATCTTGGTTATTGGTCTTACCAAGATGTTGTCCTTAGTCTGAAGTCGTATAGTACGCACAAAACCTTTAACGTCTGGCATGATCTCCAGTATCTTTTTACGAAGTTTTGACAAGATGTGATTTCTTCCTCCATGTCCGATCTGTTCATGAATATGTCGTAACAGCAATGTTGAAATATGAAAGTCCATCGAGAGAAAAATAGGATGTTTAGCTTCTTCAGGCACCGCTAGTTTATTTAGGCGACCACCTACTCTCAGAAGTCCTTTATCCAGTATCGGGTCAAGCCTGTATAAACAACTACTTCTTTTAACACCATGTTCACCAGCTTGTAATGCTGATAGCTCTTCCTTATATTTTTGTCTTTGACAGAAAGAGATAACTGCATCTTCTGCCTTAAAAAGATCATCCGGACATAAACACTGTCCCCGGTACGATACTCAACCTTTTCTTTCAGCTTGCCAGGATCCGTTTCAAAGCCACTCATAGCAGCCCGAGTTTCCTTTCTCTTACGAGTCCACTGCAAAAGCATTGTTTTTAATTTAAGAAACCAAGCCACCACAGTCTTCAACTTATTCCATGATGAGAAATGGGTAATTAAATAGTTTGTTGAATCCAATGGGTCCTTAATAATGGCGTTCACTAAGATGTCTTCCTTAATCTCCGGATCATTAGCAGAGATTTCAGTTTCAAGGTTAAATTTTGGCCATTCTCGGTCTGGTTTACATAGAAACTCTGGCCCATTGATCCATCTCTTACTGCTTAAGAAGCGATCTGCTGTTAATCCTCTAGAGGCTTCATCTGCAGGATTTTCCTTGGTATTAATATACTTCCACTGTGATACATTAGTAGCATCCCTTATAAAAGAGATCCTGTTTGCGACAAATGTTAGGAAGCGTTTATTTTCATTGTTGGTGTACCTAAGCACTGTCATGCTATCAGTCCACAAGGTAGATTCCCCCAGCAAAAGCTGCAGTTCTTTTTGCAGCAATATGTCAATTCTGACAGCTAAGACTGCAAGCTCCATTCTGGGAATCGTCATTTGCTTCAATGGTGCCACTCTGGCCTTTCCCATTAAAAATGCAGCATGTACTTCATTCTTATCATTTTCCAGTCTCAGATATGAAACAGTACCGTAACCACTTTCACTTGCATCAGAAAAGTGATGCAGTTGTGCAACTTTGATTCGACCAAAGTTTGTCGCCTTCATACACCGGTCCTAACCCTAACCGGTCCGAGATCTTGTCGAGATCTTCTAACCACTCTGTCCATCGCTGAGAGAAGATTTGCGTTATACTCTCATGCCATCCAAATTTCTTCTTACAGAGATCCTGTAAAGTTAACTTGGCTGGTAGTGTAAATGGTGCAAGAAATACCAAAGAGAGTGTGGCAGTCGAGAGTGTGGCAGTCGTGAATGTGACTGGCGCGGGTGTGGTAAAAAACTGTATTCTCTCCATCCTCCATACTAAACTGATCCACAATATCTGTCGCTACGCTAGCATCCTCCCATGTAGACACTCCCTATTACGTATGAAATCACACCCACCAGCATGCAAAAAAAGACAGAAACTAGAAATATTAAACATAGCCATAATACAATGATAGTAACTAAATTAAACGTAAATGGCTCCTACAGATAGGGTGTTGGGCGCCCAAGGCTCATCGATACGCGAGGGCAAGATGCCTATTCCGTCTGGTCCGAACCGACAGAAGGTCTACTGTGGCACAAGTCACAGAAAATGGTAAAGGCGGTCACGGGAGGAATGTGTCACAATACACAGCGCATCGCGTCCTGCTGCGTATGGGGCTGCACACGGAGGACCAACAGCATATTAGGTCATAATGTTTTAGCTTATCAGGTTATAATGTTTTGGTTCATCGGTGTATATGTAGGACCGATGAGTGGAGACGCCGACAAGGGTTAGAGATGAAAAGAAAACAAAGGCTGTGAAATAAGGAGAATAGTTGAGGAATGGAATGTAAACCGCAGCGAGGAATATGGTGGAAGTGGACGTTAGGGGAGGGAGTAGTGGGAATCTGAAAGGGAACTGAGGATCTCGGGGAAGGGATATATGCGTACGAGGAGGAGGAAGTAGCAGGGTGACAAGGCATGGGAGAAATATTTGTGCACCAGTGTGGGGGAGGGGTAAGATAGGGTGTAGGGGATATTACTTGAACGGACATTTGGTATTCCTTGGCGCAGAGAGCGCACATTCTCAGCGAAATGGTAAAAGCGTCGTCCCATGCGGTTGAAAAGTGGACTCGCATTGAGGAATTCCATGGTCTGGGTTAAGCAGAGCGGGGAGATGAATCTCCACGACCCAGGCCGCACAGCAGGATGTCACGTTACAACTTTGTAAAACAAAGTCACATTTGAAATATGGGGTGGAATCGCGGACTGCGTAACCGTCAGAGGGTGTAGGTGGACTACGATGCTACAAGAAGTGGTGACTGCTGTCCGGGAGTACAGGCGGGGCAAGTGCGTCTAGAATCAGAGATGAACCAGGAGTGTGGTTCTGTTTGAAGTTCACAAACCTATGAGCGCCGTAGCGAGACTAGAGACGAGAGAAACGTATCGCCGTAGCATAGGTTGCCATAATCGGAGCGCAGGCGCTTTAGATGACGTGGCAAGAGGTTGTATGAGCAAGGGTTATGCCATCTAGTATTAGCTTCAGATCTAGAACGCATTGCGTGAGTTGGTGATGGATGCAGGCACTGTCAGCGCTTGAAAAAATTAAGATGAATCTTTGAAATGGAATGACAAGAACGGCTACCATCCGAGTGATGGGACAACTGAGGAATGCCGACAGGTACATAATGAATGGCGAAAACACCGTGGGCAGAATGTTCTTCCCCCTGTACTGCGTGTCTCTGTGGCCATGAGTCACACTCGTTCAGGAGAATATCTGGACAAGAAGGTCAACTTTCAATGTTTGTTGATCAGAGACGTTAATCACGACAGCTCTGTGGCGTTTAGAATCGTTGGCTCTGGCTTTCAGATGTTATGCAACAAAATCGGAGTGAGGTGCAGATTTTAATAGCGCCGAAGGGGCGAGAGGCGGTGTTCCGGCCGTTGCTTGCTGGGAAAGATTTGCAAAAAAAATAACAACAGTGGGACTGAAACCATGGGAGACGTTTCATCCGGTTTGGCGCGTTCCAATCATGTTCAGCTATATCCTATGAAACGTGCGAATGAAATCCCCAATTAACCATTCATCAGCCCACCTGCCCAACATGTCAAGATCCTGTTGCAATTTTGACAACCATCTTCGCCATCTATAATACCACCCACTTTAGTGTCATCTGCAAACTTATTAATTATGCCTTGTCTGTTCGCATCCAAATCATTGATATAGATAACAAACAGCAATGGGCCAGGCACCGAACCCTGGAGCACCCACTACTCATCGGTGGCCAGTCCGAAATACAACGTTGTACCGTCACCTGCTTCCTTCCATGAAACCAATTTTCTATCTATTCGGCTAGATGTCTTTTGTTCCCAAGCCATGCAGCCTTTCGGAGCAGCCTGCCACGCGTACCTTGTCAAATACAATAGACAATAGACAATAGGTGCAGGAGGAGGTCATTCGGCCCTTCGAGCCAGCACCACCATTCAATGTGATCATGGCTGATCATTCTCAATCAGTACCCCGTTCCTGCCTTCTCCCTATACCCCCTGACCCCGATATCCTTAAGAGCTCTATCCAGCTCTCTCTTGGATGTATTCAGAGAATTGGCCTCCACTGCCTTCAGAGGCAGAGAATTCCACAGATTCACAACTCTCTGACTGAAAAAGTTTTTCCTCATCTCAGTTCTAAATGGCCGACCCCTTATTCTTAAACTATGGCCCCTTGTTCTGGACTCCCCCAACATTGGGAACACGTTTCCTGCCTCTAACGTGTCCAACCCCTTAATAATCTTATACGTTTCGATAAGATCTCCTCTAATCCTTCTCAATTTCAGTGTATACAAGCCTAGTCGCTCCAGTCTTTCAAATACCTTGCTCAAATCCATATATTCGCCGTCCTCAGCTCTGCCCTCAACAACATTTTGCTGAGATTTTCAAAAGCGAACGGGAAACTACAGGGAACTTGATCAATCACCTTGTTTAACTCTCGTTCATATGGAACACTTCAGAATACGTGCCAATCACATAACGCCCAACTCTCACCTGCAAAGAATAAACACTGAAACCGCCAAGTAACTGCACATTGGTGGAACTTGTAGAGCTGCTGGCAAGTAACTGCGGAGCCACAGTTTCAATCCGGACACGTAGTACTGATTGTGTGGAGTTTGAACCCTCTCCCTGAGACCTCATGGATTCCAACAGTGTCCCCAGAGTTCCACCGATACTTGAAAGACGTGGGAGTTGTTCGGCTGATTTGACTGTTTAAGGTTTGACGATTAGCACCTGGAGTAACTAATGGGTATGCGGGGCACGTTGAAACGAATGTTGTCTGTAGGTCCTTGATCAATGACGGGATATATCGGGGACCAGGTTGTGAACACATTATGTGACTATGGTTTAGATTTGAGTGAAGCGCCCAGTTGAAAATAAGCCATGGAATAAATGGGTTAAAATCATTGTTAAGACGTCGCTTATCATTGGCAGAAATATTCTAGAATCCAAGACAGTTGGTGGGAATGTGGAAGAATAAAAGGAAATTAGTGCCAAACGGATTAAGTAGGCCAACTGCACGGATCTGATTGCCTTCTCTCTGCGCCTGCAGCGATTGTTCGCCACCCAAGACAAATGTGGACAGAAATTAGTTTGAACCAAATCTATTTAAGCCAAACATGAGAACACAAACTGGCGTCTCCAGCATTTGAAGCGTGTTTTAATTGTCATCTACTGGATTGTTCACTAATGGAAGAGAAGATCAGGCAGTATTAAATTATGCCTGTAATAAGTTATGTTTCCATGCACGGGGCCGACTTTTCGATTGAATTAAGAGCCTTTTGATTTGAAACCAATCACATTCCATTGGTATTTCCCTGATGACGATTTGGAATGACAACTCATCCCTTCAGGCAATCCATGGCATCAGCGATTCAAGGTGAAGTTAAATGTGTCACCCCTTGTGGACAGAAAATTGGCTTCATGGCAGGAAGCAGAGGGTAATGGTGGAAGGATGCTTCTCGGACTGGAGGCCTGTGACTAGTGGTGTGCCTTAGGGTTCGGTGTTGGGTCCGTTACTGTTTGTCATCTATATCGATGATTTGGATGAGAACATACAGGGCAAGGTTAGCAAGTTTACTGATGGTACAAAAGTGGGTAGTTGTGCAGATAGTGAGAATGGTTGTGAAAAACATTGCAGCAGGATCTTCAGTTCAGTTGTGTTTAGTTTATTGTCACGTGTACGGACGTGCAGTAAAAAGCTTTTGTTGCGTGCTAACCAGTCAGCAGAAAGACAATACATGATTACAATCGATCAATTTACAATGTATACCTACTGTACATGAGAAAGGAATAACGTTTAATGCTAGGTTAAGTCAGCAAGTTCCGATAAGTCTTGATCGATTGGTCAGGTGCGCTGAGGAAAGTTTGATGGAATACAGAGAGATGTGAAGTATTGCATTTTGGTAAGTCGCACATGGGCAGAGCTTACACAGTGAATGGTAAAGCTCTGGCGAGTGTTGTGCAGCCGAGGGATGTAGGAGTGCAGGTGCGTGGTTCCTGAAGGTGCAATCGCAGGTAGATAGGGTGGTCGAAAAGGCTTTTGGCGAAAGCAAACATGAAGAAAATAATACAACGTTTCATGTAGATATTTAGGTTTTGATTTAACTTTGACAGAGAAACACCAATCGGCTGAAGCTGGGAAGATGAGCGTTTTGCAGAAATCGCGATGAATATTTGTTCTCTCCGAAGTGCCCGAACAACCACGTGGTGCTTACTTCACAATATTATGCAAAACTCTGTGAACAATAGGTTTGCTCAGGGACTGTGATCAACATGAAACTAATGACACCCAACGGTCCCGCAAGGATAATCCCTTTCCTTCAAATAAGGGAACTTTTCCAATGAGCTATTCCACAATCAAATAAGGAATTAACCTAGATGCCATTGGAGGATAAGAGGTGACAAGGAGATCAACGAATTTCAGATTGTTGGTATCGTATACGAGATCCAAAAGATATACTACCCGATCCTGGCTATTCTCGGTGTTCCGGGTAAGTGAGGAGGGCTGTCGTTTACGCTGTGCATATTTGAGAATCTGGCTGTATGTCTCTCGAAACTGCCTCTTTTAATTTCAAGTTCAGTGATCGCACTCTGCCGAGGGATTATTAAGGCGCGAACCATTCTTGCTGTATCGCATTTTACAACATTAAACGCAGAGTGATCGGCAACTTCCCGGTGTTTGCACTGGTTAACATCGAGCAGACGTGTTGTATTGCTTCTTTTATGTCCCATTGTCCAGTTCCAGCTGAATTGATGGAACATACAAAGTCACCGTGGATTGCGGAAATGCTGTGTTAAAGGAACCCCATTAATATGTGGGGCAGCAGCTGCGCCGGTCAATTTTTCATTTCAGTGCCCTTTCACTGGGTGATTTCCTGGCTTACATTATCACAGCAGGATCGGGTGAATTGCGGAGCGGGTTTAGAACTGCAGACTCAATGTGAATGATTAACCATCTCAACCACATCATGTTTCTGTCGAAATCATCCCAGTCTCCTCTTTGCATCAACTATTCATCTCTGTGTTTACCGTTGGATTAAAATCTCCGTTTCATGTTTGCCGTATAGTTCGATTGATTCATTTCCAAAACTTCCATTGAAGAGAAAGTTCCACGTCATCGTGGTGTTGTGGAATGCACTTCACAGTGCTGGGAGAACGGGCTTTGTTCCCTCTCTCTATGATAACTGTGTGACTTAGCAAGTGTGCGATCATTCGATATCAAACTCCTTCCTCAATTGCAATTGTAATTACTCCAATCACAAATATACCAGAAATCACACATTCCCATCATTTACCAAGTCAAAGATACGCATCATCTGGGTGAATTGCAAAATGGAAGTTAATCGATACTCACTAACTGCATGGTAAACGCCAATCTGATTCACGCCAATGTAATTTTGGATTCCTTTCTGATACTGAACCACTTGTCTGGGGGTAACCTACACGCATTCACACAACATACACGTCGTGGCTACCGATTTTTATATCGAGCAGTGCATTTGCCACATGGTATTATTAACCCTTATTCGTTGAGTCACGCAACATTGTTCTTTGCTTTCGGAATCACACGGATTCAATGGTGAAATCGCTGATGATGTACACCGAAGTACAGTGTGTTTTTTCACGGTGCTCGACATATGTAACTCACACAATGCGGAGGTTGCAAGCATCTTGCGCTGGTAACATGATCATTCTTTTTGCATCACAGTGAACCTGGTGGCAATTGTGGTCCTGTCTCGAGGAAAGTGTGGTCTCTCCAGCTGTGTGACCCGCTACCTGGTGGCCATGGCAGCGGCGGATCTTCTGGTCATTATCTTTGACCTGATATTGAGACAGATTCCGATTGCTCATCGTATAACATTTGTGATGTCCATCCCCCTGTGTAACATCCACGCCGTCTTGCTTTACACAGTGACTGACTGTTCTGTGTGGTTCACCGTCTCCTTCACCTTTGACCGATTTGTTGCCATCTGTTGCCAAAAGCTGAAGCATAGATATTGCAACGAGAAAACAGCGGCTGTGGTTCTGGGCACAGTGAGTGCACTGAGCAGCGCAAAGAATGTTTTCTGGTATTTTATGTACACACCTTGGTACAGATTGGTGAATACCCCCTGGTTTTGTTACATGGATGTCCGTGTTATGACTTCAATTACCTGGTCAACGATTGAGTCTCTTCATTATATCCTGACCCCCGGTGTCCCGTTTGTGTTGATTCTGCTGCTCAATGCTTTAACGGTGAGACATATTTTGGTGGTCAGCAGAGCCCGCGGGAGACTCCGGGACCAGAAAAGTGCGAAGGGCCCCAGTGATCCCGAAATGGTGAATCGATGGAAATCCGTGATATTGTTGTTATTTATCTCCGGAAATTTCGTTCTGTTATGGGCAACATTTACATTTTATATAATAAGTAAACGTGTGTGTATTTTCGAAAAATGTTTTTTTTCCCTCCCTACCTTTGTATCGGAAATAGGATTCATGCTTCAATTACTTAGCAGTTGCACAAACACGTGCATATATGCGGTGACACAGACGATGTTTAGAATGCAATTGTTGGCTGTGTTTACATATCCCGTTGCTCGACTGATAAGATTAATTAAACACTGAAAAATAATGAATAACTGGAGCATCTAAAGCATCATAATCAAATATTAGAATCAGACCTGTTGAAATGCATTACGCAAACAGACTCGACACTCATTGTGACCACGTTCGGCATTAACCATCCACTTACACTAATCTGACATTGATTCTATCCTCCATACATTGGATTAATCCCAGAGCCCCTCTACCTTCGGAATTAAGCGGCATAATCGGGGGTATTCACAGAGGACGCACAACGTCCACATTGCTTGTCATTGGAAGGTGGGAGGTAACATATATTTTCAGGCTAAACCTATGTGGTCACAGAGAGAAAGCGCAA